>NW_022111373.1:16027433-16039175 GCF_000313985.2 Echinops telfairi
TGCGGATAAAATGGGTAAAAAGTTAAGTGGAAGTGTGTTGAAATGCAGAACTGTTTCAATAGTTTCACTATGCTGAAGAGAAAAATAAATGCAAATAAAGATTAAGATCAGCCACCAACACTGCCTGTCAGGTGGTCATACTGTGGTGGCTGAGATGATGCTGTGAAGCTGGAAACTATGTCACTGGTATTTCAAATATCAACAGGGTCACCCAACGTGAACAGATTTCAGCAGTGCTTCTACACTAAGAACAGACTATGAAGAAGAAGTGGGCTGTTCATGTCTGCGGAATTAGCCACTGAAGACCTTATGAATAGCCCCTAAAAATGTCAGATCCTGAAGGCTTAATGAAGAGAAGCAGAACATTGTCAGAGATAATGCCCACAGATGACTTCCTCTGGCTGGAAGACACTCAAAATATGATTTAAGAAGAATCCCTTCTCAAAGTAGAGTCATCTATAATGACAT
This sequence comes from Echinops telfairi, assembly GCF_000313985.2. Lineage (NCBI taxonomy): Eukaryota > Metazoa > Chordata > Mammalia > Afrosoricida > Tenrecidae > Echinops > Echinops telfairi. Next base: position 16,027,902 of record NW_022111373.1, read on the forward strand.
GATAGAGTAAAGCCGTTGGGAGGGAAGCCTTCAGCACCTTTATTTGCAGATGGGGCATGACTCAAAAGGAAGAGAAGCAGCCTCAATGATCAGTTAAAAATTGGAACTTGGAATGTACAAAAGAGAAATGTAGCAAGAAGGGAAGCTGTAAACAAAATGGAATGATAAAATTCGACATTCGAAGCATTAGTGAGCTGACGTGGATGGGTATCACCCATTTTGAATGAGAAAACCATAGTGTTTCCTATGTTGGGAATGACAGAATCAAGAAGAGTGGTATCACTTTCACCATCAGAAAGGATATTTTGAACCAGAGGCAGATATAAACCATAGCTGTATGAATGAATTTTCATCTCACACTTAATTCTCGCCCCTATCTAAGACCAACTACTTCTTATGGCATAGTCCTGCTTGTTGATTCCCCCTCATGAAAAACTCACTGAAGATATGGGTGCTACAGCCCAGTATGGCAAACAAACAAACAACTAGATGGTACCCAGGTACTAGAACAAATAGTATCTGGGGTCTTAAATGTTTGTTTTAAAACAAGCAGCAATCTAAGTGAGGAATCAACTAATCCCACATGGAAAGAGCACACAGGTTGTGTGATACCGGATTATAAATAATAAAATCCAAAACCAAATGAAGGGATGGCATCAGACCTTAAATTGTGAACAGCTGGTTTACCGAAGACTAGAGATGACAGCGGGAACCCAAAAACTAGTGGCAAAGATCACGCATAGCTTAAACCTCTGGTGAATTCCCTCTGACCAACAACTAGGGATGTGAATATCTTTGCTATCATATAGAAGGGCAGTGTTTGTTGTTGTTTTCTGTATTTTTTTTCTGTATATGAAATCCAGGATGAGTAAAGCTATGGAGCATTGGAGGTTTCTTGAGGGGTATGGCCAAGGAGGTTGAATAGAAATGGGGAGCTGATAATAATGAGTACAAGAAAGAAGTAAAATTTCTAAAATTGACTGTGGAAATGATTGCACAACACTTAAAAAATCATTTTAGTGGGGGCTCTTACAGCTCTTATCATAATCCATACATCCATCCATTGTGTCAAGCACATTTGTAAATATGTTGCCATCATCGTTTTCAAAACATTTTCTTTCTACTTGAGCCCTTGGTGTCAGCTCATCCTTGCTCCGCTCACCCCCTCCATAATCAATAACACTTGATAAATGATATATATTTTTTCATGTTTCATACCAACCGCTGTCTCCCTTCACCCACTTTTCTGTTGTCTGTCCCCCTGGGAGAGGGTGGTATGTCGATCATTGTGATCAGTTGTCCCTTTCTCCCCGCTACCTTACCCTTACCCTCCTGGTATCCCTACGCTCATTATTTTCCTGAGGGGTTTATTTGTCCTGGATTCCCTGCTTTATGAGCTCTAATTTATCTGTACCAGTGTACATGCTCTGGTCTAGCCAGATTTGTAAGGTAGACCTGGGATCACTGGGGGGGAGGAAGCATTAAAGAACTAGAAGAAAGTTGTATGTTTCATCGGTGCTATACTGCACCATGACTGACTTGTCTCTTCCTTGTGACTGTTCTGTGAGGGGATGTCCAATTTTCTAAAGATGGGCTTTGGGTCTTCACTCCACCCTCCGCCTCAGTCACAGTGATATTTTTTGTTGTGGGTTTTTGATGCTAGATACCTAATCCTAACAACACCTTATGATCACACAAGCTGGTGTGCTTCTTCCATGTGGACTTAGTTGCTTCTCAGCTAGATGGCTGCTGGTTTATCTTCAAGCCTTTAATACCCTAGATGCTATATCTTTTGACAGCCAAGCACCATCAGCTTTCTTCACAACATTTGCTTATTTTGTCTTCAGCGATCATGTCAGGGAAGGTGAGCATCACAGAATGCTGGATTATGAGAATGCAAGAACACTTTGTGCACAACACTTTTTAATATGATTGGACTGTTAAATTGTATTATATGTGAATGAATAAAATCCGTGATCAGAGTCAGGGGGAAAGGACATTTCAAGATCCATCTTGAAGCAGTGTTATATGTAATAGAATAATACTTATCAACATATAAGGAAATTCAGTCAACACAACTATTATTCAAATGTATGCACCAACCACAAAAGTTAGTGATTTAGAAACTGAAGAATTCTACCAAAAATTTCAGTCAAGAATTGATCAATCAAAATGAATTGATACTTATTGTCTGCTCTGGAAGCAGAAGAGGAAGGGCCAGTAACTGGAAAACAAGGTCTTGGTAATGGAAATTAAGCTAGAGGTTGCATGACAGAAATTTGCAAGACCAATGACTTCTGCATCACGACTATTGTTTTTCAACAACACAAAAGGTTCCGGCACACATGGATGCCTCTATGTAGAATACGCAGAAATCAGATTGACAACATCTGTGGGAGGTGATGCTGGAGAAGCTCTATCTTGTCAGCTGAAGCCAGGTCCGTGGGCTAACTCTGGAACAGACCATGAATTGCTCATATGTAAGTTCAGGTTGAAGCCGAACAAAATTAAAACAAGCCACATACAACGTTGAGAAAATCTCAAGAACAAATTTGATACATTGATGACTTCAAGAACATCATCCATGAAGAAAGCAAAATATTAAAAACAGAAAATGAAGCAGATTTCAAAAAAGACTCTGAAACGTGCTTTGAATCACAGAGTAGTGTTGTTGTTATTGTATATGACAGAAGAAAACACCTCCAGATACGGAACCATCCTCACAATTGTTCTTCTGAGTCCATTTTTGCAGCCACTGAGTCAATCCGCCTCATTGAAGGCCCTCCTCCTATGTGCCCCTCCAATTAGCAAGCCTGCTATCCTTCTGCAGGTACTGTCAGGTCTCTCCTGACAACATGTCCAAAATACATGAGATATAGTCTCACCATCCTTGCCTCCAAGGAGAATTTTGTTTGTACTTCTTCCAAGACAGATCTGTTTGTTCTTTAGGCAGTCTGTCATTCTTTCCATAGTCATCTCCCATACCTTAGATCAGTGTATCTATCTTTCTTGGAACTTCCTTATTCATTGTCCAACTTTCACATGCATATGGGGTGATTGAAAATACCCTGGTTTGGGTGAGGCTCACCATAGTCCTCAAAGTAGCATCCTTGCTATTCAACATTTTAAAGAGATCTTGTGCAGCAGATTTACCCAATGCACGATCTCTTGACTGCTCTTTCCTAGACCATTAATTGTGGATCCAAGCAAGATTTTTGTTCTTTTTTGCCCTGAGGCACAGTTGGCTTAATTCCCTAGCCAGTTCCATACTTACTGCCCCAGGGCATGACCCTGACCACCCATCATGCTGCTGTAGCACTTTACTGAATATGTGTCAGTGTTCTCTGTGTGAGCTGACCCCCCAAACTTATATCATCCCTACCCAGGCAAGACCCCAGGCCTCTGGTGCTCTAAGACTGGTCATTTGGGACCATTTGATCCCTTCTCCTAATCCCAGAACTCAGGGACAGAGAAGAAGCTGCCCTAAGCCTTTCCTATCCAGTTCTCTAGCTGAGCACCAGGGATGTGGAAGTTGAGCAGACTGAGGGAGCAAAGGACCCAGGAACCCTGCCCAGGTGCCCACAGCCACACACAGAGAAAACAGGGCACATGGCGGACAAGAGTTAGCAGAGCTATCTCCAGGAATTTATGCCAACGTGGTCCTGGAGACTTGATGCTAGCCACGTGGGTGGCAGGGGAGTGGATTGTGGGCCACTTCATCCAGCCCAGAGCAGAGGCAAAGCAGTCTGAATGTTCAGGATCCAGTCTTTCCCACATGCCCCAGCTTGGCTCCGTGAGCTAGACTTGGCTTTGGTAGCTCTTGAGCAGGTGCCCAGCACTCACCAACCTCTGGATCATGCTGGTGGCTTCACGCATCTCAGTGACACCCATTTTACAACTATCATCAGCAAAATTTTACTTGCATGTGAAACTGATGATACTGTCGCACAATTCTGCAGTCTATTTGGTCACCTGTACCTGAAATGGGCACATGTATGGATCATCAGTTTCCTGACACATTTTAATAGAGTTTCTCAATTCTTGGACCCCTTTTTTTCACTAATGTTTTCAGTGTAGCTTGGATGTCTTTCTTAGATAGCATTGCTCCTTGATGATGGGGTACCCTTTGAAATGGTTGATGTTAACCAATTATTTTAGTAGAGTGACTCTGTGTATTCCTTTTCTTCTTTTGATGCTTTCTACATTGTTCAAAATGTTGCCCATGGGATCTTTTAATATTGCAACTCCAGGTTTTCTTTAGTTCATTCAGTTCAATACATGCTGAGTGTGTTCTTCATTTTTGTTTCTAACTTCAGGTCTTTGTACATTTCCAGAGTTAGCACATGATCAAGAATTGATGGTACTAAAAGAAGAACTTTCAGATTCTGATGGTATTAGCAGAAAACCAGGCTCCAGGAACTGACAGCACAAAATTACAAGTTTCAGCAAAGTTATTCAGCTTTGGAAATGTGTTAGGTTTGGTTCTCTAGGAAAGAAAGACAACGGATGATCGTACATGTTTGCATGTAGAAAGATATTTAAATTGAGGAATAACTGACAAAGTTGTAGAAGTATTTTCCAGTCCAGTTCAGGTCAAGCTTCCCTTGACCCATGTCAATGACAGGAAGCAATATGAAGAAGCATGGGGTTCACAGGCAGGTGGATGCAGAGGCCAATAAACCCTAACTCAGCTCCTGGGATCAGCAAATAACACAATTGGATATTGACGATCCAGCAGAAGGGCCAAAGAGAAATTGGCTTTACCGGTCTCTCTCTTACACAAAAGGTAAACCCGCTAAGGAGATGTCCTCAGGGTGAGACCAGACTGATAGGGTGAGACCAGACTGATAGATTGAGTTCCACCCCTACCCTCACCCATAATTGTATAGTTGACATAAATGCTAACCATCATGAGAAACAAATGCTAGTCTATGCCAAGAAATCTGAAAGACAGCAACTAGCTGATTGGAACAGACCCAGATTTGTACCTATTCTAAGAAAATGGGGACCCAATAGAATTCAGAACTTATTGAACCATGTAATTTACATTGTTTGCAAGTAAAATATTGCTGAGGATAATTTAACAAAGGTTGCAGCAGTACATCTACAAGGAGCTGCCAGAAATTCAAGCTGGTTTTCAGAAAGACCGGCGATGAAGGATATCATTGTTGATGTCAGGTGGATTTTGCCTGACCGCCAAGAATATGAGAGAGATCTGTACTTGTGCTTTATTGTCAATGAAAAGGCATTCAGCTCTGTGGATTATAACAAACTATGGATAGTTTTGAGACGAATAGGACTATAGAACACTTCATTGTGCTCATTCAAAATCTGTATATAGAACAAGAAGCAATGCTTAACGGGACCAAGTTTGGACTGTTTTAAACTTAGGAAAGGTGTGCATCAGTGTTATAATCTTTCATCATACTTATTCAGTCTATACACTACGTAGCTAATACTAGAAGCTGGACTGTATGCAAAGCAACTCAGCATCAGGGAGGAACGAAGACTTATTCATAAACTATAATATGCAGTTCACACAGCTTTGCTTGTCTTAAGTGAGGAGGACGTGAATCACTTGCTGATGAAGAGCAACAGCCCCAGCCTTCAGTATGGATTGCAACTCAGTGCCAAGACAACCAAATCCTCTCACCTGGACTAGTAAGTAGCGTCATGATGAATGAAGAAATGATTGATGTTGTGAGGATTCCCTCTTGCTTTGAGCCACAAACAATGTTCACAGAAGCAACAGTCAAGGCAACACATGATGCATTGCGTTGTGTAACACTGCTGGCTGCACAAGGCCTATTTATAAGGTTGAAAAGCAAGGATGTTATTTTGAGGATTGCAGGGTGCCTGATCTAAGCCTGGTCATTTTTGATTGCCTTATGCTCATGTGTATTTTGGCTATATATATATATAATTTTTTTTTAATTTTGAATTTCGTTTATAATAAAATATACTGAAGGAAGAAATAAAATTTAAAAAATAAAGTTGGACATTGGATAAGGAAGACCAGTGATTAATGAATGCATTTAAACTATGGTCCACTGAAATAAGTACAGCCAGATGCTTCTTAGAAGTGAGCATGCTGAGATCTCTCTCATCTACTTTGGATATGTTTTCAGGCAAGACCAATTCCAGAAGAAAAATCATGCTTCAGGTGAAGTGGAGGGGCAGCAAAAAAGAGGAAGTCCCTTAATGAGGAGGTGGGTTCACAGTGGCTGCAACAACAATCTTCAACATAACAATTGTGAGGACGGTGCAGGACCAGGCAATGCTGTTTAGAGGATTGGTGTAACTGTTATACTTAAGATCACTTGGAGTTTGAACCAATTGATGGTAGAACAATAGTAGAATGGTTTCAGTAATTGATTTGATTCCATTTTCTCTCTTTGATAATGACTTCAAAAGTTCTTGGTATCGTTATCACAGGGTAGGAGCATGCCCAATACTGTGAGAAAGTGAGACTTCTATTTGGTTTAGGAAGCACTGAACTCTTTTACACAAACACACAAATAACATATAAGTACTATATAACAAATAACATATATGTACTATTCATTTTAAAAGGTACTGTAATGCTAGCATTCTACCTCCTTCAATGGGCAGTTGTGAGGGAGGATTCCCTACGTTAATTTAAATGCAAGCCTGTAATAATTTCTTCTATATATTAATTATTACCATTAAATCTTAGCCTTCACTGTAGCCCAAATCTAGCATAACTCAAGCACTAACTTTGATGTAAATATTATGCTTTTCAATAAAGCTTTATGATACTGGTAATTAACCATATGTGCAGCTTAGTGACTACAGACCTACTTTATGGACTTGATAGTAATGAAAAATCAGATGTTGCCATTTGTTTATTAAGCTGATACTTGCAGAACCACTCCTTGAGGCACTCAAAAGACCAACTTCAGAGGTTTATGGATTTAATTTATACCTAGCTAAACCTCCAAAGGGATCTGATGCAGCTACAAGCCTCAGTCCGTTATAAATTTGGGAAATCTTCAGACCAGCATTTCTCAGAATGTGTTCTGCATATTATTAGCTCCATGGGAGGTTAAAAGGTATAACAACGAAGAGAAATAAGGTGTGTGGGCAAATCAAAAATTTATAATGATTCTAGAAGTTATACTCATTTATTCAATATGAGTCTTCCTTCCAAAGAAATGTGCCCTGTTAATCCACAGCCATGACGTGACATGTTATGTTTATCAAATACACTTGGGCCTTGGAAACTTTTCATGGTACTACTTGAGAAATAATTCTCTTTTAGCACATTTTGGAAAATTGCTCTTGAAATCATAATATTTTTAAAAAATCAAGGATTTTCAAGGTTATCCTTTAACGGAATGTTTAGATCAGTATTTAAATTTTATATCCAGATAGTACTAGATCCATTTTGATGGCTGGTTAGTTGACTAGACTACCAGAACTGTTTTCATTAGGCCTACAAGAGCAAGGCATTTTCAATGGCCTCATTTGCATTTTCAGATTGGACAATGATTAAGGAAGACCAGAGAAGGACTGATGCACTTGAATTATGATTTGGTGAAGAGTGTTAAAAGTATCGCAGACTACTAGAAGAACAAACAAATCTGTTTTGGAGATACTACAGCCAGCATACTGCATAGAAGTTAGACTTTGTCTTTTGCTTTAGATACATTATCAGAAGAGACCAGTCCCTGGAAAGGGATGACATGTTAAGTAGAGGATCACTGAAAAAGTGGAAGACCTTCAGGAAGATGGATAGATACAATGTCTGCAACGATGGGTTCAGGTAATGATGATAATGATGATGGCTTTTCTTCACTACCATCACTGAACACTTCATTCAAGTTCTCAGTACCCAGAACATGAGGCTCCTTTTTTTATCAAGCCTCAGCTTTATTAGTTTCATTTTGCCTCCAAGCATTGCAGCCAAATGTTTTAGCAGGTGTCACAGGACAAATACCTGTGGCCTTGAGAGACCCCAGTACACAACGGGTAGCAAAAGTACTAGCAAAGAGCATTAAAGCAATTACCTTGCTTATGAAATTACAAGTATTTAGGCGGTTTGAGGTCAGTGGAAATCTTCATCATTTTTCAAGGGATCTAGAGCTTACTCTTGCTCAGTGGGAGTGTTGTAATAATAAAAGCATAATACAAGCCTAAGGACCTTTAAATGCTATTAATTAGATTTGCCATAAAAGGATTGTGAAATTGGAATTGTTGTGCTCTCAATTATGATTTAATTACATTAAGATCACAAAATTTTGTTTTACAATTAAGGTTCAAGACAGTCAATAGAAAATGAGGTTATGAATACAAAAATTTGCTTTAAAGGACACTGTCATGGAAATATCACATTATGTACAAATGAATGCTAAGTATTGAGTCTGCTTACAACAGCTACACGTATGTGGCCATATGTATATGTAGAAATGTTTATTTGACATTAATTACATGTTACTTTTAGGTAGAATTCAGTCAATAAAATTGTTAGTCTTCTCAAAATACTTTTATGTAATTAAAAGTATAAGAGAATGATAAAATTTTCATGTGATTTATTGTTGTTTATAGACATCTTTTAAAAGTTTATAATAAACGTAAGACATAAACATGGTAACTCCTTTGTGAATGTGTTCTGGAACTATTAACAAATATTCCAATAAAGACTCTGTGAAGCTAAATTTTTGATTCTTGAAAAGAAATCACAGCTTAAAATATGTTTTCTGATTGACACATGACTAATTTTAGTGCAACTTGTGCTATTTTTAATTAGGAATAAAAGGGGATTATGGTACTCTGTGAAGGTATTAGCATAAAGACAACCATTAGAACAACACAAACACTTGAAAATATCAAAAGAAATAACTGGGGAAAAGACAAGCAAAAGACTGTGTGAAATTATGTGTTTGTTTATATGCATGTATAGGAAGATAATTTCCTAATAATATTAATTTTCCATAAATTAATTTATTATATTGAAATCATATCAATTAAATATCAACCATTTTTATCAGAAGGTATACCTATTAAAACAAATTTTCATAAAGAAAACTGAATAATCATGAATATCCAGGAAATCAATATTCAGTAAACCAAAAGCTACTATTGTCGGGTTGATTCCAATCCATCATAACCCTGAGGAAAGTAGAATGCCTCATAGAAGAGAGAGAGAGATAGAGAGAGAGAACAATATGGGATTCAGAGAGACAGAGCTGACCCTAAGATTAAATATAAAGTCATAACTAAAGCAGGTTATTATTTGCTCATTAATCTCATTGTTGTTAGGCAGCATCAAAATGGTTCCAAGTCACAGTGACCCTCCTTACAACAGAATGAAATACTACCCAATCCCACGTCATCTTCACAATAGTTATGTTTGAGCCCATTGAGCCCACTGTGTCAGTACATCTTGACAAGGTCTATCCTATTTTCACTGCCCCTCTACCGTACCAAGCTTGATGTCCTTTTCCAGGGACTGGTCTTTTCTAACAAAATGTCGAGTACTTTCAATATTATTTTCCAGAAACATAATTCAAAGGCATCGCTTCCTCCTTTCTCTTCCTTAGTCAATGCCAACCTTGCACATACAATGTGAAACTATTGAAAATACCATGGTGTGGCTTTCAAGAGCACCTTAATCCTCAAAGTAACAGTCTTCCTTTTCAACGCTATAAAGAGGTCTTGGTCCTCAATGCATTGTTTGATCTCGTGACTGCTGCATCCATGAGCATTGGTTGTGAATCTAAGACAAAATCTTTAACAACTTCAACCTTTGCTCCATATATCATGATCTTACCTCGTGGTCCAGTTGTGAATATTTTGTTTCCTTTACATGAAGTTAGAATTCATACTGAAAGTTGCTATCCTTGATCTTCGTCAGGATGTTTCAAGTCCTCCTTACTGCCAGCAAGTGAAGCTGTGCTACTGGCATGTGTTAGGTTGTTAATCAGCCTTCGTCCAAGCCTGATAGCATGTTTGTCTTCATATAGTGCAGGTTCTCTGATTATTTAGTCATCATACAGATTGAATAAGTATGGTGAGAGGATACAACCCTGACCCACACCTTTCTTGATTTGATCCATGCAGTATTCCCTTGTTCTCTTCATTAGTAAGTACTATGAATTGGATTACATCCCTTAAAATATGTACTGAATATGCATGGCTCTACACTTATGGATGTAATTCTGTTTGGAAATATGGGCCTGCTTTCTTTATGCTAGCATGCTGATAATCAGAGCAGGGTCACAACAGTATCCTAAGCCTAATCACTTCTGAGTTAAAAGAACAGAAATGACAGGGAGACACAGAGAGAATAAAGACACCATATAGAGACAGTCAGACAGGACAGATGCAGCTTCAAGCCCAAGAACACTGGTGATTTCTGCTGACTAGAAGTTCAGAGACGAAGACCTCCCTCTAAAGCCACATCCTGAATTTGGATTTTTAGCCTCAGGTAGCTAAGGCAGTAGACAAAAAGTAAGTGCAGAAATAGACATATTTGTTTCCAGAAATTTTTTCTTTAAGTTTAGGATATGATAAAAAATGGGTTTGCCAAACACTAGAAAAATTTAAACTTTAAAATGAGTCATGTTGGGGGAAATATCCAGGCTATTTAGAATGAAATCAAATTAACTATGTACCTCATGCTCTGCACCATATTAATGAGGAAGGGGTTAAGATGGAAATATTAAAACTGAAACAATTAAAGCTACAGTAAAATGTGCTTCTTCTGTGTGGGTTTTGTTGTCTCTCAGTTAGATGGTGCTTGTTTATCTTCAGGTCTTTAAGGTTTCAGGTGCTATATCTTTTGGTAGCTGAGCACCATCAGCTTTCCTCACCACACCAGCTTGTGAACCCATTGTCTTCAATGACTTCAGGTGTTATATCTTTTGGTAGTCAAGCATCATCCGCTTTCTTCACCACATTTTCTTGTGCACCCATTGTCTTCAGCGATAACGTCAGGTAGGTGAGCATCTCAGATTGGCAAATTGTTAGAACAAAGTGTTCTTGTGTTGGTGGAGCACTTGTGTAGGGGCCCTCTGGCCATCTGTTTCCTTAATACTCGACCTATAAATATATGTACATTGATCTATTTCCCCCTCATCATATATAAATATATTTACATCTTTATATGCTTGTATTTACATCTCTATGAGTACCCTTTGCCTTCTAGTTCTTTCTTCTGTATCTTTGTACTTCCCTCTTGTCCCACTATCATGTTCTGCCTTCATTTGGTTTTCAGGCATTCCTCTCGGTTACATTGCCCTTGATCCAGCC
>NW_022111373.1:16040229-16043231 GCF_000313985.2 Echinops telfairi
CCCCCAGGACCAGTGGAGACAGTGGCGATGGCGGGAGGTTGGAGGGAAGGAGAGGGAGAAAGGGGGAACAGAGGACAAGGTCTACATGTGGCCTCCTCTCTGGGGGACAGACAGCAGAGAAGTGGGTGATGGAGACATGGGATGGGGTAAGAAATGATAAAATAATAATACATTATAAATTATCGGGGTTCGGGGGGGTGGAGAGGGAAGGGGGAAAAATGAGCTGACAACAGGGGCTTAAGTGGAAAGTGGGTGTAGTAAGAATAATGAAGTCAACATATGTACAAAAGTGCTGGACACAGATGACATATGTACAGATTGTGATGAGTTGTATGAGCCTCTAATAAAATGATTATTTAAGTAAAATAAAGTTACAGCAAAATGTGCATGAATATCTTTGTAACAGTGTGAACAACTTTTCAATGCACCCAAACTAGTGACAAAAGGAAAGCAGATTAATCCTTAGGCTACATAAAACTTTAAAAAATGATTTGGGTGTGACAAAAATAAGAAATAAAATGAATAACAGCTAAAAGTATTTACAATAAATATTACAAAGGGCCTCTAATATCACAATAATTACTAAAAATTCTGAATAAAGCCAGGATTCAAGTATAAAAATGGGCAAATATTATGAACAGAACATAAATAAAAGTTATTAAGCACATGAAAACATTCCCAAACTATCTCATAAGGTGGGTGAAACAAATTAAAATTATCTTTTACCATTTCCACTCATCAAACCAACAAATATTGTCAAATTCTTACACAAGAATTTGACAATGTATCTTGTGACAAAGCAGCAAAGTGATGTGTTGTCACATGAATTTTTATTCAGAATGTAAAATGGTATAACCAACCATTAAATTGGTCATATCTATTTAAATTGCCAAGGTCTTTATTCTTCAACCCAGAAAGCTTGCTTCCATTATTATGTATTAAATATAAAATGGGTAAACAATCAAGTGACTATCATATTTTCACACATAACACAACCATGTAACTATCACACACACATATTAAGGGGATGCTGAAAGGGTATGAAAAAATTCCATTGTCTTTTAGTTCCATTTTCCTATGAACTTCTTGAAGCCCTCTCATATAATATGTATAGCATACACAGGAAACTAATATGTGAAGGATTGTACAGCTTGCAAAATATCCTTATATGCATGCTATTTGCATAACATTTTGTATGCCGAAGGGTATTAATTGCAGCATTATTTGCACTAACAAACACGTTACAATATCTCCAGTGTGCTTTGAAAGGTTGTTTGAGTAAACCAGGCAGCGCTCTTACAATGAAACGCAATAAACAATAAAGGAATATCCATATAGGTTCTCTCTAGAATATAGTATGTGATAAGAGCAAGGCACAACATGGGGGATATAAATAGACCTGTGTGTGTGTGTGTGTGTGTGTAACAATTGTCCCAACACAACTACTAGCACAATAAGAAGACATCATTTTCCTGATATGATGCAATGGAGCAAACAATTTAAGCTCTCAGCTGCTGAACAAGAGGTCAATAATTACAACACAACATTCACTTTGTGGGGAAAAGATGTGGTAGGGGCTCCTACTTGAAGAGTACAGTCTTGGAAACCCTACTGGGAAATTATCCTCTCTATATAGGGTTGCTATGCTTCAGAATTTATTTGATGACAACAGGTTTGTTTTTTGTTTATTTTTATATGATTCAATATGAAGAACAGAGTGCCACATATTAAGCATCTTTGTTTAATATATAAATTTGATAGTAACATTCTTTGCATATGAAGTACAGGTAATGAAGAACTACAGATTACGGATAGATGTGGTTTCTTTAATAAATAATATAAATACACTCAAAAGTAAGGGAAAGAACTACTATAGTCTTCAGCTACTCAAGAGTCACATAACATTATTTGTAACATAATGAGGATAAACTAAATTTAAGATATTTTGAGTCAATGAGAGAATTTTGAATCTGGAACTTTTCTTATTTGTTCTAGCTAATATAATGCCACTGTAATAGGAAGCTGTTACTAAGTTGAGAGATGCTTGCTAAAGAATAAAGGAGGGAAGTGACTTGATGACTGGCAAATGCTTCAAAGCCTTCAGCTCAAACTAAGAAAGACATATCAAGGCAAGTGGAATGAAATCTTAATAGTTGCTACATCTGGCTCATTGGGTGGTCTTTCTTTATTGGCTTGTATTGAACTATTTTTCAATAAAACTTGAAAATAAGATTCTTTAATGTTTTAGTTTAATTTTAAATTCGTCTAAATTTCAAGACCCACAAATGTGTCTTAACTCTACAGTACCTCTAATTAATCATACTGATATTACACAGTGAGAACAAATAGGTAAATGCTTCTTTCTATATGCTGGAGTACCCAAAAAAGGAACATTTAGTCATTTATTTTAATGTTGTACTATCTTGGTTTATATTCATTTGACACGTTTCACAATAGGCCAACTAACAAAGAACATTGCATCTTCCTGTCCTACTGAATTGTATCAAAAGGCATGTTCTGTAATAGAATGGTCTCTGAAGAGAGAAATTGGTGCCAAGTGCAGGACGGGTAACTTCTGCTAAGAATGTTGAAAAAGTTCCAAACTGGAAAGTGGTACTGACTGCACAAGCAGCTGTGGCGGCACATGGAGGAAGTGCTCATCCATGAAACAAGAGGTTGGCATCTCAAACTCACTTAGCAGTTCCACTGCCTAAAATACTCCATGCAACAGATTTACTTTGTCATATGAAATGGCTCTGAGTCAGAAAATGGACTACATTCTACCTGAGTTAGTTAATTGTGCCAACCTGGCCAATAAACAAATGTGGGACTAATTGAAAGGCAGAGGGATAAATGGGGGATGAGACTCGACTTTCAAGTTCTCAGGTCTCTTGCTTTGTGATGGTTGCACCAGGGTGCAGCTGCCTTAGCAGTTCCCTGCTTCAGCATGCAAGATTGACTTCCTACAGACATCCCCAAGGAGAAGCCACATGGACCTATCC
>NW_022111373.1:16044939-16068764 GCF_000313985.2 Echinops telfairi
GCTTTACACAAATGATGTGTGTATGGATTGTGATAAGAGTTGTATGAACCCCTAATAAAATGATTTAAAAAAAAAACTCTCATACATGAGTTGCTGTGGATTTGTTTCTCTAAAGTACCTAGACTAATACACTACCTAACCACAATAATATGGTAACACAGAATAACAAATATAACTAATGTCGCTGAACCTTGCTTGTGAAAATGTTGAAATCACAAGTCATTTGTTATTAGGGCTTTAGAAAGTTCATGGAAATTACAATGAAAAGATAATGGCATTTTCCCGAGAAATGCTTGAAGTACCCTTGGATGTACATATATACTTACCTCAATTTAAAACAAAAATGAAAGAAAAGAACAAAAAACAGCTAAGGACAGATATCTGCCTTTGAGGGTTATACCTTGTACAGTGAAAACCTTCTTAAAACTAGAATGTAATTTAGATTCTATCCCGCATATCATGATCTGGGTAAGTCATTTCCCATCACAAATCATCTGCACTGATTTCTGCTGCTCTGGCTGAAGATGCAACTTTTGAATAATGTTATCTGCATCAACGTCACTATTCAAGTACAGTAATGGTAGTCTGTAGTGTTTATAGCCTAGATATTGAGAAAGCAGAACTGTGATCTTTTTCTAACCTTTGATCAAACAGAATTCAGAATGGAAGGATTTTGAAGGCAACTTTTGAGAAACAACTTTTCCACACACTGAACACTTGCTTAAGAAGACCCAGACTAGAAAATACCGACTTAGGATGCTGCTTCTCTTCCTTTATTGGCATTTTCTGGACAGGAATCACAACCCACCTGTTCTTCCATGATCACAGAGGCTACAAGCGGAATCATAGTGGCTTCTGGAACCATTATCATGGTTTCATTTCCATCCTGCTTACCACTTTTCTGAGTAAGCTCCTTTCGTCGAATATTTCATGTGAAAAGTAATTAAGAAAATATATCAGATTAAGGAAGGGAATGAAGCTGAAGGAAATTTGTCAAAAATAAATATCAAAATCTGGTTATCTTAAACTCAATAACTATGAAAGCTTTGCCTTCATCACAGCTTGTTTTACTGAAACACAAAATAATGAGCTGTATGTGTGGAATATTAACAAAAAATAATAGAGACCAGGTCAATTTTATTAATTGTTATAATTGCTATATCCATTTATTGTATATAACATGAGCCAATCAAATTAATAATTATATATGTCTACTGGAAAGGCTCTGTTGCCTTAATTTTATGTGGGCATAGGCATAATAATATGACGAAGGTGAGTATGCCCATTGACTAGCTAATTGTGCAATTATCCTGTAAATATGAAGAAAGAGATTGGTAGAGGTTAGGGATTGAATTATTTCTTCCTAAATGTGTTTTGAAACATTAACTCCCTATGCCTATGAATATGATCCTGTTTAGAAATAGATTTTTCCTGTTGGTTAATGTTAATGAGCAAGGTATATAAATATAGAAAGAGTCCATATAGAAAGAGTCCTAAATCTAATCATTTGTGAGCTATAAAAATGAAACTCTCTAGGAAAATGAAACCCATACCCTAAAACACAGACTAAATTGCCATTAATAGTTGCACAATTTTCCAAATAAAACTTGTAATTTATTTAATTGAAGATAACTACATCTGAAACCTACCATGTCTATCAGATCATAAAAATATTTTGGAAAGATTATCACATGATTATTAAGGTGTATATACTAGGGTGCTTCCAAAGGTTTGTAAAAACTTCCATTCTAATTTTCATTCTTCTGTGAACTTTTTGAAGCCCAAAATTTTAAAAAATTTTAATTTGATTTTCCAACTTTTTTTAAATAATCATTTTATTAGGGGCTCATACAACTCATCACAATTTGTACATACGTCATCTGTGTCCAGCACTTTAATACATATGTTGATTTCATCATTCTTACGATACCCACTTTCCACTTGAGCCCCTGGTGTCAGCTCATTTTTCCCCTTCCCTCCCCCCTCCCCCCAACCCCCAATAATTTACAATTTATTATTATTTTATCATATCTTACCCCATCCCACATCTCCCTCACCCACTTCTCCACTGTCCGTCCCCCAGGGAGGAGGCCACATGTAGACCCAACCATTTTATTGGCAAACAATTTACATAGCATATAATTCGATAGTTCAATCAATTCAATCATATCACAGAGAATTGTACAATCACCTCCACATCAGTTTTAGAGCGTTCCCCTGCCCCCTAGATCAGCGGCTCTCAACCTGTGGGTCGCAACCCCTTTGGGGATTGAATGACTCTTTTGCAGGGGTCACCTGATTTATAACAGTAGCCAAATTACAGTTATGAAGTAGCAACGAAAATAATGTTATGGTTGGGGGTCAACACCACATGAGGAGCTGTATTAAAGGGTCCTGCATTAGGAATGGGGAGAACCACTGCATGATTTATGCAATCACATCCGGTCTAGTGCTCCCTCCCTGCTCCTGTCTTCATTCTTTCCCTCCCAGACTTCCTTCCACATCCTTATTTCCTAGATTCCCTGGTATCCATAATTATCATATGGAGCCACTCCTCCTGTGCCTCACAGCTGGGAGACCCAGCGGAAAACAATGGAAAACACAGTGGGAAGGGTAGAAACATAGAAGTACACAGACAAAAATGCGAATAATGTGTAAGAAGGAAAAGACCCCCAACAGTAATCAAAAAGCCAGAGAAGAAATTTCTCTCATGGAACCAGTAAGAGATACTTGCACCCAGAACTAATTAAGAACGCTCCATGAAATTTTTTATATACATATATATGATATATGCACCTTTGTTCTACAGATTATATAAAGTAGAATATATATTGTATTATTTATTTTACATTAAAGTAGTCTGTTCAATATATATTTATTTATTTATTTAATCTATTTATCTGCTATCAACATATTTTCACCATCTCAATCATTTTATGTAGTAGAGTTACCCCACTTGCTATGATTTATCCAGGACATGCAGTGAAAAATTTTGTCCACTAAATTAGTTAAGGTTCAAGTTCTGATTTTAGATTTTCAAAAGTATTTTTAAGCCTTCCTTCAGAAGAAATGATGCAGAAACAACTTACTATGTTATTGTGGTCTTACAAGCTTTGTTATAATTTAGGTACAGCTATATCCCATATTCATGCAATCATAGTTTGACTTTCTTTAGCATTAGGTTTACATAAAGCAATGGCAATTATAATATGAACCATCATTTCATTTGCTTCTTACATTTTTCTTCTACTTATTCACTGACAAACTATGGTTATTGATTCATAGCAATCATTTTAATAGAGATTATTTTCTAAAATCATTGGGGTTTGGTTTTCTTTTTAACGTTTAATGTTAAAACAGCTTGAAAATGACTGCTAATATTTTAAGCAATTGTACAGTGGTGAAAGTGAATTATAGCTCCATGATGCATATAAGCTTTTATAAAAGTTAGCTAACAGAAATCATTTTAATCCATTGAACATTGTATATATATGTGTGCGTGTGCGCATACATACATGCATATTGTATGTTTTATATATATACATATATATCTAATTTTATGTGTGTATATGTATGTACACATATCTCTAATTTTATCTAAGCAATGTATATATACACACTGTATTCTCTGTCAATAGGAAATAATTCTAAATTTGTCTTTAAGACTTAAGGGTCCTTGTGTTGCCTCTTTCCCATTTAATCCCTAATTCTGCTAAGGGAGAAATCATCCTGCCTGAGACATTCCTGCTGTAGATGAACATCATCTCAGATTGAAGGCACATCATTTTACCATCTCCAAATAATTTATACGCTAAAGAAAAATTGGGCCAGAAATACTGCCACTAATTTCCATGGAATTATGAACCTCAGCATATATACAGAGGGAGCTTTCTGGGTGTGACTTTCAATGTTGTCAACTGAAAATTCTAATAATCTTTAAAGCGTGCTATTGTAAAAAGTGAAAATTTGGCAAGTTTTTGTTTCATTGTAGGACTAATAATCTCTAGTTCATTATACATTCATACATAGTGAAATTATGTAGATGCGACTTTATATTACAAGATACCATGCAGAAAGTATCAAAGCATCTCTATCTAACTATCTACTTCAAAAGATTCATAGAAAAATGTTATTGAAATATAATGGAATTTCCCCACAATTTTTTTCAAGCATCAGTGTATATGCAAATGATGGTGGCATAAAGCAGTCCACATACCAAGCATGAAAGAATTTCACTGAATATGCAAAAAAGTCAAATGATGAAACTGAAAAGTGAGATATGCAAGTTAAGCTAGTATGTCTAGATGGCTGCCGACATAAAGCTTTCAACAGAATAATATTACACTTTACTGACAATGAAATGTCCATTACATAGAAGAATGATCATTATCATTAACTGAATTTCCTACTGAGTACATTTTTTTTTTTTACTGTGAGAAGGCTCATCCCTTGGGACATTTGCAGAGTAGTCTCTGTGAAAGTGTTTAGAGGAAAGAAAGTGAGAGCAATGATCATTTGAATTCCTTGTCAAATAAGAAAATAACTTGGGGGGAAAAAATCTAAATAGATTTATCAGGATAACATGTTTTTTCTTACCCACTTTTTTTGTATTTTCATCAAGATAACTTAAAGGAAAACAGTATAGGTGTTGAAATTCTGCTTAAAATAATCAAATGCTATTAGAGATGCATGGCCTTGCTTATATCTTATAGGTCCTGACATCTGCCCCCAAATTTGAACTGATCAAGGGGCATTAGAGAAATCCATCATAAAACATGGATTTATTGTAACAATACAATATTTCCATGAAACCATTTTTAAGTTAGTTATAGGAAGAGTCATTACGTCTAAATGCTGGGCATGCGTTGGGTTATTTCACTTTTGTCTTCTTGACTTCACCAGACTTTCCTAAATACTTAATATAAAGAGGTCATAAAACACTTTTGTTTCATGCTTCAATTTTTTAAAAATACAGTTATTCATCCTTAGGAAGGTTAAAGAGTTAGAGGAATGGACACCCTTTGGATTTTGCTTACACTCCACTGGGTCTTTTTCTCCATAAGAATCCAGGTGCTAGCGTAAGGGAAGGAAGTCCTGTTGGCCCCACAGGCTGCTCCCTGCAAAGGTGGCATTGCTAACATGTCCTGTGACTGGGTGGAAGCTAGGCCTGATGAGCCCCTTCCTTAAAGGTGTTTTTTGTAATGTTGCCTTGGAGTTGACCCCAACTCACAGCAACCCTATGGCACAGAGCAGAAGTGAAGTGAGAGAATTAAAAGCCAAGAATATACTCAAACCGATAGAACTGATGCAATGATTTAAGCCTCAAATTACAATACGGAAGGATGACACCAAGGAAAGAGGCATCAATAGGAGATGAAAGAAACATGCATGGTCACTATGAAAACAGAGCTGGTTTATGCTCAACCCTTCCAGAGGGCAATCTATGATCAAGAACTGATGGCAATGATGAAAGAAGCCCACGCTGCATTGAAGACATGTGGATAAAACAAAGCTCCAGGAATTGGTGGAAAACCAATTAAAACGGGTCTTTCAATAGATGCAATGTTGGAAAAGTTCACTTATGCATGCCAAAAAATTTGGCAGACCACTACCTGGCCCATCAGCTGGAAAAGATTTGTGTTTGTATCCATACAAAGAAAAGTGATCAAAGAAAACATGGCAATTATTAAATAAAATTACTCATAGCACATCCTAGTAAAATTATGCTAAAGATCATGAAAAAACTATTGCAATTCAACTGCCAGATTACAGCCGGATTCCAAGGGAATTGGGAATGAGTCATATCATTGTTGGTGTTAGATAGATCTTGCCTGATAGCAAAGGCCAGAAGAGTATTGGCATTTTTTTGAGTAG
This sequence comes from Echinops telfairi, assembly GCF_000313985.2. Lineage (NCBI taxonomy): Eukaryota > Metazoa > Chordata > Mammalia > Afrosoricida > Tenrecidae > Echinops > Echinops telfairi. Next base: position 16,050,814 of record NW_022111373.1, read on the forward strand.
GTCAAAGAAGTTGACTGGTGTGAACTATAACAAAGGGAATACCGTGTGAAGAATGAGATTTGCAGATCACTTAATAAGGACAAGCAGAAGTTCAAAGAGAACTAGGGTAAACTACATGTTTTCAAAAACATGAGGCATGTGTTTCAAGGTTGCATCTTGTCACCACACACACACTTATTCAATCTTTACACTGAGCAGAAACTCTAAGAAGCGAGACGATACAAGGAAGGACATGGCATCCTGACTGAAGAAAAACTCATTAACAGCCTACGATATGCACATGATAAAACTATGCTTGCTGAAAGTGAAGAGGGCTTGGAACAATTACTGATAATGATAAAAGATTACTGCCTTCAGTATGGGCTGCACCCTAACAGAAAGAAGACAAAAATCTTCACAAAAGGACCAACAAGTTGGGGTTCAAATCCAGCAAATCTGATTCCAGAGTCTACACTTTAAGCCATATTCTTACTATAAAGAAACAAGTGGAATGTATCCAAGTGCCATTTCATAAAAAGGGGGAAATAAATGCTTGATAATTGCACAGTTGCACCGATTTGATTTGTTGATAATATTCTTTGATCTTGAGCTACACTATTTGTCCCTATCTGTGCCTTATATAGGAGTTGGCAGCAAGGGTGATTGAAGTGAGTCAAACTTATCTTCCGAGGAGCCAGAATAGCTTTCTAGTCACTCATTGGAAACCCTTAAAATCGGATGCTTTCGATGTTAACTAAAAAACTTTGGTCCTGTAGTTTCATTTGTCCTTACGGTAAATTAGAAGTCCACTATAGAAAAGTTCTCATCTGAACTGAAAAGCTACCAGTATAATTTTTGAAAAAGACATTTACAGAAAATTTTTATCATAATTGCTAATTATGATCATTCTTATACACACACTAACTCACCTTCACATGCATAGTTGTTGTGACCATTAGTGTTTCGATGAGTGATTCCAAAGAATATATCCCAGGTCCACACAGCTGAACTGTGCTAGGACTTCAAATGCAAGGATCCATTATGTTATATGGTATAACTCCCCTGCCCTGAATCAGAACCCACTCAAAGGGAGTGACCTTTTCTGACAGCTTCTTTCTGGGTAAAGTATATTTTCTAATAATCAATTTTGAATTGATAAAGGTTAACTTTATAGAGTGTATCTGGTAGGATTGGGAGGGTTGGAATGTAAAACACTTTGTAATTAATGCTGAAAATAATCAATTTGGTTAAAAGATGATCACAATGATCAGCCCAGGAAACAGCCAGTTTCATTATTTCGATTGAATTGGATCCACTCTGCCATCACTCAATTTCTCACGGTAGATCAGCTCAAAGCGGTCACCATTTTGTTAAAACAAAGATGACACCTTTAAGATTAAGGAGTGTCTGAAGCTAGACAATGAATGAGAGGCCAAGGAAAAAAGTATGCTTTGAAAAGTGATGTTGGTGAAGAATATTGAATATGCTATCAACTCTCAGAAGAACAAACCACGCTGTAGAGTCAGAATGCTCTTTAGAAGGGAGGACAGTGAGACTTCGTCTCAGAGTCTGGCCATGCTTGCCGGAGGGACCGTTCCTGGAGATCTGCATTATACTTGGTCAAGCAGAGCGTCAGTGAACATGTGGAAACCCCACAGTGAGGTGGACTAACATAATGAATGCAACAGCAGTCTCTCCACAAGCAAGGATTGTGGGGATGTCAGCGGACCAGGTAGCATTTCTTTCTGTTGTACGTTTAGCCACTAATTAACTTGTTGGTGCCTAAAAAGAGCAACAAGAACAGGTGGTGCTTTATTGATGGCTAGTGTCTAATAATGTACTGCCAGCTCATGTTCTAGTATCTAATTATTCTCTTTCATATCTAAAATATATGTGGCCTTGTATCTAGGAAATGGAGCTGTGATTTGATAACTTTCAAGGCTTGCTTGCAAAAAAAGGGGGCAAATATTTCAAAATTGTTTATTCCAATGAACTTTCCATTTTTATACACGACACCTGGTTACTAATTACACTGTACAAATGCTCAACTCTTATGCTTTTCTTCTTATAGTTAAGTTATCCTGACAAATTTGCTATATGTTTTTATTCCCACTAGATCCGTTGCCTTAGAATTAGAGTTTTATGAATATGAATGATTTTATATTTAGATTTTCTGGCTGTGAAATAATTAACTACATTAAAAAATCTATTCTTAAAATTAAAATGAGTCTTCATTGTACAGAAAGCTCAAGATCCTTAATCTTAAAAGATCATTTGTGACCGTGGTCGTTTTATATCTTGTCCCTTTCTGTTTGCATGCATATCCTTACTGGAGAAAGATTCATAGAACATTTAATATCTGCAATATCAGAAACACTCCACATGTTCAAAGAGAACCAAATCAGAAATATAGTTATTCATAGACCATCGAGATAGAAAAATTCTCAAGGGGTTAGGTAATCCATAGTCTTACAATTTAAACTTGAGTAGAAAAATAATAGTATTCTAGCTATCCCTCAGCTTCTAAAATCACCAAGAACAGAATCATTTGGCAGCATGTAATGCAACAATCTCCTTTATATTCAGAGCATTCCTCACAGTTCTCATAAATCCCTGTATTTAAATTCAGTTTTCAAGTTGGTTTCAATGGAGATCTAAAATCTCATCTCCCTCCAAATCCTCACAGTTTAGCAAATACTCCTAAGGAAGTGAATGGCTCGCCCCAATCTGACTGAGATCAAACTACGTTCCCATATTTCTCTAACTTCTATGATTACTGTAACGGAAACTTGAACAATAATTTTCCACCATCACACATGATGTTCTCCTATTCACCTAGTCCCTAGACCTGGAACGTATCCTATGTTAGTTCAATCAGTTAATCCTCTGCCACTTCTGAGTGCATGCTACTTCCATACTCACATCATCTAAAAGTACTTATCCCTGCGTTTCTCTGCACTATTATAGTCTATATTTCATCTCTCAAGTACAGTAGTCCAAGCCATTTAAGAAATAGCTGTATTGAAAATGAGAACAGTAAAACATGTAGAAGACAATGTTTTTTTTAAAAGTATACAGGTCTGGGGAATGGGAATTTGTGGAGGGAACCAACCAGTCAGTCTCAGGGGACTGCCATTTCCTAAATATTCAGGAATAATAGAGAACATAATTAAACATAGAATAAGGGCTGGCTCCACCACATCTAACACGCTTAATGACTCCTCAGCACTACCTTTTGTTACCAGTACACCATTTTCTTTTCTAGGATGGTACGTCTCCCAGTGTGGATCATGGAACACTTTATTCAGATTCTACTTTAAAGCTTGTTAGAAATGAAGCTTTTCGGCAGGCAGAACCCAGAAATATGAAATGTAATGATCATCTCAGGTGTACACCAGTCGATTCTAACATTCATGAATGCACGAGAAGCATCCTTCGAGCTCAACATTTAGTTTGCCACCCATAGCCATTGAGTTGATTCCATCTCCTAAGACCTTGCATAATAGAGGATAGTAAAAAAAGTTTAACTGTGAATTGGATGAAGGTTTGCAGAGAAAATCAGTTTTCCATTCGTTTCCTATCATTGACTGAAATTCTCATCATGCAACATCACTTTTCCCACTTCCTCACAGTAGTCCCTGCTTTCATTCCTCCCTTTCCCTAACCTTTCCTACCTTCTGAACTTTGTCCTTAGACAAATACTGGCCTTTGAGCTCAAATGGTTGATCATTCGAAGATGTATGTACCTCACTGGTGCTATTGGTCCCTTATACACCTATCTTTTGTTTGGCTATACATCTTTATGGGAGCAGATTGGCACATTATTCTCCTGTGGAGCCTTACATGTCCTCTGAGTTAGCGGGCAAGTGTTTTAACCACTGAGTAACCAGAAACCCTTAACATTTAGCTCAGTGGATATTAATAATAAATGATTGCTTTAAAAGGTCCTGTGGTTAAATACATTTAGAAAAGTCCATGCTGTAAGCACTGACTGTAGAACTTTTGAAAGCTTTTAATAAGTTGTAAGTTTTGAATAGCTAAGAGAAGAGTTCAGTTTATCATGGTTTTGGAATTTTGGTAGGAGCATCCACTTTAACCAGTTTCTGGAAGTATAGGCCTTGAAGATTTGGCTCTTGAAAAAGTTTGACAATCTAATGTCAATTGTATGGGATTTGTTCAACAAACAAAATGAATCAGTCGATAGGTGGTGACGGGATGTCCTGGAAGTTGTAAAGATCAGAGTAGCAGAGCACATCTTGCTGAAATAGAACTAGGAGAAGAGAGGTTTGGCCTTAAATGCCTTCTTTCTGCTCCTTTCTTAGTAACTTTGTTCTCCTCTCAGTAATTGTACCTTTGGAATCATTTACCAAACATTATGATTGAGCAATGCTACTAGTGGTGTCTGTGTGTGTATGAAAGACAAAGAGAGAGAGAGAGAATTCTAATAAAATTACACTAGAATATTTAAAAATAAAACCAAGATTTGAATTCTCTTTTCAGTGCTATGCAAATCAGTAAAAATTACATTGCGCTTCACCTCCAAAGTACAAAAAAAGAAGCAGCAAGACCTCATTACATAGGCAGAAAGTGGAATAAATGCAGTTCCTAAAAATGTCAGAATAAAATTTTATAATCTGATGATTTACAGTTCATTCCATGGTTTTAGTGTGTAAAGGATAAGCATATCTATTGGAAACGGATGAATTGGGTCAAGTAAAATTGGAACCCATTAAAATCCCTGCCTAAACCTTTGAGGTATGGAAAAGCTTGGCCACCCAAGTGATATATAGCCTATTATTTGCTTCTGAGTTTCCTCTATTTCGTCGAATGAAAAAAATGCCTGGGGAAAAAAAAAATCTTCCCTCCAAGCTCTTCTGTCTGAAATCCATGTTGGAACAGTAAGGAGGGGTGGAAAATAATTAAATAATGTTTACCTGTTTGGTATTTTAAACAACACTGCCAAGACTTTTGAACAATGCAGAGATTTTTTTGCATTTCTCCTGAAGTTCATTTTGTCATGTGACGCCTATCTCTAAAGGTATGTTTGCACTCAAGATCACGCTGTCGTTAAAACAAAGGACCCAAAACAAGCCTGCTTGTGCAAACATTCAGGGAGGCAAATCTGCATGCGCCTCACTTGTTTAGAACAACTTGTTTGAAAAGATGCAGTGTATTTATATGCACAAAGCAATATCCCCCTAATTATAATTTCTTTATGCCTATTCAAGAAAAGCACAGCAGATGTATTTCTACCAAATCTTGGACTGTCACATGGCAAAAGAACAATTGCAAAGATGCTTCAAATAATGTTCAGGCAGTTTGGCATAAATAATTTTAGCATATCATTGTTGCCGTATTATAGCATTTACTCCTCATCCTATCTCTGCTGAAAATGCAGATGATGAACAAGGCAGTTTGCATTCTCTGCAGATCACTTTCTTTGGTGATCAGTAAGCATCAGAAACAGAATCTAAGGAGACCAGAGCAATTGCCTTTTAAATGTCACATAGCTGCCTTTATTATTCCAGCTGGCTTGTGCAAAGAAAGTCCCTCTGTTAATGAGTCTAACACTGCCAGTCCTATTATCATAGACTTAAGCAAATAAATAACATGTTTACCATTTCTTCTCTTGTTTTTCAAGCACTATTTTTGTCACTGACCTCATTGCTACAGACATTTGAGTGGAATAACTATAATTGTTGCATAGTTCAGGAGATGAAAATCACACATGGGGTCCCTATTTGTTTTTGACAACTCAGCATATTCAAATTGTTCTAAAGCCTGTCCTCCCCCTGGTTCTTGTTCACATTTCCTATTAGCGCTAGCATTAACATTAATCTATATGACAATGAATATAGCATGGCTTTTGCTTAGTGACTCATGAAGGCATGGTGGAACCTATTGCACACTTGACCCGAGTGGAATTATAACCACATTACTTCAAAGGGAATTAAGTTTGCTGCAAGCTAAGAAAGGAATAGTATATGATCCATCTAAATCATTGCCAAAATGGATGAAAAATTCAAGACTACTGATCTATGATCCATTCCTGAGAAATTAAAAGTTCATTGAAGAAATTTTTGGACTGGATTGATAAGCCCTTATTATCCTTTTATAAAAATATCTTGCCTTTCCAAGTGTCTCCAATCAACCAGCATGTTTGGACACTGATGTATATGGTTAGATAAGAAAGAAACACTATAGAATTCACTGCTTTGTCTCTCTCAATTTAGCCTTCTTAATGCAGATCTGTATGGCTCACCTACTAGTTACTCACATACTGAAGACCCCTCTTCCTTCCTGGTGCTATTGGCAGACTCTTCCTCGGTAACCTAATAGGCCCTCTGTCTTTCAAAGTCACTGTTTATGGAGGACTCCATGCCTAGGATTTCAGCTCTGCCTGACACTGAAACTCTGAATTTGAATAAGCAACAGCTCAGTGGACCTCAAAGAAACTTGCAAGGTCAGCAGTCAGCACCCACTAGCCCCTCTGAGGAAGAAAGGTGAAACTGCTTTCATGAATATTTATAGCATTAGAAACCCAAAGGGACATTTCCCCCCAATTCTGTAGGGTCATTAGAAGTGGAATCAGCTCGGTGACAGTGGATTTGGTTTTTGGGCGGAGTGGAAATTATGACATAAATGCTTCAAAAACATTTCAAACTGAGCAGCCAGTGCACAGAGAGGACCATAGTGCCGACCCCACCAGGAGACAAGACGTCCCTCACTGCCCCATGTTGCTAGGAGGGACAACACTGGAGGTACATTGCAGGAATTGTGCTGGATCTGACCCCATTACACTGGGGCGAAACACTAAGGGCGTGCAACAGAGCAGCAAGGAGAGCAAAGCAATGAAGTCCCCGGCGAAGACCAAAAATAGACTGTGGGGCCAGGGCATGGCACCCCCTCAGACTCAACTGGAAAACACTCCTAAAGGTCAACAAACAGACCTGTAACTATTTATAGGTTCTGTTTTGTCCTTATAGGTTTTGCATTGTTTTGTCCTTGGCTTTTGTTGTTTCGTTTTCTTTTGTTGTTTTGTTTTGCTCTGCCTTCTTTTTGTGCTAATTATTGTCTCTACATATCTATCTAGATAACACATGTAGGATAAGCCATCCAGAGGAGAAAATAAGGTGACCAAAGGCTGGGTGGGGGGAGGGAGAGCTGTCATGAGAGAGGGGCGGCGGGGAAAGGAAGTGGGTGTTAACAAACCCAGGGGTAAGGGACCAACAAGTGATCTAAAATCAATGGCAAGGAGGGCGTAAGATACCTGGTAGGGCTTGTTCAACAGCAATACGACCCAGAGGAATTACTGAAACCTAAATGAAGGCCAGACATGATAGTGGGACAAGAGGAAAGTAAAATGAAATAGAGGAAAGAACTAGGAGGCAAAGGGCACTTATAGAGTTCTAAATACTGGCATGCACATACATAAATATATTTATGTACAACAATAGGGAAATCGATGTATGTCCATTTATTTATATGTGAGGTATCAAGGTAGCAGACAGACATTGGCTTTTACTCAAGTACTCCCTCAATGCAAGAACACTTTGTTCTATTAACCTGGCATTCCATGATGCTCACCTTCCTGACAAGATCGCTGAAGACAAAATGGGTGCATAGCAATGTGGTGAAGAAAGCTGATGGTACCTGGCTATAAAAGGCATCTGGGGTCTTAAAGGCTTGAAGATAGACAAGCAGCCATCTAGCTGAGGAGCAACAAACCCCACAGGAAGGAAGCACACCAGCCTGTGTGATCATGAGGTATTGATGGGATCGGGGATAAGGCATCAAAGACCCAGAACAAAATATCATATCACTGTGAATGAGGGGGAGTGCAGAGTGGAGACCCAAAACCCATCTGTAGACAATTGGACATCCCCATACAGAAGGGTCATAAGGAAGAAATGAGCCAGTTGGGGTGCAGTCTAGCACCAATCAAACATACAACTTTCTTCTAGTTCTTTGAAGTTTCCCCTCACCCCACTATCATGATCCCAATTTTACCTTACAACTCCAGCTAGACCAGAGCATGCACACAGGTACAGATAAGAGCTGGAAACACAGGGAATCCAGGACAGATAGATGCCTTAGGACCAATAATGAGAGTAGTGATACCAGGAGGGGAAGGAGAAGGTGGAGGTAGAAAGGGGGGACCAATCACAATGCTCTACATACAGCCCCCTCCCTGGGGGACAGATAACAGAAAAGTGGGTGAAGGGAGACGTTTGTCAGTGTAAGACAGGAAAAAAATAATAAAAATTTATAAATTATCAAGGGTTCGTGAGGGAGGGAGGGAGGGTAAGGGAATGAAGGGGAAAAATGAGGAGCTGATACCAAGGGCTCAAGTAGAAAGAAAACATTTTGAAAATGATGATGGCAACAAATGTACAAATGTGCTTGACACAATAGAAGTATGTATCATTGGGATAAGAGCTGCATGAGCCCCAATAAAATGATTTTAAAAAAACAACAACAAAGCATTTCAAACTAGCATCACAAAACAGAACTTTTTTTTCCACAACATTTCAAAACTTCTTTTTCATTCTTCCCATTCAATAAATAACATCACTACCCATCCCCACTGAGATAGTTAAGGCTTATTGTGCCAACCTGCCCAATAAACACATGTGGGATTAACTTAAAGGTGGAGAAATGAATGGATTGGTGAGGCTTGCCTTTCTAGTTCTCGGATCTCTTGCTCTCTGATAGTCAGACCAGTTGCGGCTTCCTTAACTAGTTCTTTGCTTTAGCTGGCAAGGCCCACTTCCTGGGAGATATCCCCGAGGAGAAGCCACATGGACCTACCTTGATGCAGCCCTGGGTGCTAGAGAAGCTGCCTGGAGACCCCTGCCAGTGCTGAGATGTTTACACACTCATTTATTCGGCTTTCCTCTTGCAGTCGGCATCATTGGGTATGTTTTGTGAGTTTAAGGAGGACTTTGTAGATCGATGTTGGACATATGGGCTAGTGTTGGACTTATGGGCTTAGACTGGACTGGATTGGGATGCTTTCTGAATGTACACTTACCCTTTCCATAAAACTCTCATAAAATATGAGTGTTTATGAATTTTGTTTCTCTAGTCTATCCAGACTAACACACCAACAGAGTAACTCTAAATTTTTCTGTATGTCTCTGTGTCCTGAAACTCACCACAAACACCAGCAAACAATGCAGTTGAATCGATTCTACCCTAATCCGTCAGCTCATTTTGCTTATCTCCAATACTAACCAAATGGTACAAGTTATAGTCTTCTTTGACCTGGAATCCTTCAATAAGAGTTTCTTGTCTGATCTCTCTTTTCTTTTCTCCTAAACTCTTCTGTATATAATTTTCCAAAGAATAAATTCAAAGCTGCCTAAATTGCCTTCCAACAAAAATAAAAATAGTAGGGATGTTTATTTTTTAGTTTGAGATATTCAAATTCAGAGAATAAGAAGTCTTACACATGCGCTTTACACAATTGATGTGTGTATGGATTGCGATAACAGTTGTATGAGCCCCTAATAAAATGTTTAAAAAAAAAAAGAAGAAGTCTTACACACGCATTGCTTTCAAGGTAGATCAGGCATTATACAAATAGGTACCGTGATGAACAGTTCACTTTAATCTGGAATGTTTTATGTGATGTGATATCTAGTATTTGGCTCTAGTAATTTTGGATCTTTAAAAATCTATTGTATTATAATATTTTGATAATTAAAACATACACATTGCTAACTTGTGTATTATTTCATTGGGCTAATACAGGTGTAAGTCTTAAATAATTCTATTTCAAAACTTACAGAGTTTTATGACTCAGTAAGACTGAGTAATTCAACAACCTCTTCTTGATTATCTTCAGTTTAAGAACTTAGAAACTGATGCAATGGAGAATTATCTCGTTTTCAAAAGGATGCTCATATATTTCTTCTACCTGGAATCAAGCATATAACAAAATAGGCTTACAAAGGGAAAATAAATAGCTAGATATTACTGTGTAAGGCAAATATGACAAAACCCTACTAAATGTATTAGCTGTTTTATTTTGTCATGTAATTATGGTTTATTATCTCATGCAGTTGTCCTTGGACTGTTTGGCGGTTGCACATTATCCAGAACCAGTGACCCATGTGTATACTTCACAGCTGAAAAGTCCAACCACGATTCCTCAAGAAGCAGCTTTAGGCATGCTGATCTTAGTGTCGTTCCTCGGAGGCAACACTAATGAGCCTCTAAAACGCTTACCAGCGTACACAGATGTAACCAGTGAGCTTTCTCACATTGCTCCTGGAAAAATGGCCTTCTGCTCCGGTCTTAATTGGTGTGTTATTATCCATCGCTAACGTGCGGGATTTGGTCTGGAGTTAGAGCACAGCTGCAGAGTGTGCAAGTGCACGATCGCCGGCGCAGCCGGCGTGCACACAAAGAGAAGGAGTAAAGGGGGAAATGCCGTAAATTGCACCTCCACATACGGTTGGCCAACGCTCCCAACGTGTCCCAGTTCCTCGCTCTCGTTTAAACGTATGTTTCTATAGGAGATGCAAACTATTTCTAAATGTTCTTTCTTTCACATAATAACAATACAACGTCGAATGTCCTTTATTTTCTTCTTTTTGAAAGATGGAAAACATTTAGAAAACTAAAGCGTCGTTCCAGGCAAACTTGGTTATCTACCACTCAGATCTAACAAACATCAAAAGGTTGACATATATGCTTTGGGTTTTACCAAAGGGAATAAAATTCTTCACAAGCAGACGTACTTTCATCATGGTTTTCCTCAAGGTCTCCTGCTGGCACAGTGGTTAAGCAGTCGGCTGTTACGTAATAAAAAGGTCGGAATTTGAACTCACTGAAATGGGGCAGTCAGCTGCTCTAAAGATTACAGCCTAGGAAACCCTGTGGGGCGGTTCTTCCTCGTCCTGTGGGGTTGCTATGAGTCAGAGGCAACTGGATTGTAACGTGTTTTCTGGTTCTTCTCAAGAGTCACAACAATGAACTCACATGTCCCGGGGAAGGAAGTGTTTGTTCCAGCATCGCCCTCCTAACCCAGTTCTTTTGCCTCCCTCTTACAGTGACCCGGACTCTAGAATTGGTGTGGGCATTCTCTATCTGGGCTTTGATACTTTTACCAGATATCTTTGGTAAATGTAGAATTTACACTTTCCATTTTCATGACTAGATCTTACATCAATGAAAGCATGCTCTTATGAGGAGAGGGCTGCAACTTACCATTTTTTTACTCCACGGGCTGTGCGGAGATTTCTCTATTATAATATATCCTCAATCCAGTTTGTCCGTCTGAACAGCTGCAATAAAAACGTCATCTCTGCTCACTCATACACATAGGAATACAAATCCTTTACACTAAAGGTTCCCTTCCTGGTTTATGAATTTCCAAAATAAACCCTTTAATAAAAAGAGCATGGCTTATTCTTGGTGCAACATCATTGCTTCCTCGAGTTCCACTCGTAGTCTAAGCCTAGCATGTAGCGGGCGTGAAAAGCTGGGCTTACCGTCTCCAGTTGGCTCCTTTCTCCAAATTGGGCAGTTGAGCCCTTCTTTGTCGTCTGTTCTTAGTCTGGAAGCTCTGGTGAGAGCCTTTTGAAATACCCATGGCACAGCGGCCGGCGTCGCAGCAGCACACAAGCCACAACCATGCATGAAACTGGCAGACAAGAGTCTCGAAAGTGCCACGGGCTGCGAACAGAACCTACCAATCTGTTCTGGAAGAAGTACGGCCAGAGTGCGCCTTAGACGCAAGGGTGGAGAACTTCATCTTGCATACTTGGGACATGTGGGCAGGAGGGACCAGTCCCTGGGGAAGGACATCGTGCTTAGTAAAATCGAGGGGCAGCGAAAAAGAGAGAGGCGCTCAAGGAGAGGGAGTGACACTGTGGCCACCACAGTGGGCTCACGCATGGAAACAGCTGTGAGGACGGCGCAGGGCTGGGGAATGTCCTGTTCTGCTGTGCAAAAGGTTACTAGGCATTAGAACAGATGAGATGGCACCCACCCCCAACAATCACAGCAGGTGTCATTTATTATGGCCTGGCTGGTGTTAGGTGACATTGTTCTTGGTTCCTGATCCCGAGTTTGTGTTTTATTTACATAATGTAAAAAAAGTACTGCCCAATACAATCCACTGATTTTCTGGCTTGACCCTGACAAGTGTTCTAGGGAGGCATCTTTCCGTGTTCATGGTCAAAGGCGATGGCTTGAAAGGAAGGAGCCAGTAGTTTGGCTGCTTCAGAAGGTAGCGCCCTCAGTCCTGAGAACAGATTCTTGTCTTTCTTCATAGTACACACAGTGTTTTCTGAGCCAGAAGTAAGACAGTTGGGAGGAAAGGAGGGTCTTCCAGCCACTTTTAAGTGGTTTTCAATGTTTCTAATTGCATCGAAGCTGGAAGTCATTTTATTTTTTGTTGTTTTAATTCTCAGTTCATTGGAAAATTCTGGGTTCTGGTATTAGTTAAATTCAAAGCCTTGTTTTAATGACAATACGAGTATTTATCCTTTCTGGGTGCCTTTGTCAAGAGAGAAAATGTTTTGAGAAACGATGTACAAATGCGCTTTACACAACTGATGTGTTTATGGATTGGGATATCAGTTGTATGAGCCCCTAATAAAATGTTAAAAAAAAAAAAAAAGAATTCTGGGTATTTTGTCAAGAGAAAGAATTCCCCGAACTATCAAAAAAGACCAATCAGTGGGGTACATTCAAGGTCTTCCTAGCTGAAGCCTGAAGTGGAGGCTGTAGACACCATGCCACACCAAGATGAGAGGCATCAGAGTAGATGAGCAACAGTGCCAAGACTAGAAATTATGAGCCTGTGAGGCAGAGCAGTGGATGGGCTTCCTGGCCCACAGAAGAAGACAGGGGCCCAGGGACCATGTGGCTGAGATGCTCAGGACCAAAGATATATGCCTGGTTGGGATTAAGCATGGCTGTAGATCATGGCTGTAGATCCTGGACTAGATCCTTAAAAGTTTTCTGCTCCGAGCTCGTAACATTGAAACCTGAGAAGTTCACCTGGAAGTGAAAAATCTGACCATGAGAGAGCACAAAGGGAACCAGCACGTCCGTCCTCGGCTTTGCCAACTGTGGTAGACACAACTTCCCGCAGAGGGGCAATGACAGGTTCTGTGCCTGCAGGAGGTGGGCCTTTCAAATTCGAAGAGGCCTTTAGAAAGACTGCTGATGTGCAGCTCCATGAACTAGATGAACGTGCCTGCCTGAATCAGGCCATGTGCCACATTGATTCTGTCAGCTTTAATTGCAAGTCCAAATATTACTGTTTGGAAAAACCTCACCAATTTGGACCGGTGTCCCCAAAACATCTTAGTGTTGTGGCAATCCATGCCCTATGTTGCTGGTTAACATGGAGTCAGGTGACACCGCTCTAGCAGGACAGCCATAGAAGAAGTACAAGGGCTCGTTTTGGAGAAAGAACGTCCCTAGGCTGACATTTCTTGTTGACTAGCTGTGAGACCTGTGAAGGAGCTCGGGAAATAGTGGTTAAAATTGATGGAAGAGTTCATGGTTACCATCAAATTTGGGGAACATGATAAACAAAGAAAATCAAGAGTCTGTGACCAAGAAAGACTTCACTCAAGCAACTGGTCACCATCACCAACACCATTGGCTTCATTGCTGGGATTTGTGTGTTAAATGAGAATATTAATAACAGAGTAGGTTGTTGGGAATTTTCTCAGAATTAATATGACCTCCATGAAGCTGCTGGCATATGCCAGAGATGCAGGGTCCATAGATTACTTGGAACAGTTGAGGGCACTACAAGAAGTGTTCAAAATGACTGTTGCCCTTTTAAGATGAGCAGTGGGGCACCGGCCTCCTATCAGAACTGGGAATAACCTCCTAGCAGAACTTGGAAAAGGTAAAAGCCACTTATGGAGATGGACATCAAGTCAGCGTGGTAGTTAAACCAGCTGGATTTGTAAACAATCCAAAACCCTTTTAGCCCATCTTTTTCCCTTGCATTTTGAGTCCATTATTCAAAACGAGGAATACAGGAGTTTTTCTGTATACTGTATTTTCTTTAAGAAAAAATTGGCATGTTTATCGTCAACACATTTTTTTTTGAGGTTGGGGGGGTGTCTTAATTTTCTGTTGCAATGTCTTATGAAAAGAGTTCTCTCCCCCACTTCCATCTTTGGATATCGCTCCACTACTAACCCAAATCACCTCCCCTTAAGATAATGGTTCACTCTGATCCAGGTGATGACCAAGTCAAGGCAAAGTGAATCGTGAGCGCCGAACCTCTCGGAAATGTCCAAGAAAGGCCCCAAATAGATTACTGAAATCATTGAGTCTGGCAACAGTTGACAACTATATGTATTTTAGATGATCCCTTATGACTATGGTCATTCTGTTGTACTCCCTGTATGTTAGGCTATGTTAACCTGACATGTTCTAAGGCGAGGTGTCCTCATGCATTCATAGCAGAGAATGGCAGCCACTTGTTGAGTGGGCTGTAGTTATTCCCAACACATCAGGAGAACTAGGGGGAAATTAAGGATTGAGCTGTCAGGTAGTCATAGCTGGGTTTTTTGCACCTGTTGATGTACCTAGGAACTTTGTGACACTGTATCTTATAAACAATAATGTCAACTTTTGTTTTGGTTTCAGTACTTTAAACATAAATCTGTATTTCAATCCCTGTTTTTTTTTTTTTTTTAAAAAAAGATTATTTTCCTAAGAAAATTAGGCTACGTGGGCCAATGACAACTTCCCTGAACCCATTTTACATCAGAATAATGATGTGCTTGGCCATATTCTGTATGTAATTTAAAAAATACATTTGTAATGCCCATTAGATTTTTTTGGTAAGTTCTTCAGCACCCTTTATGGCATTATGTATACAAATGGAAGCCTCGTATATGGTCACTTTGAGTCAGAATACATAAAGGAAAGCACGACTCGAGGTCAGTGAGCTGGTTTTTGCTTTTTGAAGGAGCCCAGGGGTGCTCAGGATTTGGCATTGCTGATTGCTAAGTCACCAGTTTCAACTCACACCAATGGCGAAAAGACAGTCTCAGCAGCCCTGGGTAGGGTTTTTGGTTTGTCGGTTGATCTGAATCATTTCAGTAGTAGCAGTAGATTTGGCGCTTTAAACCCACCAGCTATTTTTAAGAGAAAGAGGTGGTCATTTTCTTCCATAAAGCTTTATAGCCTTTGAAACCTAAGAGGCAATTTGACTCTCTGTCTTACGGGGTCGCTATGCATTGGAATTGACCTGTAGGCAGAGAGCAGATTAAAACGTCTTGGGTGTAATACAGAAAAGCAAGGGCATCACAGTGGAAGAGATGAGTTGTATCAAGCATCTGACAGTCTTATGAATTATAAAGAAGCATTAGGAACAATCCTCACTGCCTTCTTCACAGATTCAGATTATATCACACACCTCAGAGGTCATGCTTCTAAACTTTCAATGCAAGTTTGTAAGGTTAAAATGACAACAGGCATAGTTCTATGATTATGTGATTTGAATTCTTCTTTGCGCAAATGTTTCGTTTGGTTTGAAATTCAGTAAATGAGTGTGCTAATAGTGTTCATTTATGAGCAAAGAAAAGGAAATGAATAAAACCGGAGAAGAGGTTAAATATTTAGGTTTCAAATGGAGCAAACTTTCAAGTCTGTTATGTGTGGAGATGTAATTATATCTTCCAGAATAGTCATTAGTATCCGTAGATTACATACAGTTACTCTCACTCTTTCGTGACATAAAACCTAATGATTCTATCTACACCTACATAAATAAACCTCCCTCTCCTGTGTCTTTACCAATCATTGTGACAGAGTTCTCAAACTAGCCACTCCATTAAATTAATGAGTAAAGGCATTAAACAGAGCAGAAAACCTTCCTCATTTATAGGGTGCTAGAAGGCGTTATAAAACAAAACTTACTTCACATATTTCCTGGAACTCTCTTCCTCTAAATTAAATGAAACATTTATTCGATGGATAGAACATGATATTTATATTTACCTATCAGTAAGGGCTTCTTTCACAAGTGGCGTAGCCACCGTCAATAAAGAAAACAGAAAATGTGTAGTCTTTCCACATTTCCAGCAAATTGATGGATGTGTTTTTCTTCTACATACGTTGGGTCTTGGGGTAGGAAATCCACTAATAGCTGAGGACAGAGATCCTGTTCATATTTGTCTCTAAGTGTCGTCTGTGTTTATGTGACTTGAACGGGTTTTGTTTTCCGTCAGGGCTTTGTTCCTCCGTTTGAAAGGTTTGGGGGTTTTGTTTTGAAGACTATCTGGATGTTATTAAAAGGCTCAATTAACAACGAAAATAGCTAAGCCCTTGTTTTTCCCTTTCCAGAACAAGATCTCACTTCATTTTCCCAATGCACTAGGCTATTGTGGTTGTTCCCACGTGTTCCTTGAGGAGGTTGGCAGATCTGGAGTTTTATGAGTGGGGACGGCATTGCAGGGTGGTTTTCAGGGCTGACTCGCTGAGCACCCGGCTTTCCACAGCTCCGAAGGCTCGGGTCACAAGCTCTCTCTGCAGCATGTCAGGAGCCAATTGGATATTTGTTCGGGCTGGATTGCCCTCTCTTCTCCAAGGCTGCTCTCTCTGAATTTGCTGGACTTTTCAGTGATGCTGAAATCTGGGCCTGCTTGACCCCACAGCTGGGTTTGATCAGGCTCCTTTAAAGAGGAAGTTTCAATTAGGCCAGCTCCAAATGCGCTCAGGAGGCGGGTTTTTAGGGCTGCTCAACTAATAGGACGCTTTGTTCCTCGTGGTGTGTGACTCTGTCCCAACACGGCCACTCCGTGTGAGTCACCCAGTGACTTTATAGCAGCGAGGTCTGGCTGTGCCAAAACCAGAAGAATGAGACGGCCAAATTGAATTAGTGGTTGCAACACATTAATTTATGCTAGATAAATGTTATTGTGGTCCCGTGGGCAAGTACTTAGGTCACAGGCTTTATGAACTATTTGCAGCGAGAGGGCTTGGTGGCAGTAAATCAGCTCTCCAGCAGGACTTTGCAAAGGACTTAAGAGCTCCTTCCTCTCTCCTGTTCCCTTAAAGCGCCCCCGCCTTTCCCCTCCGCTGATCATCTCCTTCCCTGGAGATGGCTCACCATGGTGCGCTGGGCTGTGATATTTCACACGTGAGCAGTGGAGGCATGATTTGTGTAGGCTGCGCCGGGCGCCATCTATTCTGCCTGTGGGCCTCACCGCGGGCAGCTGGGTGTTTATCATTCCCGACTGGAGATCTCGGTGGGGACAAGGCTCGGCTCTGCCCCAGCTTTCCGAGTCCACGCAGCTGTGCTGTCAACGTTGATGCCGCAAACGCGGATCTCTCTCTGCTGGGGAGGAATTAGATCCACTTCAGCCTGGGCGATTTCTAGAGTAAGAAAAGTAGAACTAAGTGTTTTCTGGCTGGAATGGTGGCAAGTGGGAGATGATGCCAAGAAAGAATTATGCATAAATGATAGTGTTTAAACTTGTTTTTATGTGTTTAGATGTGTCTCTGCCAAAAATCTGACAAGGCCTCTCTCTTGGCATATTTTCAGAGCTGGGCGGCTCACACTCAGAGCATTTTCTTAATAAAGAAATCATTGTAAACCGTTGGTGCCTAGGCAGGTGACAACTAGTTTACCTGTCACGTGATCCTCACTCGGCAACACTTTAGGGAAAGATCTGGAGGGGCAGAGTGTGGCCCCCGCCTGGCTCCCACAGCACCTCTACCAGGTCAGGGGCCTACAAACTGCTGTGGTGGATAAGGCCATGAGTCTCCGAGTTCTAGGCACAGAGACTGTTTCTAGCACCCACTCCTTAGCTCCGCCATCTTGAACAGGCTGCTACTCTGTTTCATCACACATCAAAATCACACCGATACCTACTTTTGTAGGACTGCTGTTAAAAAGCAAAGCTCTACAAAGTGAAGGGGGCGGGGTGGCGAGGACGGGGGAACCGGCAGTATCCCCCAAACAAAACAAAACAAAA
>NW_022111373.1:16069583-16072450 GCF_000313985.2 Echinops telfairi
GTGAGGAGCCTTGGTGGTGTCATGGTTTAGGTATTAGTCGGTGAACCACGAGGTTGGCTTTTCATGCTCACCAGCCCCTCTGAGGGAGAAAGATGAGGCTGTCTGCTCCCACAAAGATGCCCGGTTTCAGAGACCCAGTGCACAGTTGACATGAGTCAGAACTTGCTTGAGTTTTTTGACTGATAGCATCCCACGGTGAGTTGGAATCGATTTGATGGCAGTGAGTTTGAGTCTCTGAGGATGTGTGCAGAAGTCCTTTTTAAAAGTTATTATTTGCTCTGCTTCCTATTTTGAATTAGAGATCCTTAAATCCAGGCCTTATGTGTTCCCCAACTATATATAAAAATGTGTTTAGCAATTTTTCAATATGTATCAACTACATGTTACAAACAAAACATGTCCAAGGCTTAGATTCTCATGACCTATTGAACCTACATTATCAAGTAGAAGTTCTTCTTGCCCGGCTTTATGCTGCATTTAATGGAGCCCTGGCGACCCATTGAGCTGCTAACCTCAAGGGCATTGGTTTATAGCCCTCAGTCCCTGCTCGAGAGAACGATGAAACTATCTGCTCCTACGAAGAAATAAAGTCTCAGAAACCCAAGGGTAGGACTCAGATTGTTCTACTCTGTCCTGGAGGTTCTCTATAGTCTGAATTGACGCTATAGAGATGGATTAGGGTTTGGTGGTGGGTGTTGATTTACATGAAAACTGAACTACAATCTAATGTGGAAATGTCATTAGGTCTCAATACCTAAATTTAAAAAAAAGTCTTATCCTTTATATTAAAAGCCCCATGAGAGTAAGTTCACTTCCTATTTTCTCAATTCCCTGTTTACTCAGTGATCCTGGCATGCAAGCCCTAAAGAATTTGTTGAAATAATGGTTAGATTAACAAAATATGATGGAAAAATAAATTAGCTAATTGTTTCTTCCCCATATTTTCTGACTGTTCCTTCAAGTCATGTTTTATTCTTATTTTTCCCCTCCTTCATCTGCTCCTAATTCATAATTTTGTATTGTTATTATTATTATTGAAACCATCTCCTGGAGAATAAGTTGCCATGAAATAATATTTGGAATCCATAATATTAAACTGTGCATTAAATGATGAAAACTACAACAGGAATTTTCTCATCACAAAAATACAGACGTTTTAAGTATAGTCAATAAATGTGGTTTCTTCTGGGAGTTTCTGAGAAGCACCAGTGCTAAGAAACATCCTTGGTATATTAGCAGGTTGCAGCCCAATGCAGAACATTCTGAAGAGCATCTGTCTGGGGCCAGGAGTCATGGAGGTTCATAAGCTTCCCACAGAGATGACTAATCAATAAAAGTTCTATGCTCAGGATTTTGTACATTTTGTTAATTAGGCCAAAGCAATAGGCCTTTTTGGCAATTATTCAGACAGTGATGTAAAAAGATAGCCTCACAAACAAACCTCCATAATCCACTTACATCTCGCAGAAGCCAAAGGGATGGAAAAGCCTATTAACAAGCTCTCTGCCTGTCTGTTTGGAGATGTTGTTAAATCGCCAGTCTGCTTAGCACCTGAGGCAGTCTGTTAATAAAAATCGTTTGCAGCAGATTTCTGTTCTATTAAGAATGGACATAAAACAGCATAATTTAAAACATGTCAATAACTCAAGGCAAAAATGCCAAACATAGTCTGTTCTGTCTTTATAAAATGGAGCCAAGTATACACAAGGAAACGGCCAGGATGCTTCTGCTAACTGAATCGAGAGATTGTCCATGATAAATAATGTGATCCTTCAAGCGAAAACAACCTCGTGGGTGGGTAGCTCTGTGTCATTTCTGTTCTAAACTCAGGGGATATTTTCTATTTAAAGGCCAATGAGATTTCTAACCCTCAGTCCTAGACGATGCCTTGAAATCGGTGCTTTGTCAGTCTCATGAATTCATAATAGCTTCGGAGAAGCGTTTTCTTTCCCCTGCACCCCTCCAGTCTTTCTTTATCCTGCTGAGTGGCATCATTTGGGAGCAAATCTTTAAAGCGAGTGGCCCATGACTGGAGTATCTTAAGAAGATACACTGTGAATCTAAATCTACCAAGCATAGCACCAACCCTTGTTTTAAAGATTTGATTAAAAATGATAGGTTGTTTTCAAAGACTGTACTCTCTATTTTACAAATGAACAAAGTCATTGTTCCTATAGGGATACTCTGTCACTTGTACCCTGTTTCCCCAAACGTAAGACATCCCCTGAAAATAAGACCTACTTACAGTTTTGCCCCTTGCTGAAATAGAAGGCATCCCCTGAAAATAAGACCTCCCTGAAAATAAGCCGCTCTGAAGCTACCTTAACTCTGGACTCTGGACTGTAGCGGCAGGCGCCGCTGCGCAGCTCACTGATGGCCGCACACAGCTGGAGCAGACAGGAAGTGTGAGATCTCTTTAAATAAAACACACCGCATTCTTCTTCATGGAAAAGTAAGACATCCCCTGAAAATAAGACCTAGCGCATCTTTGGGACCAAAAATTAATATAAGACACTGTCTTATTTTCAGGGAAACGGTAGGTGTTGCTGTTAGGGGCCAGAAAATCACTTCCATCTCACAGCAGCCCTGTGTACAGCAGAACCGAACACTTCCTCAGACCTAAGCCGCCTCACCATCCAGGCTGTTGGAGCCCCTTGTTACAGTCGCTCTATCAATCCATCTCCTTGCGGGGCTTCCTCTTTTGTGGGGAACAGAAGGAATTCTCTTAAGTTGTCTCCCCAAAATATGTACCAAACTTAGCTGCTTAAGAGTGACTGTTGGCAAAAGTAGGTCAGAGGTTATTCTCCTTAACATTGGCCATCTGTAGTGGCTAGACTATTAGTCTGACTCACCCTGAATAAGACCCA
>NW_022111373.1:16075109-16083444 GCF_000313985.2 Echinops telfairi
AAGACATCTCTATATAGTTTTACTACCTGTCAACTAGCAAAGGTGCAAAAAGGAAAAGTCATACAAAATGGTATTCACCTAATAAGCTTACTTTTCTTGAGCACCTTCAGCTTTTAAACCTTTGCTACCTCCAAGGCTCTCCATTGCATCCCAAGAGAAATTTTGGTGGCTATTAAGTTTTTCTTGATGGCATAATTGGTTTAATATTAATTAATGATTAATATTATTAATTAATAATATTAATATAAAATTAATATTAACACACTCACTGCCATTGGTCGAGTTGATCCTGATTCATAGTCATAGTTTAGGACAGTATAAAATTGCTCATGTCGGTTTTCAAGGCTATAGATCTTTACTAGAGCAGAAAGCCTTCTCTTCCTCTTGAGGACTGGCTGGTGGGTTTGAACTTCCATCCTTGTGGTTAGCAGATCATAGTGTAACACACTAAGATACCAGGAACCCCCCTACTAATTATTCCAGAGACCAAAGTGCTTTATGTACTTAAAACTATTTAGTGCTTCAAAATAAAACTTATTATAACCCTTCCTGGAAAATAATGAATTATGTTGTATACATTTTCATCACCATATACATATATGTTTTAAGTCTATTTTGCCTAGTATTAATATAGGAGTTATGGTGGCATAGTGAATATTTGTTGGGCTACTATCCACAAGGTGAGCAGTTCAAAACCACCAGCTTCTATTCACAAAACAAACAAACAAACAAAAACAACAGCAGCAACAACAACAGGGCTTTCTATTCCTGTATAGAGTTACAGTCTTGGAATCTCACACAGGCAATTCTGCCCAGCGAGTCGTAGTAAGCACATTTGCTTTGGCTCCATGTTTCCACAGGATTTGTGTTCCTTAAAAAGTAACATAAAGTTACTTTTAAACTTTTTGTATCCTCGTGACTTCATTTTTTTTTTAAAGCTGAAATTCTTTATCTTACAATTATAGTCTTTTACTCACATTTTTGTAGCTTCTAATGTACTTAGATTATGTTTAGGTTCATATTACTGTCTTATTTGTGTGTGTGTTTATTTTATGTAATTTATTATCACATTCCAAGATTTTGCCTCTATGATTATCTCCTTTCAAATACTGATGATGATTCCTAGACTAGGTAGTGATTTCATCAAAGCTCCACTGGTGACTTAGAAACTAACGCCCTTCTCAGAAATTAGTCCCATTTTAGTTGATTCATGAATTTTAATGTAAACTCTCAGATGGAGAGTTTCCTGTATGGGAAAAATCACAGAAAAAACTGAAGAGTGAATAAAGGTTTTTGATAAAAGAAAGAAGCATTCATTCTAGGCAGAAAGAATCATGAAAATCTATGAAAGGATGGGATGACATGATATTTTAAGGAGGTTTGAAAAGTTCACTCCCTCTACATTCTCTTTTATTTTGAATACTATGACTTGCCAACTCCAAGTTTTCATCATGGCAGGAATAATACTTCATCTTTTTAGTTGGATAGAGCCTTGGTAGTGTAATGGTTCCTCGATGGGCTGCAATCCAAACGGTCAGCAGTTCGAAACTACCACCAGCTCCTTGGGAGAAAGACTCTACAGCCAGTTACTGTCCCGAAAATCCACCGGGGTTCCTCTGAGTCTGCAATGACTCAATTGCAGTGAGTTTTTGAGTTGGAGAATCAAAATCTGGATTATCTTCCTTAATTGCCATCAAGTAGTTCCGCTCATAGAGACCTCAAGGACATAATGAAACACCACCCAGTCCTGTCCCCTCTCACCGTGTTTGAGCTCATGGTGACCACAGCGTCAATCCATCTCATTGAAGGTCTTCCCCCTTTCATTGACCTTCTACCTTATCAAGCACCATCTCATCTCAAGTGGCTGATTAACATGTCCAACGTATGTGAGGCAACTTCTCATTATCGTTGCCCAAAAGGATCAGTCTGAAGGTTCTCTCTTCCAGCAGAGATGTCCATTCTCCTGATAGTCAATGGTACAGTTCATATTTTTACCACCACCAAAGTTCAAATGTATTCATTTGTCTTCCTTATTTCTTATCCAGATTTCACATGCATGTGAGGTGATTGAAAATTATCATGGCTTAGGTTAGGCACACCTTAATCCTGAAAATGTCATCTTTTCATTTTGACACTTTTAAAACGGTCATCTGCAACAGGTGTGTCCAATGACAACTTACTTACATTCTGGATTGCTGCTTACGTAGAAGCCGATTGTGGAGCCACATATGATGAAGTCCTTGATCATTTCAAACTTTTCTCCACTGAACATGATGATACTTATTGGTTCAGTTGTGAGTTTTTTGTCATGTTTAGGTTGAGGTTTAATTCATACTGATGGCTAAAGTCTTTGATCTTCATTGGTAAGTGCTTTGAGTGGCACTGCCTGTATTACAATAGCAAAGGCTGATTGATAGCATGCTAAATGAGTGCTTAGGGAGGATATGGTGGGGAAGTGGAGAGAATGACAGTGGCTCTTTGCTGATGTGTATTAAATCCTACCATGCTTACCAGACCCTTAGATTAAAATTTAACTTGCTGTGTCTTCCACATCAGGCTTAGGTGGATAGGTGAGCCTGATTGATATTATCTGCCCTAATAGAAGACCTCTCAGGAACTGAGTGGTGGTTTTAATTACATTCAGTATGTTGAAAGACGTGGTTTGGCAGTTTCAATTGATTTATTGTGTGTGTGACATCTGGACCTGATTTATTGTATTGACTTGCAGAATTGTTTTGGGACATTCACCCTCCATATTTTTATTCTGATTTGGGGCAATTGCAGCCTATAAATATGGAAGCATTTTCATCCTATGTGTACGTTTCTGTTTTTATATTTTTTACTTGGATAGGATGACAAACGACTGATTTCAGTGTGTGGAAAATGTGACAGCTTGGGAGTGTGAATTTCTGTGGGTTTTGTATTCATGAAACAGCTTCCCAGACAGTAGTATTGTGTTAAGAGAGAAGATTGGCTAGAATTTTTTTAAACTCACACTGCAAAAATTTGAAACTATTTGCTCCATGTTATGATTTTCTACGTGTTTAAGTTTGGGTTGTAGATATCAATATGAACACTATCTCATAGAATGTTTGTTTCCAATTATCTGAAAGCAGAGAGCAAATTGAGCTGGAAGATAGACACATGTTCCCTGGTTCAAATTGTACTGAAGGCAGGCAGTGTTAGATTACCCACTAAGCAAGGTAGTCACAGGCTTACTAGTGATCACCTCCTAATTTGTAGTGAACAATTTTACATGCTTCCCCACAAAAAAGAGATTTCCCAACCCCACAGCACCTTCCTATAGAATCAAAACCTCTTTTCAAATTTACCATTTCAGACTGAGAAGGCGTACCCAATAAGCAATAAAAAATGTGAACTGTTCCACTACAGAGTTGTGTGTAAGCACGGGGTAAGGCTGTGCTGATCTTGTGTACTGAGTAATTCATCCTCAGGCAAGTCAAGAATAGAATGGCTCCACATCAAACATGCACAAAGGAGCACCCATAAGAAAGAAGGAAAGACAAGAATACAATTTCTGTCAAGACAGATGGGAAGAGAATACAGCCCCACATGGCC
Source organism: Echinops telfairi (assembly GCF_000313985.2). Taxonomy (NCBI): domain Eukaryota; kingdom Metazoa; phylum Chordata; class Mammalia; order Afrosoricida; family Tenrecidae; genus Echinops; species Echinops telfairi. The sequence goes on from NW_022111373.1 coordinate 16,078,689, forward strand.
TAAATATCTTTGTTAGTCTATGAATGCATGGGGCATATCCCAGTTACAGGCACTGTGTTGATGGACCATGATTTTAGCTGTATAGCAATTCCCGACAGCTGGAGCCACTTACCCCCTACCTGAACCCCTGTCCTGAATTCTTGGATAAATCAGGAAGAATTTAAGGATGCTTGGGTAAAAACTCAGACAAATCAACTTCACATCAGATTATAGCTTAGCCAATGCCAACCTTTTTCCTCTACATTAAAGACTAGACTTTGGCATTGTTCTTTGTAGTCAACTTGTAAATTGCTGCTATCTAGTTAACTATACTCCTAATGACTTTATAGGACAAAGTAGACCTGTGTTGCCCCCCCCCCTCCCCCGTTCAAGTTCCTGCTATCTACAGGCGGGGCAGACTGCGACATCTTCCTGCCACCTTTTGTTAGCAGGCAAATGCTTAGCTACCGCACCACCAGGGTTCCACCACCTAGTCAGCTTTTATGAGATTCTTAATACACTTGAAGTGCCTCCCCATTTGTTGTCCTTCACCTGCATCTTGAGCTCAGATCATTTTAGTAATCTTAGATTGATTTCCTGAAGATGTAGAATGCTTACTCAAGCCCAAAGTTGGGCCATAATGACACTAAAGTCTGCTTCGTTATCCGGCAAAACCCCATTGACGGTCAAGGTATTAGTCTAGGCGCACTTCTGTATGTACCACCTCAGTGCAGTTTGCTTAATCTGAGGCTCATTCTGATATGCAAGTGATTGGACATCTGAAACTGTAGCATTATCCATGTCTAAGGCTGTAAAAATTAATTTATCCCATACTTCCCCTTGTGGGGGTTATCAGTTTAAAAAGTCCTATACATCTCTGGGCTTATTTGAAAGCATTTACTTTATTCTCTGGGGTATACCAAAATTGCTTCAGAAAATTCATAAATTAATGGATTTAGTTTGATGGAAACTATTAAATAGCTTTCATCCAGAGTAGGTGAGATATGGGAATAGGAGGGTAACCCACCCATGAAAGATAATTGAACACCACCTATATTTTCACATAGATGGGCATAGATTTTAACGCAGCATAAAATCTGTTTGGAAAAACCTCACCAATTATCAGTTTCAAGTCAGAAAGAGTTCCAAATCAATGTTTAAAAAAAGCCAGTTTACTGAGATATAATTTACATATCATATAATTCAGCATTTTAAATGTACAGATCAATGTTGTTTTTAGTATATTATTACAAATTGTACAAAGTTCACCAAAATTCAAGGTAAGAACACATTTTAATCACCCCAAAATAGCCTATTCTCAAGAAGATAATTCACTGTGGATTTTTTCAGGTTAATAATGTTCAATTAAGTCAGTCAGTGAAGCTGATTTAGAAAAGATAGAAAACGTGAGCATATCAAAGAGTTCTCATGGATAGTTTATTCAGATGACCTGATTGGTCTGACTCTTCAGTGATGACTAGACCTTTATATAGAAGAGGTTCAGAGAAAATTTTGAAAATAACTCATAGCAGTATTCTAAAGCAGGACAAGTCTATTTGTGGGGGAAAATTGCATCATATATTAGAAAGGACTGTGGCTTCTGAGCTAAATGTAGATGATGAAACACTTCCTCATAATAGAGCATCATCAATCTGATGTAACTGTGCTGTGGGCTCCCGGATCCTGTACCTGCGAGGTAAACAGCAAATGAGTCACTGAGATTTCTGTAGCAACACTTCTCAATAGGCTGGAAAGAGCTGGCCCTGAGAATGCCGCATAAAGAGAAGTGGAAAGAGCATTCTCAGCAGTGGTAAGTATGCACTTCTTCACTGTCAGAGATAATGATCCTAATGGCACTTTTTCACTGTGATGGTCATGCCCAGTAGGCGAGCGAGCATACCATCAAGACATAGAACATTTAAAGACATGGCCTATGAGCTCGTTGTGGATTTAAGGAAACCTCCCTTCTGAGAAACTGGAAATTCACCTGAATTATTCAAAATAAAAGGCTGATCTGTTTGCTTTTACTCTCACTGAAAGATCTTATGCCACCAAAGAAGCCAATAATTTTCTGGAGGAAAAGTTTGGCAGCCTCTCTGATCTGGTTTACGGTCTTTTCCAAGCAGCTTCCTGTCTATGAACAAGAATGTATCGGACCATTAGGGGTACTGCATTATTGGACGCTCAACTTTGAGTAGTTTGGTTGAAGAGGTAAATGCGTTTCTCTTGAACACACTATCTGAGTCAGTTCTCAAAGAAGGAAGTACCGCCTTTTGAAGAACTAAGGTTGGGATGAGATATAAACAACAATTTAGTTAAAGGGTCATTCAGTGATGTCAGGTGAATGCAGCTAAAACAATAGCTATTTACAATCTGCCAACCACTTTTTCTTTTTAAGCTCTGTGTTTCCCAATCCAAATCCCCCATTGCCTTGCAAAGAGACAGAAAGTTTCCTTTGTTGACCACTCACGTGAATAACACTTCCTTTATTTTCAGGGGACTTTCAGAAAAAGAGGAAAGAAGAAACAGTGGGTTCCAAGGAGACCGACAAGTGAAGCCTCCTGAAATCTCTGTCCAGTTGCCCTGGAAAGTGTTTATCTTCTTCCTAAGCACATATGTTATGAGAAAAAGACCATGGCTTTATAATCTGATAAAATCTCAGAACACTGTGATTCAAATGCATTCTTATGTCTGTAGCTAGTCAAGACAAATTACCAGCATGCCCCCTCCCTCCGAGCATTTTGTATAAGTCATGGTGGGTTACGTGCTGACATGCTGTTATATTACTATTACAGAAATTGAGGTTCCTTTATCTTATCCGACCACTAAGACATTGGCTTTTAAAGTGACAAATGATATATATCGGGCTGTAAATGCAAGGGTTCTATGTTCCAGGGTGCATGGTTTAGTTACAGCTGTGCAGTAGCTCTGAGTCAGAACTGACTCCATGGCAGTGACTTTGCTCTGATGGACCAAGCGGTTTTACCAACTAGGTTCCACATGGCATAAAGCCTTATCTTTGTAGGAGTGGAATCAATGTCATCGAAGCATCATTTATGATGTAAGGGGGTGAGAGTCTATTTTACCTAGAGTTCCTTTCAACATTCCTTTTAACACCCAGTAGACAATAGTTCAAGGAAGACACTTCCTGGTGAAAGTTCGTGATTTTTTTTTTTCCCCTTTGATGAAGTTTTCTGCAGGCCACACTTGATTGTTTCAAAATTTTTCCTCTTCAACTGCAATCAAAAGTCTCTTTTAAAAATCATTCGTGTTGCTGTGTGCCTTTGAGTGGATTATGAGACTCATAATGACCATGGAGGAAAGAGTAGAAGTGTCCCCTGGGGTTTCTGAAGCTGTCACTTTTATTGAACCTAACTGCCACTTCTTTCTCCCATAAAATAGGAGAAAGTGCAAACCAGCCATCTTTCTGTGATATTTGCACTTAACTACTGGGCCATCAAGGCACCTCCATGAATCATAGAAGATTTCATCGATACAAATGAATTTTCATGTAATCCAGAGCTAATTTCAACTTAATTAGATTGTTTTAAACTAGAGCACAGTGATAGTGATCAAGACAATCAGAAGGTGTTTACATTGCTTTGGGTACTGCAATGTGAAAATCACAGGAGAGGTACGTTCTTTTAGTAGTGACATTAAGAGGGTTTGGTTTGGTTGGTTGTGTTTTCTGTTTGGTTGTGAGCAGACTTGAAAGTCTGTTCCACTTGGCTTGTCGGAGGAAGAAGGGCTGCATGGCATGCGCAGGGAAATTGTACCAGTGTTAATTTGATTGATTGATTTGGAGATTGCAATTGAGTCTCACATTTGGTGTCCGAAAAGTGGGATAGATTGGTTTAATATTCTTCCTGTCGGTCTACTGTACCACCCACTTTATGACCATACAATTAAATGAAATTAGGCCTTCCCTGATCCTTGCTAAGGAAGTCCTGCTGGCACCTTCAGGAAAGCATGTGCTGTTAACCACAAGGGTTGTAATTCAAAGCCCCAGCCTCTCCGCAAGACAAGGAGAGGGCCATCGGCTGCCACAAAGAATGAAAGGCTCGGAGACACTGCACAGGTTTTCTGTAAGTCAGAATCTACTCCGTGGCAGTGGGAGGGGTGGGCGCCCTGTTTACTATCCCTGATGGTGTGGTGGGCTAAGGATTGAGCTTGGGACTAGCTGCTCCTTTTGAGAAAGGTGAAGAGGCACTTTCCTGTAAGGATTTAGGCATGCCACCTCTTTGAAGCACTTGCACTCTGTCTTTTTAAGGTCACTGTGAGTCCAGGTTTTAATTAAAAAAAAAAATCTTACTGCTTTCCAAAGAACCAAAAAATTGTGTGCCATCTTTTTTTCTGTTCAGCTCAGTTTTGATAGGCTTGTATAACTGATTGACATATTTGGATTATATCTCCCCTTCATACTTTTGGGGTAATGGTGACTATTAGTAAGATAGAATTAAAAAGGCAGACTATGCTAGGATCCAATATTTATAAAATAAAGTTTGACTTATTTTGAGAATATGTAACTGAATAATCTATAATGAAATGAAATTAAATCTAAGCTTACTCCAAGGAATATGGTGGAAAGCAACTTGGCCTTCCTTGTGAAGCAGGAGATAAAGAAGAGAGCAAAAAATATAGATATGAAAGATGGAGAGAGATATGAGCTTAAACCCTGGTGTTTACTCCACAAAGACAACTGTCACAAAAATACAATTTTGTGAAATAACTAGATGGGATACAGAGAATTATAATTAAGTTATAATTATAATTATGC
>NW_022111373.1:16084387-16085696 GCF_000313985.2 Echinops telfairi
GAGGGAACAATAAAAGATCTAAAATCTCACTATCATAGTCAGCATCCATTTGGCTTTCATTAATCCTCTTGGCTACATTGCACTGGATCAAGTCCACCAGGCGTCCTATGTCCTCCTTGCCATACATTTTAGATCACTTGTTGTTTCCTTGTCCCTGGGTTTGTTTTCTCTTAGGGATTGTTTATCCTGCCTATCTTATATAGACATGAAAAAACAAAAGCAAAAACAAAAACAACCCCCAAAAAGAAAAGTCTATAAATAGTTACAGTCTGTCTGTTGACCTTTATGAATGTTTTCCATGGAGTCTGATGAGGTGCCACGCCCTGCCTCTGAAGTCTATTTTGGGGATTCCCCAGGAACTTCATTGCTTTCCTCCCCTTGCTGCTCTCTTGCACACCCTTCTTGTTTCACCCTAGTGTGATGTCATCAGATTGGGCCCAATTCCTGCACTGTGTCTCCAGTGTTGTCCCCCTTAGTGCTATAAGTCAGTGGGGGGACACCATGTCTGGTGGTAGGGCCTGCCCTATGGTCCTCTGTGTGCATGGGCTGCTCTGAGCAGGAATATTGGGCTTGGTGGGCCAGGATGCATTCCCCTCTCTATTTCTATCTCCTTCCCTCTTAGTTAGCTCCCATGTGTTCTGAGCAGACCCACCCCTCTTCCTGAGCTTTAGCTTCAGTGTGGTCCCCTGTCGTGCTATCTTTTCAGGGAGTAAAAGGCAATAGAGGAAAGAACAAGGAAACAAAGGATATTTATAGAGTTTTAAATACAGGCATGCATATATGTAAATATATTTACAAATAATGATAGGGACATCGATCTATGTACATATATAATATGTTAAATATTAAGGTAGCAGATGGATATTATATGTTAAATATTAAGGTAGTAGATGGACATTGGGCCTCTACTCCAGTACACCCTCAACACTTTCTTCTAATAACCTGGCATTCTGTGGTGCTCACCTTTCCAACATGATCACTGAAGACAAAATGGGTACGTAAGCAAATGTGGTGAAAAAGCTGACAGTGCCTGGGTATCAAAATATAGAATGCCTGACTCTTAAAGGCTTCAAGATAATCAAGCTGGGAAGAAACAAAGTCCGTATGAAAGGAGCACATCAGCCTGTGTGATCCTGAGGTGTCCATGGGATTAGGTATCAGGTAACAGAAGACCCAGAAGAAGCAATCATATTGATGCGAACAAGGAGGGTGAGGCAGAGTGGAGACCCAGAGCCCATCTGTAGACAATTGGAATTCTCCTCACAGAAGGGACACAAGGAAGGGAGGAGCCAGTCAGGGTGTAGTATAG
>NW_022111373.1:16086946-16088203 GCF_000313985.2 Echinops telfairi
GTTCCAGTCCAGTCAACCATACCACTCACTGGTTGCTGACTCTGTGTTCTAGTTCTAAGGCTTCTTTAAGGAGCCCTGGGAGTGTGAGTTAAGCATTGGATTGCAATGGCAATGGTGGAGGGTCCATCCACAGCTCTGCGGGAGCAGGATGAGGCAGCCTGATCCTTAGAGGCCCGCTAAAGGGTTACCATGTGTCAGAATGCACACTATGGTAGGGCTTCCATTTTGGTATGAGTTCTTCGGATGTAAAAAGTCAATGCAAAGTGTATGTACAGTATATGTTGAAATAAGGACATTATTGCCCCTAAAGGGTAAGTGTTGATTCTTGGGGCTCGAGAAAAAAAATTACGTATTGCAATGGCTGGTGACCCACTGAAGGTCCACAATATATAAACAGATCAACGGTATACATGTGGCATCAAAGTTCCATGGAGAAAGAAGAGGAATAGGAACAGAATGTGAATCAGTTTGAACCCACCGACCTCCCCAAAGGACAGAGATGAGGCTGTTTGCTCTCTACAGATTAACAGCCTCAGAAACCATATGCGTGTATACATGGTGTCACTATCAATTGGAATTGACTCAGTGGCACTGGGTGTGATTTTTCCAACATTTATATTCAGTTCATGTTGTGATAACCTTCTTCAGACACACGGTACATAGAAGATGCTGTGGCGATTAAAAAAAAAAGATGTATAGTGCAAAGGAAATACTTAGAATGCTCACAATATCTCAGTCCTCCTCCTGTTACTTACTAACACTGATGTGAAAGTTATGGTATTGATGTTTGCCAAGTCTCAATTTTATATCTATAAATTTAGAATGACATTACTTGCCTTGCATCATTTAGGGTAAGACAAAATAAATAGTGTATCTAAAATCATATGCCTATTAAATAGTACATACCAAACAAATTGCCCCACGTGCACATATACACACAAGGGGAGGGATTGATAGTAGGGTTTCAGTTCATACACACACCAGTTTATTCCAAGCAAAACATGTCTTTAACAATCAGTGGATGGCTGCAGGCAAGTTTCCTCAATTGTTCTTGTCTGATAGAATAGTGAAATTCAAGGCAGAGAGATCAGCTCAAAGGTTGTAGAGACTGGCTTTGGCAAATCCCAAAGGGTGATCTTGAATGCTTTTTCAAAGGATGATCGTGGGGGCTTATTAGGAAGAAGATTTAAGAAATATAAAACTACATTGGGATGCAAATGCCAAAAGAGCCCGGAAAGGAAATGTGCTCCTTTTTTT
>NW_022111373.1:16089852-16090727 GCF_000313985.2 Echinops telfairi
ATTTCGTGATACCACAGAAAAAATGCATAGCTACAAACCTGTCGGTCCTGTTCTAATAGCCAATAATTACAGATATGGAAAGGTAGATGAGGAGCAGGGCGGTGGGATGGAATGTGAAAGTATCAGGAGGATCCTTGAATAATTGAATATTAACTAGAGTTTCTAGATGTGTAAGTAAATAAATAAGCAAATAGCCAAGTAAATAAATACAGTCATGTGTCATTTAATGTCCATAATATATTCTGTGAAACAGAATGCTATAGGGTTTGGACACTGTGTGAACACAGTAATTGTTATACATGTGACCCCTGGGTTATATAGAAGTTCCATTGTTAAATCTGTTGTAGGTCAGTCAGAATATTTGGATACATTTCAAAGCTAGCATCAGTCAAATGTTTATCGGCTTTTCTATGCTCAAAAACCCTTAGTGAAACATTTCCAAATATCCAAAAATATCTTTACGGTAATAATGTTTGAGGCACTCTATGAACTTTGAACTTTAAATAAAATAGGCTTTTGGGGGAATTTGGACCATGATAGGTGGTCTTATATTGTTGAATGGGTGCTATACAGGGTTTATGAATAAACACAAAAATTCAGGATGCTCAGCTAAATTTAAACTTGTAGTATAATATACCCCATGAAATATTTACCTAGGGGCCCTATGTTTCACCAGCACTCAAACTCACAGTAGACCAGAGTCTGATGATTAAAACAGAATTCTCAGCAACCCTGTGTGTGCTAGCCTATCTGTCTGGCTGAGATTATACATAGGAATGCAGGTAAAAAATAGAACTCTTTATGTGTCTATTTTTCATCCCTTTATTTTAAATGTATATTGTTCCATCTATTTTGTAATATCAGTGCGATGTTAG
>NW_022111373.1:16092729-16094297 GCF_000313985.2 Echinops telfairi
AGGGGCACTTCCTTTGGGAAAAAGCCATGATTGGAAATGAGATGGAAGTTCTGACTGTTAGGATAAAGTGAGGTGAAATCTACTGAAAACTTTAATTTCATCAAGTGAAATAGCATGAAAATAATATCTTTTTCTCACAATATCTGAACGCTCCAAATCTACTTTGTCACTTGCATAACCTGGACACTTTTCAACAGCTGAGCTGATCACAAAGAAGTTTCAAAAGGTTGACCATACAAAACATTTGCATAACTATATACATCAGAAAATACTTATTATATTATCAGTGTTCTGACTGGAAAACAGAAAATCCAATGAGCGATCAATATAAGGATGTCTTTTAAGAGACTATAGAAAAGTTGAAGAGGTACAAAGACTAGGAACAACAAAAATCACTACCATCACCACCAGGGAGTATGTCAAGAGCTGGTGCTACTCTGCAGGAACTTTGTTTATTCTAGGGGTGTCTTTGAGGATCTACAGAAGTATTATCCAATGCTGTATTGGTTTCTACAGGACTGCTGTACAGACAAATAGCCCCTGAAGGACATACGCCCCAAAAGTGAGAGCATACTGAATTGTCCATTCTTCCAAACCTCCAGTTCTCCACGAGTTTGTGATTTTTACAAGGAAGTCTTGAAAATCCAATTCCCTGCACACAGAACTAAGAAAAAACACAAGGAACGCAACTGAGAACCACCCAATTAAACAACTGGCATATTAACAAAACAACATACTTGTCTATCCTTTGGGCTTCATTTTACTTTTAAACATGCTGCTGAGTGCTGTGAACACCACCTTACACTTAAAGATGTATGTTTTTTTTTCAAACTAATTAAACCTTGAAACCTCTGGCAGCACAGGTGGAGTTTGGTAGAATAGAAGGAAATTATTATTCAAAATGGTGAAATTATGTGAGAGAATGGATCTAAGAATGCAAACCAGGCAGCTATATTACCAAACTCTATGACAAAAAGGTAAGAAAAAGTTATATGGGTATAGATGGGAATCTTGGAACCTATAACTTCAAAGGAAAGATAAAGAAGTAGATCAAATACCAACTAGGAAAATACTGAAAACAAGGAGTAGCAAAGGTTAGACACAAAACAATTGGGCAACATTATTCTCAATGGAGAGAAAAGGAAAACATTCTCTTTATGATCAAGAACCAACAAAGGATTCTCGATCCCAATACTACCAATATTATATTGGAAGCCTCATACAGAGCAGTAAGTCAAGAAAAGGAATGAAAGGCATCCAAGTTGGCAAAGAAACAAGCCTATTTCTACTTGCAGATGATATGATGGTATCCAGAGAAAATCACAGAGATTGAAGAAGAAAACTGCTGGAACTAATAGAGGAGACAGCAAAGTAGCAGAGTATAAGATCAATATCCAAAACTCAGTTAAATGCCTCTCTATAGTAAGAGGTCTCTAAAAAGGAAATCAGAGGGGTGAAAGAAGGGGAACTGGTTACAAGGATCTACATATAACCCCCTCCCTGGGGGATGGACAACAGAAAATGGGGTGAAGGGAGACATCGGACAGTGTAAGACATGACAAAATAAT
>NW_022111373.1:16095174-16102949 GCF_000313985.2 Echinops telfairi
TTGAATTAAACAGGAATGAAACACAATATACTGAAACAACAAAAGCAGTACTCAGAGAAAAATTATAACAATAAACACACACACATCAAAAAGAAGATGCAAAATCAACATCTTAACCAATCTTCTCCATCAATTATTAAATGTGCAGCAAAACAAGCCTATAATCACCAGAAGAAATGAAATAATAAAGATTAGATCAGAAATAAATAGAAAAACAACAGAACTAATCCATAAGACAAGATATTAGTCCTTTGAGGCCACGGACCAATCTAACAGTGGAAAAGTAAAAGTAGCAGGAATAAGAAACTTAATAGTTGATATCACAACAGAACTATGTAAATAAAAGTAGAGAATAGAATCCTATGAAGAATTGTACTCCAACAGATATAAAAACCTCGAAGAAATGGACAGATTTCTAGGTACACATTACCAAACATTCAGCAAAGAGCTGTTACCAATTCCACTCAAATTATTCCAGAGGCTAGAAATGAGTGAAGAACTCTCGAATTCCTTTCATGAAGTGTATATAGCCCTAAAACGGAAGCCCATGCGAAGACAATGCTAAAAAAGATTGTTATACGCTGGAATCGCTCACGAACATAGATGCAAAAATGCTTGACAAAATCTTTTCCAGTAGCATTCACAATATATTTAAATAATAACGCATTATGACCAGTGGCACGCAATTATTTATAGTTCAACATTAGGAAAACAATTGATGCAGTCCATCACATCAGGAAAGCAAAGTAAAAGAACCACATGATCCTACCAAGTGACGGCATTTGTTAAGAGCCACACGATCATATCAAAAAAGGCATTTTACAAAATCTGACACATATTTTTGAACAAAACCCAAAAAACTCTAAGATAAGAACGAAAAGGAAATTCTTCAATAATGCAATAAAAGACAAATCAACATCCAACATTATTTTCAATTAAAAGAAACTGAAAGTATTTTCCTTCCAAATATGTACCAGACAAGAACACCTTTATCATCCCTCCTGTTCAATATTGTGCTAGAAGACTTAGCCAGAGCTATAAGGCAAGAAAGGGATATATAGTGAAGGTCTAGACATAGAAAAATAAATAACACTTTCTGTATATGCAAATAGAGGAGTTCTCCTGGTGACACATTGGGCTGCTAACTGCAAGATAAGTAGTTCAAAACCACCAGCTGCTCCTCAGGAGAAAGGGCTTTCTACTCTCGTAAAGAGTTACAATCTCAGAAACTCACAGAGATAGTTTTATACTGTTCTCGAGGGTCACTATAAGTCGGCACTGACTTGATGGCAGTGAATGATTTTTTTAGTATACATAGAGAAAAATCCCAAAGACTCATAAAGAAAATTATTGGAATTAATTGGAAGATTCAGAAAAGTGGCGGTGTACAAGTAAAACATATACAATCATTTGGATTCCTTTATGCAAAAAGGGAACTCTGAAAAGGAAATCAGGAAAACAATGCCCTTTCTAATAGCTACCCCAAAGATGAAATACTTAAGAAGAAATATAACCAGAGAAATAAGGACTTACACAGAAGAGCAAAATCAAAAAACTCTCCCCAACACTACACCAGAAAACAAAGTATTGACACAAAATTAAAGACTATCCCATGCTCATGAATACCAAGCATGTAATGCTACCCAAAGCAGCCTAAAGGCATAATGCATTCCAGATCCGTATTTCTTCATTCTTTAAAAATATGGAAAAGAGAGACACCCTGCAGAAGCAAAGCCCTACTAAACAAGGACAAAGTAGGAAGCCTCTCACTTCCTGTTCTCAAAACTTAATACACAGGCATAGTAGTCAAAGCAGCCTATAATTGATGCCAGGACAGACACATCCACCAATGAGACAAAATTAGGAACTTCCAAGCAATTCCACCCATCTATACAGAACTGATCTTTGACAAAGGGATGGAACACATTAAATGGGTAAGAAATAGTCTTTATAACAAATGGTGCTGGCAAAACTGGATGTCCAACTACAGAAGAACATAAGAGGGCCCATGTCTCACACCATATAAAACAAACTTAAGATGGATCCAAGATCTAAATGTAAGCTGAAGAACTATTTTAAAAATTAATGAAGCATTGGATGTAATCCTGGGGTCCCTATTACACATAACTACATTATTAAACATGGCTGAAAACACATAACTAGCAGACGATAAACTCGATGACTGGCCGCCTAAAAACTAAACACTTGTGCATGAAAAGATTTCACCAGAAAAGTAAAAATAGAACTCACAGACTGGGAAACATGTTTGGCAATTACTCCTTGGATACAAGACTCATCTCTAAAATTTTAGTACACTTAAACACCTCAGCAAGGAAAAGAAAATAATCCAGCTAAAAAAATATGCAGAGGACATAAACAGACACTTCACCAAAGAAGACATTCAGGTGACCAAAAAACATAAGACGGAATGCCCACAATAAATAATCATTAAAGAGATGCAAATCTAAACAACAATGCTATATCTCCTGGCTGGAGATTTAATTGCAAAGTTCAAAAACAAACAAAACACTAGAATACAACCCACACTGGCAAGGGTCCAGACAGACTGGGACTCTCAATTACTGCTGGTCAGACTGTAAAATAGTGCAACCACTGTGAAAAGCAATGTGGTGCTTCTTCCAACACGTAGGAGTAGAAATACAATATGACCTAGCAATCCTCTATTTGAGAAATAAGAGCTGTGACCAGAAGAGATATATGCACATCATGTTCTTCACAAAAGCAAAAATATCAATGAAAACCTATATGTGATTAAGCATTAATAAACTTTGGTATATACACAACCTTGCTATGTTAAGGGATAATGATAAGTCGGCAAAACGCTTAACAGCACGGTTGATCCTGAAGGATATTTTGCTGAGTGAAATGAGTGAATCGCAAAAGGCCAAATACAACGTGAGCTCATTATGGGGAAATAAGAAAGAAAAAAAATTCACACCAAAGAAATATTTTTTACTGGTTATCAGACGAGGAGGGAATGGAAGGAAAGGAAGCAGTAGGATAAGGGGAAGTCAACTGTTAACGTGTGCGAAGGGGAAGGCAATACACCATAAGAGAGAGTTTGGCAAAAATAAACAAACAATAGAGGCAGAGAATGACACTAAGAGGCTTACATATATCATACAATTCAATAGTACAATCATATTAAGAGATTTTGTACAATCAATTTTAGAACATTTCCCTCTTTCTTATACTTGTGGTTAGGCCCTATTTCCTCTGAATCTTCCGTGCTTATCCCTAGGCGATTATTAATCCAGTTATTGACCCTGTAGGTTTACCTACAGGATTTCATACATTGAAGAAATATATGAACCAAAAGCAGGAGACAAAACAAACAAAAGCAGCCTAGCAACAATGGCAAAATAAAACAAAGAAAACCCTCAACTGAAAAGAAAACATAAAATATTAAAATACTATTTCTTTAAAAAAGAATTAATGTCAAGATCAATAAATATTGTTGTAAACACAATCCTGTACTAACTGCTGTCTGCAAGCACATGCAAGGATCAACCTTCTGGCTGAACAACTGTGGAATGGAGGGGGGGGGTATACTCACAAATATGTACATGTTCTGATAAGAACGTTTAAATATGTGTAATTGTCATTGCTGCAAACATTCCATGAGTGTGGTGACACAGGCAAGGGGAAAGATTATAAAAACTTCTTAGACATAGTCAAATACCTGTGGAAATGAGTTGTTAGGCGTGAGATTAGGATCTTAGTCTCTACGGACACCAAGGCCAATTGAATGGCTGAATGTAAACCAATTTGCTCTGTAAATTTTCATCCAAATCACAGGCTTATGTTTAAGTGAGAAACACTAAAACGAAAAGAAAAATTCTGTGATAAGGTGATGAATTTGACTTTTAATGCTTCAAGTAATGTAGATAATTGTTTATAATTAATATATATATATATCAATAGTGAGACAAAGCATGCGCAGCCTGTTTCAAGTTATCCTCAGAGAAGACGAAAAGAGGAATGTACATTACTGTGGGGTTGCCAGCTGTTATATCTTTATCTACCTCTGAAAACCCCACACCTCATCTTTCCTATAGTAGGCTTTTTCCTTCTATTGCTGAGGGTAGGCTGACGACAACAGATTCTCTATTTACAAGGAAGTACAAGCAACTCCAGATAGGTAAAGTCTTAGTTCTGGAAACCCAATGTCACATGAGTACTGATTTGGGCATCTGATTCAATCAATTATTTTATCTCTGATCATCTTTTTAAAAATAATCCACACTTATGCATAACAATTCCTTAGATCAAGAAAAAGAACACAGAAAACACATCTAAAGTCCCTCATTATCCCTCTCTTCAGATCCCATCTCCAGGCAAGCAAAATTTATCCTAATTTCTAAAACAAGTATGAGTTCACCTACTTCCTAACTTTGTATAAATCAAACTATGTTGTGTCTTGCTGCTTGCGTTAGGAAGGGTTATCTAAGGAAGCAAGATCAGTGATGCTTGTATATAAATCAAAAAATCCTGCCATCGAGTCAATGCCAGCTCATAGTGACCCTAGAGGAGAGAGTAAAACTGCCGCTGTTTCTGAGATTGGAGTAGCTAGCCCTGTCTTCTGAGAAATGTGCATCAGGTAATGGCTCACACTGTTGTAGAAATGGGAACATCTAGTCAGAGTTCTGTCAGTGAAATATTAAACTGGAGCTTCTCCGACTGAAATAATTTTGGAGGCTAATATCAGACTACAAAGGTGGTTGAATCAGGCTTTTGACTAAAGAGTTAAATGAATCCAATGTTGGCATGCCAGATGGTGGACCACTGATGACTCCCGAGAAAGGCAGGCAATACGGCAGGCCATTAGTTTAAGTCAATAACACTGGGGGGATCAATGACTCCCAGGATCCAGACCCAACAAAAATCAAGCAAGCTTTCCACAGGGTCCACTTATATAGGAAGTAGGTTATGCCCTTAAAAAAACTTCCTTTGAATGATATCAGGACTGTGACCAAAGTAAAGTGGATGCACGGCCACTCTAATTGTCTTAAAAATTTGCTGTGCACAGCCAATTCTATTATGGAGCTGATTACATTATGTTAGATCATATCATGGAGGATTACTAGGCAGCAATTGGCATTGAGAACTGACCCAACCAAGTTGACACGAAACCTATTGCACTGCTTTTCTTCTGCATGACATTTTGTTACTTGTCCATATTGTCACACTTCCTCGTTTTCATGGCTGCATGGGAGTTCATTATTCAACTACATCAAAGTTTACACCTTCTTCTGGTTTTGATGGATGCATTTAGGCTAGTACAAATAATGGATTTTAATGTGATTATTTTCTGCTGTGCATGTGCACTCATTCCTGATGGAGTGGAATTGCTAAGTCATAGAACATGCACAAGTTCTTATCAGCTGCAAAAGTTGTGGGAGAATGTGATTTGCAACATATCCTTGCCAACACTTAGTTTTGTTGGTTCTTTTTTAGTTTAATTCAATCTAGTGGCTACATTCACCTGATAATCAGTATGTTTTTGAAATCTGTGTATGGTGTGGTGGTGGTGTTGGGTGTGTGTGAAGTATCCATTCAAGTCGGTTGCCAATTTTTCTAATTGGATTTTTTGCCTTTTTCTCATTGACTTGTTGGAGGTCATCATGCGTGTTGGGTGTGAGTTCTTTGTTCATTATGTGTACTGCAAATACATTTTTTCTACTCTGTGTCTTGCCCTTTCACTTGGCTGAGTGTTTTTTCTTGAACTGAGATTCTTTATCTTTATATAATACAATTTATCACTTATCCCACCATCACTCTTTGGCCTGTTTATTTTTATTATATTTTTCAGATGTCTTTATGAAATAATTATTAGCAAATAGTTTACTTGGTTGCATTGATAGTTTATGAAATTTAAGATTTTCCCTCCTAAACACTTTTTCTCATCTTTGCCCACCTCAAAATCCTATTACCTATTATCAGACACCTCTCACAACCTTGCTCAATTTTCTTACAATTTATATTTTATGATAAATTGGTTCACTGTCCAGATGCTTCTATCAAAAAATGTGGCAATTTCTCTGACATTTCCTTTTTGGTGACAGTTACAAATATAGCAAATTACATTACATCAAAAGTTTCATAGGATTCTGTTGTCCCTTGTCTCCATTCAGAATAATTCCTTCATTTATTGATTGAAAAAAACACTTCTGGAGTATCTGATACAAATTGGGGATAGTATATAATGGTAAGCAAAATTGGGCTCAGTATCTCCCTACCTTCTAAAGTGGAATAGATATTTCACCATTAATCATACCCATGTATGTTGTAATGAAGCACATGTCACAAAGAATAGATGCCATGATCAGATGTTGGCCATTTTGCATAGATGCTGGATCAAAGACTGTTTCTCCTGGTGGGTCAGGGAGAGAAATATTAGAAAAATACTGTGACATGAATCCTCGGAGCTTGAGGACAAAAAGAATTCCTATAACCCAATGTCTGTAGCAATGACTGCCAGATAGGTACAGGTAGACTTATGTCTGTTCAAGTGGTGGGACAAAGAAGTATGGGGGCAGTTGCCAGTCCAGGAAAAACTTTCTTTAGTAGAGTAAGTTTGATTTTGAAAGAATTCTTGTCCTAAAATATTTATTAAACTCCCTCCAATTGCTTTGATAAAAAATGCTCCATGAATATTTCAAAAGGCATCTTTCCTGTGCAGGAAATGCTGGTAGAAAGTCTGGTTTCCTTGTTATTCCACCCTACTCTCCTGTAGAATATGACTTATTTTTAATAAATGTATTTTGCATGTGAAATTATTTCTAGCAGTGGATATTTTGTCATTTTAATATGTATTAGTTTTATATCCATCTGAAGGCCAACAGCTCTTCAACCTACCTAGTCAAAGAAAAGACCCCTAAACCTTTGCATGCGAGAATATCTAGAGGGAAAATCTTCTTATATTTGGCACAGAGCCTTCCTTTCCATGTTTTTAATCTACATTTTAAGTGGACAAAGAATCTGTGATTGGCCAACAGGTTACAGACCATGACTCATTTTCAATATAGTCAATTGCAGAATATTTAATGCAAAATTTTAAAAGTCAAAAGTCACATACTATTGCTTTTTTCCAAAAAAGTTCTTATGGGACTTTATTTGTTTTGGTACCTGCAATAATACATGAAAAACCTAGCTTATTTTTTTTCTAGCTTATGGAAAAAGTAATAAATATTTCTAATCAATTAAATTAATGTGATAAATATTAAATATATGATGCTTTCAGAATTTGAGTGCCTATCTTTATGGTAATTATTTTTTGGTAGGAATACCTTTATTCATAAAAGAGTATCATACTCCATATGCTAGCCTTTTATTTGCTTTCATCAATTAAACACTATGTAATTTTATGTCATGACATATACATACATTTTTAAAATTAATGGCTAATTTACATTCTTTCATGTAAATGTATCATAATATATTCAAACTGGAATGTTTTCATCTAATTCAACCACAAAACAATATTTAAAATTAAAACGTGTGGCTGGAAGACCAAAGGATCACACAGATAGAGCAGAAAACTTTTTTTTCCTCTTAAATATAGAAGAAAATGAATTAGAGAACTTGAGTCATTCTTATTTCACTAGGAAGAAAAATGAGCCACTTCACTCACTTTTCTGTTGTCCTCCCGGGAGGGGGTTATATGCAGATCCTTGTGATCAGTTCCCCTTTGCTACCCCACCTTCTCTCCACCCTCCCGGTATCGCCATTCTCACCACTATTCCTGAAGGGAT
>NW_022111373.1:16103588-16118663 GCF_000313985.2 Echinops telfairi
TGTCCATCTGCTACCTTAATACTAAACCTATAAATATATGCACATAGAGCTATTTCCCCATCATCATATGTAAATATATTTACATATGTACTTGTCTGTATTTAGGCTTCTGTAAATGTCCTGGCCTCCTAGTTCTTTCCTCTATTTCCTTTTACTTTCCTCTTGTCCCACTCTCATGTTCAGCCTTCATTTGTGTTTCAGTAATTCCTCTCAGTTACATTGCCCTTGATCAAGCCCTACGAGGCCTCCTACACCCTCCTTGCCACTGATTTTGGATCACTTGTTGTTCCCCTTGTACCTGGGTTTGTAAACACCCACTTCCTTTCCCCCACCTCCCCCTCTCCCATGTACCCCCAGAACCATCGGTCCGATTGTTTTCTCCTCCAGATTGTTTATGCCACCTATCCTATCTAGATAGGCCTGCAGAGATAATAATATGCACAAAAACAAAACAGAGCAAAACAAAGCAACAAAACAACAATAAACCATTAACAAAAAAAGAAAAGCCTGTAAATAGTTCAAGGTCTGTTTGTTGACCTTTAGACCTGGCCCCAATGTCTATTTTTGGTATTCCCCTGGGACTTCCTTGCTCTGCTTCCCTTGCGGTTCTTTTACATGCCCTTAGTGTTTCACCTCGGTGAGGTGGGGTCAGATCAAGCGCAATTCAATCACTGTGTCTCCAGTGTTGTCCCCCATAGGAGCCAGATATTTTAAATAAGTTTTGAAATCACAAGAAAAAAATGATTTGTATGAAAAGATTATCAAAATATAGCAACAAAGGGGACTGATTGGAAAATGAACTTTATGTATCAATGCACAGATTAACCAACATAAATTTACGTTTGCTTAATATTTTACTGGTATTATCTAATAGTGCATGTTACTTTTAAAGATAAAGGTCATTCATTCTAAATTATACCTTCTTGTACTGACTCCAGAATTATTTGTTGAGGACCTACTATCTGCCAATCTGTTTTACAATATAATAGTGAACAAAACAAATATAGGCCTCCGTTTCATGAATTCATGAAGTAGTGAAAAGGGGAGAAATTACATAAATGTTAGTACACAGCTAAGTAGAGTCTCGGCTTTGGTGGCATAGTGCATTATATATTGGACTGCTAACCAAAAGGTCGGCAGTTTAAACCCATGTCTTACTCATGGCAGAGAGAGGAGGTTTTCTGCTTCCATTAAATTTTAAAGCAATGGACGTCCTATATAGGGTCACTATGACTCTGAATTCACTTGACGGCAATTGTTTTAAACTGCCTCTTTTTTCCCCGCCTGGCACTATCGAGACCTTTCTCCCTTTCTTTGTCTCTTACGATCATCTTGCTTATGCCCTAATCTTAATGGCCCAAACCCGCTGCCATCAAGTCAATCTGACTCATAGTAACCCTAGGGAGGGTTTCTGGGATGGTATATCTTTACAAGAGCAAAAAAACTCATTTTACTCCGACAAAGGGGCTGGTGGATTTGAACCACCTACCTACCAATGGGTGGCTTATAAAACCACCAGGGCACCATAAGGAAAATAAGAGGACACAAAGAAATCCATGCTGTCAGCGTGTGAAGTTCTCATTGTCTTGAAACAGCACTTCATTTAGGTAAAACTACAATATGATCTTCCTTTTTCAAGCTCTTGATATAAACCCAAATGTGAAGTACTTCTATCCATTCCAAAGACCCAACTGTGGAAGCAGGCCAAAGAACTCCAGATGCTGCAGAGAACAGGAAGCCTTGAAGAAGTTCAAAGCATGGAGCTTTATATTATCTACGGAGATATGCTAGACTTAATACAAGCCAACTTCAAAAAGTTTGTGAAAAATTGGAATTAAAAGGCCCAGGATTTTATTTTGTGAGACATTTGAAGCCTTCTCATATGTATCATCTATATACTTGGAATTTTAAATTTTAGGAACATATTCATGCATGTTGAAAATGCTTTAGTATAATTTATTCTACTGTTCTCCCTTCTACTTAGGAGACAGCAATCAACTCATTCAGGAATCATGAGGATTTTTTTGTGTGCTCGAGCCAAAGAATATAAATCCGCTAATCTGATTCTTGCTACAAGTGTGAATCTCTTTCATTGTATATTACCATCATCTTGCTGATGTCCAACTATGAATGAGAAGTTCAGAGTGAAGTTTGTGTAGTTATTAAAAATTCCTGTGCCTGGACTCAACTCCAGAGATTTTCTTTTTATTGTTGTAAAATTTAAAAGTACCTAGGCCATTCTAATGTGCATCCAAGTAAAAAACTTGGATAAAAAAATAGCACAGAATAGAATGTTCTGGATAACTATTGTTTTCCCTTAAATAAAAAAAAATCTGTTTGGGGCTGCTAACTGCATAATCACCAATATGAAACCACTACCCAAACCACAGAAAGATGAAGCTTTCTACTTGCATGAAGATTAACAGCCTTAGAAACTCTCGAACACAGTTCAGTGCGTTTGACTTTGTTCTTCTGTCCAATAGCCTTATCTGAGATAAAGCTTCTTGCTCTCTCCCTGTCAACTCTATCCCTCAATTAGACATTGAGTTTTCAGTATTTAAAAATGCGTCGAAGCTACACATAAGCTTTTCACCACCATGCGATAGCCCTTGTTCAGGCCCAGGTCAGCTGCACATTTCTTGCCAACAATCATTAAATGTCCAAGGAGACTTTCATCATCATCTTCTGCAACAGAAATCTGGGAAATGTACTTCTTAGGTATCACCAGAAAATGTGTTGGTGCTTTCGGGGAAACGTCATGAAAAGCAAGGCACATCCTCAAAAATGATTTTGGCTGGGATTTCTTTGCGGATGATCTTCCCGAAGATTGTGTCGCCGCCAGGCTGGGCGACCCGAGCCTTGGCGATCTCATCTGCCATCTCGCCCTCCCGGGAGCCGCTGGGGAGGAAGGAGGGATGGGGGACAGTCTGTCTATCACATCCATCTTCACGTTCTCGGTGGTCGGCAGATGAGTTGGCCTCCTGGTTAAGCATGCTTTCAGGGATACGTATCCTTTCTCTAGGCAATGATCAGGTCAGCAAGTGCAGATGTATTACACAGTACCCTTAAATTTGCCTGTGTATGGAGAGATTAAGGAAATAATGGGGGGGATCCCATATGTAATAAAAGACATTGCTGAATGGTTTATGGTCTCTGGATCTGCATTTCATTTATGGATTTTCTTTGGAGGGTGGAGTTCTTCATTATTTGGACTATTTATTTCCCTCCTCAATGAAGCTTCAGTGTGACATTGTTACAATGGTAGAACTGTTCTTGGAGACAAATTATGACATTTCATAAACAGCTTTAGCTATTGAAGCATCGTGTCAGGCAGAAATCATGAAACTATTAATCCACAAGAAGATTTTCTAACCCATTTGTCTCTGTAAGAAGATAGGAATGTATGATATGACTGATCCAAAGCGTGGTACCTCCGGGTGTAGAAACAATGTTCTGGGACTAGCCCCCATGTTCCCTGGACTACTGGGGTAACATGGAAGGGAGGAAAGTCATCATGTCACAGACTTTGACGACCATGGCACCTGTGCACTGGTATGTCTCTTTGCTTTTCAACTGTTGATTAAAAAGACTTGAAAACAAAAAAAAACCAAAAAAAAGGTTTTCAGTAGCTTCTTCCTCTGAAGTGGGAGACCAAGGCCTTCATTGTCTGTTCTTAGTCTGGAGGCTCTGCTGAAACCTGTTCACTTTGAGTGACCCTGCTGGCATTTGAAATACCAGTGACACAGCTTCTAGCATCACAGCAACACACAAGCCACCACAGTAGGACAAACTGTTAGACAAGTGTCAATTAGAGCTATTCATAGTCCACCATTTCAGGAGGTAGCATATGAGCGAGAAATAATGGTGCTGAAGGAAGAAGTTCAAACTACACTGAATGCATTAGCCCAAAACAAGGCTTCCCGAACTGATGGAAAACCTACTGAAATGTTTCAGAAAGCTGGAAGAGCACTGGAAGCACTCGCTCACCTACGCCAGGAAATTTGGAAGACAGCTACCTGGCTAACTGACTGGAAGATATTCATATGTGCCCATTCCAAAGAAAGGTGACCCAACAGAATGCTCAAACTATAGAACATCATCACTGATATCAAACAAAAGTACATTTTTGCTTAAGATTATCTAACAACAGCTGCAGCAGTACATTGACAGGAAACTGCCAAAAGTTCAAGCCAGATTCAGAAGAGGACTTGGAACAAGGGGTGCTATTGCTGATGTCAGATGGAGCTTGGCTCAAAGCAGATAATACCAGGCAGATGTTTACTTGTGTTTAATTGACTGTGAGGACCATAGTAAATTGTGGATAACCTTGAGAAGAATGGAAAGTCCCAAACACTTTATTGTGCTCATTTAGAATTTGCACGTGCATGGAGAGGCAGTTGTGGGAACAGAACAAAGGAATACTGAATAGTTTAAAATCAGGAAAGATGTACATCACAGTTGTATCCTCTATATCCTCTCAATTGAGTTGTATCCTCAATCTATATGCTGAGCAAATACCAATGCTGGATTATATGAAGAAGAATGTGGCACAAGTATTGGAGGAAGCCTTATTAACAACCTGTGCTATCCAGATGGCACAACTTGCGTGCTGAACGTGAGGAGAAATTGAAGCACTTGCTGCTGAAGATCAAGGATTTTAACCATCAATATTGATTACAGATTAGTGCAAAGAAGACCAAATCGCCATAACTGCACCAATAGGTAACATCATGATAAATGGTTAAAAAACATGAAAGCCGTCAAAGTTTATCTTATTTGGATTCACAATCAATGCTCACGGAATTAGCAGACAAGACATTCAAACATATATGGCATTAGGTAAATCTGCTGCACAAGATCTCTTTAGAGCATTGAAGAGCAATGATGTTACTTTGAAGACTAAGTTGGACATTATCCAATCCATGATATTCTCCACTGCATCATATGTATGTAAAAGATGGACATTGAATAAAGAAGACCTTCGAAGAATAGGTGCATTTTGTGTGTGGTGCTGAAGAAAAATATTGAAAGTTCCATGGGCTACTAAAAGGACAACCCAGTCTGTGTTGGAAGTAGTACAGCCATAGTGCTCCTTAAAGGATAGGATGCTAAGATTTCCTACATACTTTGGACATACTGTCAGATAGACCAGTCCCTGAAGAAAGACATCGCATTTGGTAAAGTGCAAGGGCAGTGTAAAGGAGGAAGGACTTCCCTGAGGTAAATGACAGAGTGTTTACATCAATGGACTCAGGCATAAGCCATCCTTAGGACTGTTCTCTTGTGTATATGGTTGGTACCTAACAATAGTCATCAAGCAATTCAAGATCACAACCCCTTCAGAAGTTGCACTGTTATTCTTAGGAAATTCAATTTTGCTTCAGAAGGCCTGTGTTGGCAACTTCATATGCTTATGAAAGGCTTTTTTCATGCTTGTGTATCATACCATAGGAGGTCTTGAAATAGTGTAGTTAATAAAGCATCTGTCTGTTTTCTGTATGATGGAAGCAACTGGGCATCAAGGAGTTAATATGACAATTCTATTACCATACTTTTCTATTGATTCCACATTCTCAGAACTGGTTTTATCCCTTATGATGAATTCATATAAATCTTATTTCAGAGCATAAATGAAGTTGCACTTAGAATATATTTAAATAATGTAAAGCAACGTGACTTAAGGTGAAGAAATAAGCATATTCCATTTACCCTGTGGCTTTTATATACAAAATTTGAAAATCAGAAATGTTAAGCTTCAAATAGCACATTTAGCTTTCCTTCTCTAATAAAGATTTCCTTGAGGTGGACCTGGGAAATATGATGTGGATTTCAATCTGAGCAAACTCAACCATAATCATCAAATTAAAACATGATTTATTTTTAATGTTACACTTAGATTACTTCATGAACCAATTAAGCTTTTTCTTTAATATGTTCACCACATTTAAGTTGTATATACTTAAATATTTACATTTCCAAATGATATGCTTTCTGAAACTTCAAGTTATAGACAAGTTTATTCATTTTTCAAAGTTTCATTTAACAAATATTTATTGGGTGTCTACTATGTGCTAGGAAATGCTAAATGTTGATGTACTAAATTGATACTGAATTCTTTCATGGAATTCATAGTATAATGAAAGATATAAGTAATTAGAAATATAAACAAATATGTACATAATTATAAATTAATATGATACAATAAGATATATGAAAAAATGTGCTTCAATGGCAAAAAAAGATGAAGGATAAGAGATTAAGAGTCTTGCAAATTAAGAAATCTTCGCAAAATCAGGTTCTTAGTATTAGAACATACTAAAGCTGCTAGATATGAGGGAATTGGGGTGTTCAAATTCATTTGTTGAAATTCCTTGACTTTCTCAGGAATTAGATATGAGATGGCATTGAAAGTTAAATAAAACCTCAGAAGGTAAAGTAAGTTTAGAATCTATTCTAAATGTAATAGAAGCCCATTAAAAGGTTTTAAGCATGATCCCATTTATATTTCTAAATACCACCCTGCCTGTTCTGGGAAAAAAGGATTATGTTTGTAACAAGTGTAGAGTAAGAAAGATGAATTAAGAAGCAATAGCAGTAGTCCATGTGAGAGATGATTATAGCTTGGAAAATGAATGGGGGAAAGATTGATTTGGACTCATTTGAATATATGCTAGAAGTAGAGCTAATAGGTCATGATAATGGACTAGATGAAGAGGCTGGGAGGAGGGAGGAAGACAAGATTGAACCCAGGTTTCTGGTTTAAGCAACAGGGTGTATTCTGTGGAAATTACTGAGGGGGAAGAACAATAGAAAATGGATTTTACTGCTATGTTGCTGTTTTACGGGGCCTTGTGGGATTTGAAGGAGAAAGATGAGAGTTTCTACCCCCGTAAAGAGTTCAAGTCTCAGAAACAACCAGGAGTAGTTCTGCCCTGCCCTAGAGGCCACTGTGAATTGGAATGGACTCAGTTTGGTTTGTTTAGTTGATTGGTCGGGGTTTGTGGAATGTGAACACCATTTCAATAAATTAAGATTACTACTTTTATAATCAATTAATCTTATATGCCAAGGCATGTTGTTGTTGTTGTTGTTGTTGTTGCTGTTAGATGCCACAGAGTTCATTCAGACTCATTGTAACCCTGTGTGCAACAGAAAGAAACACTGCCAGGTCCTGCGTCATTGGGGCATAGGCACATATTACTTTCGTTCTGAGAAAAAACGGCTAGGCTACTGTTATGAATTCTGTCAACATCAGTACATTTATTTTTTTAATATTTCTACTGTGGATTAAAATGCATGTACAATGAAAGAAACCAAGCAAATAAGTATGTGTGTGCCCTTCATTTTATTTCAACCACTGTTAGCTCATATCTAATCTTGTTTCAAGCACATCTATCCATTCTTCTCACCAATATACTACCACTACTACTATTGCTAATATTACTGGATCATTTTGAAGAAAGCTCTAACTACCATAAAACAATAGTCATGAATTTTTTAAAAGATTAAAATATTGGTCACAATATTGTAATATGATATTTTAAATATATATTCATAATGTCATTGTTAAAACTAAAATAACATTGTAATATATTATTATATACTCAGTGTTTAAATCTTATTGACTATCATAAATTATTGGTTACAAGTGACTTTTGATTCAACATATGAATAATATCCATACATTTAAATTTATTATTTTTAAGTATGTATGTTATTGTTTTTATAATTCTATATTCTTTCTCTAGGATGTCTTTTTTTCCTTGTAATTTATTTGTTGATAAATTTATCATGGTCCTGTAATGATTATCACATGTTATATTTTTCTGATTGCTTTCCCAAGGTGTCATGGTGTCATTTCTCTCAATATTTCTTCTTTTCCCCTCATTTTCTACAAGTTAGTAGTTAAATCTATCTTTTTGCTAGATTCAGGTTCTATTTTTTTAATCAAGATTATTTCATAGGTGGTAGAAGAAAAGGCATAAAATATCTTATCATGTTGTTTTTATTCTGATGCTAGCAGCCAGAGATCATTGTTTACATCCTTGATTTCATTAAGCGCTGCAGTCAGCTTTTTCCATTTCTTTTTGGTATAATTTTGACATGTTTTCTGCTGTATGCCTGGGATTGACTCAGTGATTCTTCATAACCCTCTTCCTTTTCACTACAAAACACAATCTAGGTGCTTATTGTTATTGTATTATCTACTGTTTCTGGGTCTTTTCAGTGACTACAACTCGGAGATACATTTTTAAAATGGTATGTTGTGGTTAGGTTCCATCAAATCAGCTCTGACCCACAGCAACCTTATGAGCAACAGAACTAAAACACTGCCCAGTCCTGTCGCATCCTCACACCTGTACCCAGTGAGGGTATGGAAAGTGCTCACAAACTGAATCAGGTAAAAATCAATATTTGGGGAATAGAAAGAGAGAGAGAGGGAGAAACCAAAACCATTGCCTTTGTTTGGAGCCTAATTCATTGCAACCGTGTCTATGCCATAGTAGAAATCTGCTACACACAGTTCAATGGCTACGGTATTTTGGAAGTCAATTATCAGGCGTTTCTTTGAAGCACCTCTGGGTAGATTTGAACTGCCACCCTTGTGGCTAGCAGCCAAGTGCTTAACCTTTTGTACCAACCAGAAGCTTCTAGATTTTGACAAAAGGCCTAATAAAAATGGCAGGCAAGAGGAAGAGAATGTGGTCCTTGGGAAGCAAGTGTTCTGAAATGAAGAACAAAATTGTATTGAAAGATTCACAGAAGAATTACTATATGCTATATTCATATAATGCCAAATTCTATGAATTTATATTTGGCCAAAATACATTTGCATAATAAGTAAACCCTATATTGACAATAAAAATTATAATCTTTTGTTGAGTACCGTGATGAAGATTTTTAAGCTATGAGTGCAGAAAATACAGTAAGGATGGAGAATTTGTTGCTGTTGTTCTTGTTGTTCTTAACTGGTAAAACCTAGGTCTCAGTCAAGGCAAGCTCTTAAAGAAATCTGATAGACAGTAAGATATCCATGCTTACAAATTATAAATGAATGGGGCATAAAAAATTCAAAATAGGTTTCCTTTTACATTGTCAGATTCCTTACTGTGTTGAATGATTTCATGTATGAAAATGTATTTACAGAGTCATTCCCGGGAATCTGTTCTGTACATTGAGCAAATTTCCATTTCTCACTGAAGGGCAGCAGTCTATTACAGTCATAAATCACTGATGTCTCTTACCTGTCCCAGCCCTCACTATCATTGCTCTATATTAGCACTGGATCCTTGCTTCTGGTTGATTATCCCCTTGTTCCAACTGTAGGCAGATACATGGGGCCAAACCTCCTGTTATATCCATGGGCTGCCATAGATGCTCCTAGAGGCATTGCATAGACTCTCTATTCTCAGCCTCGCTGGCCTGGCCAGATGGTGTGTTCCTCTGCTCTGCAGCCCATTCGTTTAGTTTAGCAAACCCTTGAGACTGCTTTAACATGCATAAGCAGAGTGGATGAAGGCCAGGTTCTTTTGAGGTTAATGATTTTGAGATCCGTATTTCTGAAACCTAAGCACTGTTTCAGCAAAGGAAAAAAAAATCAACAGATGGGAGAGAGGGTCACTATCAGTGATTATGATGGCAATAAAGCAGCTTACACAAGGAAAAGAACAGACGGTGTGGCGGAGTGCAGTCCTTCCCCATCGTTAAGTAGGAAGAGGCATAAAAGTAAATCCGGCCAGCCTGTTGCTTCACACAGTCTTTAGGAGAGAAGACAAATGACGAGAAGGATTGTCACATTTTTCCTGTTTGGCAATGTTTGGCTCCTTTTTCAGGAATTGGGAGGCCTGCCTTGGAACGAGTGGAACCATGTTGTCGATTGAGTTGAATCTTACAACACATAGTCTGTGGTGAGTACTATTAGGATGTTTAAAAGGATAGCAAGCTTTTTCATGCGAAATCTCCATTTCATTAGACCTACTATGATGAGGAAAGGAGCCCTGGTGGCGATGCCGGATGACCCTTGGCCTGCTAACCACAAGGTTGGTGGTTCGCGCCTATCATCTGCTTTGCAGGAAAAAGTTGACTATTGGCTCTTGGCAAGACTTGCGGCCTCAGAATCCCTCTATATGATTGCTATGAGTCAAAATGCCCTTGATGGCAGTGGAAAATATGATGAAATTCAGCAAAATCCTGTCCCTCATGGAAAAAGACAGTTTATCTAAAACATTGCATTAGAAAATGGTCTTTTTTTTTCCATATACATTCCCAGAATGTGAATGGGAGTGAACTTTTAAGGAAGGAAATGGTGAAAGAATAATTAGTGTGCTTTATAAATCACATTTCTCTTCTTCCCACAGATGTAGAAAGATCGCAGTCCTGTCTGGTTCAAGCCAACTCTCTCTCTCTCCTTTATCTTGAGCTTTGTTCTCACTGGCGGGCTCCATGTTTCTCTAGCATGAGCCGCAGAGATCAAATTAAAACTCTTAGATCATAATGGAGACAATGGTGAGTGCACAAGAGGGTGCTGGCTACGGCAATGCATCACTAATAGCTATAACCTGGTGAAAAAACATCTTTCCCTAAGCCCTTACATTTAGTTTTGGATGTAATATCCTAGTTTCAAAATTGTCTGCATTTATTGATTCATTTATAGCTGGCCTGAAAGAAGTAATGTACTGAAGAGAGTCAGAATCTAGATTAAATGGCATGAAGAAATGGCCTTCAAATGACAGCACAAAATTATGTGCCTTGCTGATTGGCTGAGACCTTGAGGCATATGAACACTGTAAGTCAGGCCAGCCATACCTAAACCTTTTGGACAGTAAAAAGGAATGACAAGGGAAGGCTTACTTACTCTGAGATGGAATTACTATGGGGACAGTGAAACATCTTGTTCCTCAATATGAGATCGTGGATGCTAACCACTGAGTATCCACTGCAACATTTGTAATCACCTAGAGAGGCTTCACATTCAAACAAACTTGTTTACCTCAAGGACGTCATTAATTTTTAAGTGAATATATGGTACAGTTAGGAGCCCTGGTGGCATAGTGGTTATGGTTGGTCTGCTAACATGAGGTCAGCAGTTTGAAATCACCAGCTGCTCTAAGGGAAAAAGACACGGCTTTGCACTCACAAAGAGAGTTACAGTTTGGGAAGCTCAGAGGAGCAGCTCTGCCCTGTCTTATAGAGGGGCTATGAGTTGTCATGGATTCAAGGGCAGTGAGTTGAGTTTCTTGTGGTAAGGCCAGACGATATGTAGCTCTGAATTGTACACCATTTCGCTTCTGAAAAGTTTTTAATCCATTTCAAAAGAAGGCTTCCTGATTTTTAAAATTGATTTATTTAAACGTTTATGCTTAAAATGCACTTTTTTCCTCTTGCCAAAATGATTCATATTCTGACAAAATCAAAATTGTCTATGTCGAAGAGGGTAAGTACTAGACCTGGAAAGAATAAAGGACCGTACTCATGCTGCACCTTATCTGAAATGTTTCTTTCTATAACACGCAAAGGGTAGTGCTCTTATCTCTCAAATTGTACACACCACAAAGCCCAGTTATCCACTACACGAAAAATGAGAGAAAGGGGGGGAGGGGAGAAATCCCTTTTAAATTCGCAATAAGGAGCTGAAAGCCTGTGAGGAAGTCAGTGGGCACTGGCTGATACGCTGTGTGTCTTCCTGTCCCTTTCCACACAACTTCAATAGAATAATTGCAAACAGGATGCTTATTCAGATAGTTTCTATTGGTCTAGAGGAGAATACTCTTAAAGTTGCCTATAAGAAAATAAATTCCTCATGTATCATCACAAGAACAAAACAGTACCATGCTTTACATTTGAATCCGTTTCTATCACTTGAATAATAATAAGGAAGCAGAACAAAAAGCTCTGTCTTTGCTTTCTGAACTGAGTTTCCGAAAGCTTTTATCTCCCATTTGCAAAGAAGTCTTCCATTTTTCCAGTGGAGTCACTGTCTAATCCCGTTCCCCCACATTCAGGGGATTCCATCCATTTCCGTTAGCAATGAGCAGGCTCAGCAGGAAATGGAGACAAAAGTCAGAGGTGGAAAACAGAGCCCTGAAAATGTGTGAGGAAGGCTCAGAAAACACACAGATACACACATATTTTAGCAGGTTCTTGGAAACAATGAAAATCCTTCCTCTTTTTGCAAAACCTCTCTGTCTCCCTCTGCTTTCCAATTGCTATCCTAAACACCAGCGTTCTAACAGCAGTAATGTTCCCGAAATGATACAAAATGTGTTTCAGAGGCAGCAAGGGAGACTGAGAGTGTGAACATATGTGCAGCATGGTGTAGTACTAAAATATAGGCCTTTTTAATTAGACCCTAAAACTGCTTTTTTAACACTATTTTTTTGAAGTTAGAGAACTGTGTGGTTTTACTGTCATATAGATTCATGCTACCACCAAGCTTTCTTTTTAATTAATACACAAATAAAGGATACAGAATGGGTTGCCCAGAGATGACACATTTATCCTCACTAATGAGGATATAGTGTGAGGATGCTCACTTCTTGCCTAAGGCTATGCTGTTTTCAGTTCTTCATCCTGTAATTGTAGAATTAAATAGTTTACACTGGCTTTTGTGATTAGGAAAAGCAGAAACACATTTTAGGAGGTTAAGAATCCATTTGGATGTGGCATAGTTAGAATTTCCTCATAGCGCCAAGCTTTTAAAACTGCTTGGCTGAATGATTTCTGTCTTGCCAGCAAGCACCTTCCTAATTTCAATATCTAATTCTTTTCTTGGGAGAAATTAAATAAGCAAGAGTTCACACCACTCTAATTGACCAATAAGAAATACCAAAACAGATGTCTGAAAAGGAGTTGAGAGATTGTGAACAGTGATGGTAAACAAATGTTAGGGCAGAGCCAAAACTAGTAAATCACAATTTGATGAGGATTTTGTGAAACTCTTTCTCTTAGGTACTTTGATAAATTCAAACATAAACCAGAGAAAACCTTGCCTTCAGTACAGGTAGTGAACTATCACCTAAATGAGACGTATCAGATATAAATGAGTGAATTTTAAGACTGAATACATTTGGTCAAAAGAGTGGCAAACCCAATATTTGTTTCGGAATTGGACTCCTTCCATTAAAGAATGAAAAACCAAAGTAATGGCCATTGAGTTAATTCTGACTCATACTGACCCTAAAGGACAGGGTAGAACTGCCCCCGTGGGCTTCCAAGACTGTAACTCTATGGGAACAGAAAGGCAGCGTCTTATTGAAGTTGTTGTTTTTTAACATCTTTTCTTTCCTTCATTCGAATACTTGGTCCAATGTAGATCAGTAAGGGAGAAAATGTTCTGTGGAAGTTGGTATTGCTGTCAGTTGTTGCTGAGGCAGCTCAGACTCATAGCAATCCCATGCACAATAGCATCAAGTCTCATCTGGTTGTGTGCCAACTTCAGAACTATCAGTGTATTTGAATCCATTGTTACAGCTAGTATTGAACTCTAAACTGGGGTGGGGGGGTGCTCATCCTCAAGCACTATGTCAGAAAATATTGCGTGTTTTAATTGGTTAACTTTCTAAAGTGGATCACCAACCCTTCCTTCTTAGTTCACTTAGACTAGATAATCTACAGAAACCCGCTCCTGAGAAGTGACTGCGCTGCTCTTTGAAATACAACTTGCACCGCTTCCCCCATCAGAGCTGCATGCAAGTTACTACAGAAGGAAAACTAAGCAGAGAGGCGATATTCAGTGAAGTAGGGGAAGGTAAAACTCAGTTAGCCAATAAGTTCAATGATTTGTGAAGAAATATAAAATGTAGGAGCTAAATTATTAACATCTCACTTTCTCATATTTCTCACTGCGTGCACCTTTGATTCCACACATGTTTAGAAATTTCATTCTTCTCCGGGACAAAAAGAAATCATTCGTGTTTGTCATTAATATGAAAAATATCAAATTGATCAAGCTATCCAATTTCTGAACCCAACAAAACATGACAAAATTACTTATTTACATGCTATAATTCCTAAGGAAGCGAAGGATGTCACTAAGCAAAGGGGGGGGGGTGCATATGAACTAGGGTGAAGGGAAAAATGATTTACAATAAGTAAGCACAAGGTGATCAGAACTAAGGCAGGCACTGTGCAGAGGACAAAAGTACAAGGCAGCAAAGGTAAGTACCATTGTACACACAATCCTCTAAGAGTTGTCATAACAGTAGCTACAGGCGGATATACAGCTAGACACTCACGCTGAATGGTGGTGGGAAGGCAAATGTTGTGAGGTGCCATGAAATCAGATCTGAGTCATGAAGACAATGTGCAAAATAGAACAAAGCACAGCCCAGTGCTGCACCGTCTTCACAATAATTCTCGTGTTTGAGTCCACGGTTGCAAGCCTCTGTGCCAATCCATCTGGTCAAGGTCAAGGGTTTCCTCCTACTAGGCTGCTATATTACCAAGCATGATGCTCTACTCCAGGGACTAGTAGCTCTTGATAAGGTTTCAAAAGATTTGAGACTAAGTTTCGCCATCCTCTAGGAAGCATCTGGCTTGTGCTTCTTCCAAGACAAATGTGTTAGCTCTTTTTGACAGTCGATGTTACTTTCAATATTCTTCACCAGCACCGTGATTCAAATGCAGCAATTCTTCTTCTGTCTTCCTTATTCAATGTCCAACTTTCACATGCATCTGAGACAATTGAAAATGCCCTGGCTTGGGTCAGACGCCCCATAGTATGCAAATGACACACTTGCTTTTCAGCACTTTGACGAGGTCTTGAGCAGCAGATTTACCAGGGAAAGTCATAGTTTTGTTTCTCAGCTGCTGCTTCTGTGAATAGTGGTTGTAGATCCAAGCAGGATGAAATCCTTGAAAACGTCATCTGTTATCCTGTATCATGTCACAGTTGTGAGAATATGCGTCTTCTTTCCATTGAATTGTAATGCAAGCTGAGTACTGCAATCCTGGCTCTTTGTCAGCAAGTGCTTCAAGACCTCCTCACATTCGGTCATCTTCATATCACAGGTTGTTGATAAGCCTTCCTCCAATCCTGATGTCACATTCTTCTGCACAGAATCCAGTTTCTCAGAT
>NW_022111373.1:16118763-16140194 GCF_000313985.2 Echinops telfairi
ACTTGCTCATCATACATATTAAATAAGCATGGTGACAGGATACAATCCCATTGCACACCTTTCTTGATTTTAAATCATGCGGCATTCCCTTGCTTGGTTCATAGACAGGTTTCACGAGCACAATATAGTGTTCTGGAGTTCCCATTCTTCTCAAGGCTACTCATTGTTCTTTACAGCCCACACAGTCAATAAAACACAAGCAAACATCTTTCTGGTATTTTCTGCCTTCAGCCAAGATCCATGTGATGTCAGCAACGATATGCTTTGTTCAACATCCTCTTCTGAATCTGGCCTGAACCTCTGACAGCAACCTGTCAATATACTGCTGCAACCATTGTTGGATGATCTTTAGCAAAGTTTTATTTGCATGTGATATTAATGATATTGTTCTATAATTTGTGTGTTCTATTGGGTCATATTCCTTTGGAATTAGTATAAATATAAATCCCTTCCATTCACTTAGCCTAGTAGTTGTCTTCCCAATTCCCTAATGTAGACCGGTGAGTGTTTCTAGTATTTCATGAGCTTGTTCATGCATTTCCATGGGTTTGCCATCAATTCCTTGAGCCTTGTCTTTAGCTGCTTGGGCTTCAGTGCAGCTTGAGCTTCTTCCTTCAATACCATTGATTCCTGATGATATGCTACCCTTTGAAATGGTGGAATGTCAACCAGTTCTCTTTGGTATGGTGATACTGTGTATTATGCCCATCCTCCTTTGATTCCTGAATTATTCAATATTTTGCCCCTATCATCTTTCAGTATTTCAACTCAAGATGACTTTCTTCTTGAGTTCTTTCAGTTTAAGCTATGCTGAGAGTATTTGTCCGT
Organism: Echinops telfairi; assembly: GCF_000313985.2. Classification (NCBI taxonomy): domain Eukaryota; kingdom Metazoa; phylum Chordata; class Mammalia; order Afrosoricida; family Tenrecidae; genus Echinops; species Echinops telfairi. The sequence goes on from NW_022111373.1 coordinate 16,119,592, forward strand.
TTTGGTTTTCTAACTCTACGTCTTTGTGCATTTCACTATAATATGGTCTCTTCTCAAGCTGCCCTTTGAAATTTTCTGTTCAACTTTATCTTTCGTTTTTTTTTCTTAATGCAAGGTAATGTATTTTTAATTCTACTGAACAACAGGCTAAAAGTCTTAAGGAAATTCAAAAATTGATCATCTTTTACCTTGTCTAGTTTACTGCAGGCTTCTTTCACATAGCAAGAGAAATTCTTATTCCAGTACCTCACTAACTTGTTACTGAATATTAAATGCGATGGAGATTTTCCCAATTTCTTTCACAAACCTTAGAAATCAATGACTAATGCTGTCAGCAGTGGTTCATTATTGTTGGAATTCTCCCTTTTGTTGCAGGAGATCCAGGTTGGATTCCCAGACAATGCACTTCACAGGAAACCAACTGTCACTATAATGCTGACTAGGCTTCGGGGAACTTCCGAACAAAGATGGGCCAGGAAGGAAGGTCTAGCAATTCAAATATGAAACTCAGCTCATAAAAACTTTATGGATCCCACAGAATCAATGGACAACCAATCACAGAGAGAACCCAGGACCTGACAGCATTGGGTTTTGGTGTGGCTTGTTGAGGTGGGGCTGACTTGATGGCAATGAACACCAAATATTCCATTCATAAACTGAGAATCTGAGAAAATGGAACTTGTTGTTTAAATGAACAGCATTGGAAATGTAACAGCAAAAACAGTTAGAGTTAAATCTCAAAATTACTTATGGAAGGGGAAGACAAAGCTGTTAGTTTTCTACCAGCCCCACACAGGCCCTCTATTATTAGTACATGAACTGCCATCTTCAAACAGTGTGAATCTTCCTAAATCTTTACTGGGGCAGGAAGAGTTGCTGGGTGGGGCCCTGAAACTTGAACTGCCCACAGAAGTGGCAGTACCCATGAGGTCAGTTTTTGCCTTGTCTTGCTTTTCCTCTTCTTTCAGGGCACCCTCATACCAGGTTGGAAAGGGACTTGGAATTATACCATTAACATTAGCCAAAAACTCTGAGACTCATCTTGCTAATTTCTTCATGGGTTCTTGGCAGATCACTGTTGGGAATCTGGTAGAATTCCAGGTACTTTTCCTAGCACTAAATTTTGGGTGATGAACTCTATGGGCACCAAAAAGATAACAGGCTTCCTCCGAGGATACACCTCAGTTGTACTCAGCACTTCTCCGACCTTCTTCTCCTCGGTGACCCAGTTGCCTTCCATAAAGATTATCCTCCGGACAACTATCAAGGGTCCAGTCAGTCTTATGTATGCCCTGGTCATTAGTCTGGATCCCTTCATAGGTGAGGTCGAGAGTATTGTAGAAGCCATAGGAGTTTTCAGGAGGATCTTCGTCCTTCATATTCATGCCAAAGCCAAGCTGTATGCACTCACAGGCTCTCTGGAATGTCAGAGCAAAGTGGGTCTCATACTCTTTGACAATCTCCAGTATATCTATCTTTCTGATGGGCTCCTTTGTTTGATACCTAAGGAGCAGGAACTGCACCAAATCAGTCACTTTATCATCTATTGCAGCTCTGAGCAAGGATTCACTATTTGGCTCATTGGTAGAACTTGGATTCTCCTCTTTATGTGTGCCGGATCCTTACCTGAATGTGATCAACCAATTGGAAAAGGTGGTGGTTTCCTCAGAACTCTGGGATGTACTCAATGCCCCAGTAGCAAATATTTCTAAGGTTGTTGAGTTTTTAGGAGAAGAAGAGGCAGAAGACTCAGAGAAGGAGAAGTCAAGGAGAGAAGAGAAAGGTGAGAAAGAGTCCACTTCCTCAGCAGCTGGGAAGTGTTCTTCATTTCATCCTCACGGTCTTGCCCAAATGCTAGCACTGATGTACTGCAGCATAATGACTCTCGTTGGGAGCTTCAGACAGGAGCTTGTGCAGTAGGGTGGCAAATGGGATTTCACTAGCCTAACAACTGCAGAGACTTGAACTCCTACCTTTTCTGATGTGGCTGTAGTATCTTCCTGATATCTCCTCGGATACTGTCTTTGACCTCCAGACATGTGAAGAAGCATTGATAATGGGCTCAAAGAGAGGAACAAATATGAGGATGACAGGACCATGCAGTGTTTTCTTCAGCTGCACAGAGTGTCGCATGGAGCTGGAAATGACTCAGCAGTACCTTGTAAGGAGTCACAGAAGGACTGTGTTGACTGTATCATTTCCTCCATTGGCCTTAGCTACTCTGCAATTAAGAGCCGATTTCAGAGTCTCTTCGGACACCCCCTTTGATCTTCTCTTTCTTTCCTGTCTTTTCAATGATGTTTTACTTTCTTCATGAATGATGTTCTTGATGCTATGCAACAGCTCGTTAGGTCATCTGCCATTAGTGGTCAATGAGTCAGATCTGTTCTTGAGATGTTCTTGAAATTCAAGTGGGATAGACTCAAGGTTATGTTTTGGCTCTTGTGGACTTGTTTTAATTTTCTTCAGTTTTAACCTGAACTTAGATGTGAGCAATTGGTCTCTTCCACAGTTAGACCCTGGCCTGGAATTTTTGAGTTGATATTGAGTTCCTGCTGATACCAAATTTCTCTGCTGTTTCTTTCCACATATGTAGTCATTTTCCTTTCTGTGTATTCCTCCTGGAAAAGTACATGTGTATAGATGCCTGTTGTGTTGTTGAAAAAGATATTTGTGGTAAAAAATCATTGGTCTTGCAAATTTGTACCACAAAATCTCCAGTTTCATTTCTATCACCAGGACAATTTTCCACCTACTGCTCCTTCCTGTTTGCTTCCAACTTTTGCATTCTAATCACAAATAATTATCAACAGATTTTGATTGAATTTTTTATCAATTTCTGACCGAAGATGTTTGTGGAATTCTTCCATTTCTGCATCGCTAGCTCTCATGGTTGATGCATAAATTTGAATAATAGTTGTATTGACTGAATTTCCTTGAATACAAATAGATATTATCCTATCACAAACAGCATTGACTTGAAGACGGATTTTGAAATGTCCTTTTCGATGTTGAATAATTTTCCATTCCTCTTGAATCTGTCATTCCTGGCATTGTAAACTATATGATTGTTTTTATTCAAAATGGCCTATACCAGTTTATTTCAGCTCACTAACCCCTAGAATAACAATCTTCATGCATTCCATTTTACTTTTGGCAATTTCCAATTTTCATAGATTCATCCTTCATACATTCCATGTTCTGTTTATTAACAGATATTTAGAGCTGTTTCTTCTCATTCAAGTTGTGACTTGACAGGAAATGAAGGTCATGAAGGCTTTATTCCCACAGGCTTTACTCCATCTATGTCACCATGGTCAGCCACTTTGAGAAGGCAAAACTTGCTCAGCCATATTTTGAGTGCCTGCGTTCTTGACGGACTCGTCTTCTAGCATTATATCTGACAACACCCTGCTGCTATTTTTCATTGGACCATCCGGTGTCTGACAATATTCCATTGCTATTCATAAAGTTTTCAGTGCCTAATTCTTCTGAAGTGAATTTCCTCTTCCTTCATCATCTGTTCTTAGTCCTGAAGCTCCACTGAAACTTGTTTACTTTTGGTGAAGATTTTTGCATTTGAAATTTCAGCATCATAGTCACACACAAGACACCAGAATGTGATAAACTCACAGACAAGTCATGGGAAAGAAAATAGATAGATACTCATTTACTTGAGGGAATGAGTCTCAGGGCTTCAGAACACTAGGTCAATTGAATTGGCTTATCCTACTCCACAAAGGCAATGCTCGGTGTTTTACTTCAGTAAGTAGTGGCGAGGATCTAAAAGCTTATGAGCAGCCGTCTAAGGTCCAGTTATTGCTCTCTCCCCATCTGGAGCAAAGAATGAAGAAAATCAAAGATGGAAGAAACAATTTAACCCAAAGGCCTAGTGAAAGTGAGGAACTCCAGCCATCATATCCTTGAAGCCAGAAGAAGGAGGAAGTGCCTGGCCACCACTGCAGACTACTCTGAAAGAGATCACAATAGGAACTCTTACATAGACTTGGAGAAAACTTGAAACACACTCAAAATAAATTTTTTAAAGACTTAGCTTACTGGTCTGATAGAGAATCACAGAGACTTAGTCACCCTTCAGACCTGGAATGTACCCCCATGGCCAAACAACAGACAGGTCCATAAGGGGAACATTAACAACATAGGAGCATGCACACCTCAGAACAATCAACTGTATGAGATCAAAGGGCAGAATTCACCCAGGGATAAAGTTCAGAAGGCAAAAGGGGGCTAGAAAAGGGCACTGGTAAGCATGGGAGGAGGAAGTGTGAATGGTCCTGGTACATCATGAGGATCCCAGTATTATAAAACAGCATGTATATGAATTATTGAATGGAAAATCAATTGATTCTGAAACTTTAGCTGAATCACAATTAAGTTTTTTAATTTATTATTAATTGGGAAACAATACATATCTCATATCATTCCATAGTTCAGTCATGCCCAGCAGAACTGTACATTGGCTACCACAATCCGTTTCCACACATGCCTCTTCTGCAGGGAGTCCATGACATCGTCTCCCCTTCACACCTCCACCACCACTGTGCCCCCCTCCCCTGAAACCCTTACTCTACTTGATGTCTCTGGTTTTTCCTACACTGAAAAATGAAAAAAATATCTAACACAACTTCAGTAGGGTGACACCCCTCCTCAGTGACCAAAACCAAACCAAAAATACAGAAGCTTTTGGAAACCAGATCAGGTCTGGCATTCATCCTATGGGGGATCTGCTGACAATGTTTTAACTGTTCAAGTCAGATTTATGCCTTTGATCTTCTATACTCAACTCTCTAATGCACTCTTTTTAGTAACCACTTTCCTCCTATTCCTCATCTGTGGATAGAGGGAGTTCACCGGGGGCTTATTTTCTATGTTCTTCCACAAATGGATCTTGGGCCCCCACTGTCACCCATAGCCTTCTGCAAACCAGATTCTCACACTTTATTTGTACAAATGCTAATAATAAAAGTTAACATGATTTAATAATTTGCACTAAATTTTCTTTGTTTGTTTTGATCAGTTCAAATAAAGATGAGATCTAAATTGGTATACATAACATCTACCTAATACCTATCACTGCTGTTTATTGCCTAAGAGATTTTATTGGAAGACAAGAAACCCATGATCTTGTCCTGTTTCTGCTCATTACAAACACCATCTATGTGTCCAACATTTTCAATCTATTTGAATGTTCACTTTCCTTTATGAAAACTCAGAATAACACCCATCTTCTTTTTTTGCAGCAATTTTTTTAAGTCAAGAGTTTTATTAATTACCCCCATGTGGTGTTTTACAGAATGGGAAAACACAGCGTCAAGAATACTTTGACAAAGTGCTCAGAGGAGCTCAGACTTACAGAGGCTGATAGAGCTAGGTGCACATGGGGTACATTTGGAGATTTTCTGATTGGATAGCATTTGGCAGGACATTGATTGACCACTTTTTTGCAGGAATTGACTTCCTTTGTACAGAGGGGGTTTCAGCTGCCAAGATATGATTGATTACAAAGTTCTTGGAACAAATATGGAATTGCAAGTCTTTCTAAGTGTAAGTGGAGTCCTGGTGGTGTAGGGCTTATGCATTGGGTCCACAATGTCGGTGCTTCAAAACCACCAGCTGCTCCTTGGGAGACAGAGGGGCCTTTCTATTCCTGTAAATAGTTACAGTCTTAGAAAGCCGCAGTGGATTCACTGTGAGTCAGCATCAACTAGATGAAAGTGATTCTAAGAATAAAACACATGCATTAAGAAGTTAAAATGGCATTACAGTTAGTAGAGTTTAAGGTTACAGCCTACCACTAAAGTCACAATTTTAACACCAAGTCTAATGCCTGCTTGTGTGAAATAATCACTACTTGGCATTGGCTAACCACAAACTTGAAACAATGTGGGCAAAGTCACATTTTCCTGTAAAAGCAGTTTGTATTTAGGTTAAGGGTGTAATAGACATTTTTGCAGATTTTTGTAGCCATTTTGAGGGCAGATGGAGATGTTGTATATGGAGACACCTTAACACATTTGCACATTTATAATCAGTTAAATAGAACTTACTGCCATTGAGCCAATTCCAACTCACCGCCAACTCTCTAGGACAGAATCGAACTGCCAGTGGGAGTTTCTGAGACTGCAAATCCTTACAAGAGCGGAAAGTCTCATCTGTCTGCTATAGAATAGCTGGTGGTTTTGAACTGCTGACCTTGTGTTGGTAGTCCAACACGTAACCCAGAAGTAAACCTTGTTTATAATGTAGCAACATAATTCCTTTACAAAGTTACAATAACTGGTGTTCGAGTGTTTTTAAAGGGACTTCTTGAAGGTTTGCTTTCTCTAGTCTTTCAGGTATGACAACAGAAATCTTAATGTTTCTGCAGCCTTGACACATTGTTGGACTTTCAGCTTCAATTTACAGCAAGACTGCTCCGAGCTACATAGAGCTACTCTTTTCTTCTTGTTCTCTAAATTCTCAGTCTCTTTCACTCATGAATGATAAATGCTTCAAGGTGAAACAGCTCATTGCCAGGTTTGCTTCTTTAAGCCTCCCGTCCCTTCAAAATACTTCAAAATACATTGACCCCTCAATCTTGAGCTGGCTTGCTAGCCTTGAATTTCACTTTTTTCCCCTCCCTAGATCCAAAAGGCATCTGAAAGCTTTGTTCAACTTTCCTACCCATTAGTCAATTCTTTCTTCTTGACTTATTAGTTTGTCAGCCAATGTCACTTACAAATCAACACATGAATGAGACCAAAAGTGCATGGAATGTCATATGAACCTTATTGGATTTCTCTTTTCCTAGGAATGCTGTCTCATCAAGGACCAGCTAATTTGAAAGCTTAACAATATTTTATATAGCGTTGTATTACATTTTGCCTAGTTTTTGTAATGGTGTTTATTTGGAAGATTGGTGTATTATATGTCAATCGGCCATTATCAAAATTCCTCTCTTCAATTTTCTCTTCTACTATAAACTATTTACCCCTGCTTTTTCTCAGTTTAGACTAAATGGCTACTCTGGAGACTAATGACTTCTAAATCCAGGTATTCAACAGACATTGAGATAGTTTTTAAGATGATATCTATTTGTCTCAGAAAGAGTTGCAATTGACATTAGGAGACAGAAGCACAATAATTTTAGCCTAATTATATAGATTACAGAGGCTATGAGGGTAAATGCTCTAAATAGGAATAGTAGAATTTGAAGAAGGGATGAAGGTGAGAATAATCTCCACCTTGATAGGTGGAGATTGTAATACTGGTGTCCTCAAGTCTCAAATTGCAACCTCTAAACCTCTACTTACTGGAGTACCTTTTGTTAAATCTGAAAACTACCATGATGCCTTTCTAGATTACATTAATTAACGTATACATTAGGTTGAGTTCTCTGCAGGAACAAAACCAGTGATTCTTACATATAGAGAGAATGATATTTATATCTAGAAAATGGTTCATACCATTGTAGAAGTGGCTAAGTGCAGCCTGGTTCAAGACTGTGGATCCAATGATGAGTGGAAGCAAGAAGCAAGCAAGCTTCACCACAGCATCCACTTATATAGGACGTAGACCGCTCCCTCGAGAAAACTGCCTTTCAATTACATCAGGGCTGTAATCTCAGTAAGGGGATTGCATTCCACCCCAATCTTCCCACAACGGCTCGGCTATGCACAGCAGATGCCATCATGGAGTTGATGGCTTTATGTTAGGTCACATCATGGGGAATTACTTGGCCTCAACTGCCAAGCCACTGAGAATTCTGGCCCAGCCAAGTTGAAAAATTAGCTATCATAGTATATAAGTATCACAATATGTGTACCTAATATAGTTGTGATTCTGTGATGGTTCAGGGTGAAAAAAAAACAGTAAATTCCCAATTTTGAAGTCCTCTTCCAATTGTGTTGTTCAATAGTGGGCCACACAATGCTTTGTTATCTTTGTTTTGTGTGTGTGTGTGTGTGTGTGTGTGTGTAAATGTTTTGGCTATATTTTATTTGATTTTGACAACCAACATGGTTTTATTTATTTGCTTTTTTATCCTTCTCCTTCACGCAAGTTAATGTGTGTCTTCCCTTAAACTAGGCCTCTAACTTCCCTTCTCTCACTCTGGTTTGCAATGTTTTGATTTCCTGTTGCTTTGATACCTGCTAAACATTCGCCTTAACAAATAGACTGTCAGGAGATCATTCACTATGTTGGCTCTTCGCCGTGCTCATATTACCATGTCATTCAAGTCTTCATTTATAGCTTGTAGTGATCAGTTTGTAATCTGTTTATCATGTGCCCTCACTCCCGGTATTAGTTTCTTTGGGGCTGCAAAATGATACTACAAAATACCAAAATTGTGTAGCTTGTGAGACATAAATTAGTTGTCTCACAATTCTAGAGGCTAGCTGTCCAAAATGAAGATGCCAATCATGCTGCCTCCTTCTGGGGGCTCTCAGAAAGAATGTGCTTCATACTTCTCTTCTCTTTCTACTAATACTTGGCATTTCTTTATTTATAGCTGTCTCCTACAGTTCCAGAATTGTCATCATATGACTGTCTTCTATCTATATCATTGTTTCTTATCCTCTTTTATAAGAACATCAGTCAGATCAGCATATGACTACTCCAATATGACCACATTTTAATTTATCTGATAATATCGTCAAAGAATTAATGTCCAAACAAGGCTGGTCGCACAGGGACCAGAATCTCGGATTTCAATATACCCTTTTGGGAGACAAAGTTCAAACCATAAGACTTCCTAGTATATGGCCCACGTTCAGTGAGTTCCCTATAGCTGGGGTCTTTAAATCTCACTTTCCCAAAACAGTCCTTTCTTATATGGCCCCATTTTGAAAATAGATTTTTATTGAAAGCACAGGATCTCTATAACATTATTAAAATATGCCACCCTAAAGAAACTCAGAATATGTTCCTGTTTAAGTGTCTTATGCTCTCATTTTGTGATATACAAAAATACACTTTTTTGAAATACATTATTTTGAGGAAAAATGTATTTTTTAATCATTTTATTAGGGGCTCATACAACTCTTATCACAATCCATACATACATCAATTGTGTAAAGCGCATTTGTACATTCATTGCCCTCATCATTCTCAAAACATTTCCTCTCCACTTAAGCCCCCAGCATTAGGTCCTCATTTTCCCCTCCCTCCCCACTCCCCCCTCCCTCATGAGCCCTTGATAATTTATAAATTATTGTTTTGTCATATCTTGCCCTGTCTGGTGTTTCCCTTCACCCACTTTTCTGTTGTCTGTCCCCCAGGGAGGAGGTCACATACAGTTCCTTGTAATCGGTTCCCTCTTTCCAACCACTCTCCCTCTACCCTCCTAGTATCACCATTCACACCACTGGTCCTGTAGGGCTAACCCGTCCTGGACTCCCTGTATTTTCAGTTCCTATCTGTACCAGTGTACATCCTCTGGTCTAGCCAGACTTGCAAGGTAGAATTAGAGTCATGTAGTGGGAGCGGGGAGGAAACATTTAGGAACTAGAGAAAAGTTGTATTTTTCATCGTTGCTACATCGCCCCCTGACTGGCTCATCTCCTCCCTGAGACCCTTCTGCAAGGGGGTCTCCAGTGGCCTGCTAATGGGCTTTGGGTCTCCACTCCACACTCCCCCTATCATTCACTATTGTAAGATTTTTTGTTCTGATGATGCCTTGTACCTGATACCTTTGACACCTCATGATCGCATAGGCTGCTATGTTCTTCCATATGGGCTTTGTTGCTTCTGAGCTAGATGGCCGCTTGTTTACCTTCAAGCTTTTAAGACCCCAGATGCTATATCTTTTGATAGCCGGGCACCATCAGCTTTCTTCACCACATTTGCTTATTCACCCGCTTTGTCTTCAGCGGTTGTGTCGGAAAGGTGAGCATCATAGAACGCCGCTTTAATAGAAGAAAGTATTCTTGCTTAGAGGGAGTACTTGAGTGGAGGCCCAATGTCCTTCTGGAAAAATGTAATTTTATTGAACATCATTGAAGAAATATTTATTAACTAACTCTGTTGCAAGTACTGATGATGAGACTGTGTGAAAGATGGATAGCATCTTTTCTTCTTGACAATTATTAAAGGTAACTTACAAAACTCTTCCATATTTCACTTGTTTTCTTCTTAAAACAGCATTATATATTTATTTAGGTAATGTTATAAATAAGCCAAGTCCTTGGACTCAACGATGTATGGAGAAAACAAACATGTGTCCCCCACTGAAAACCCTATGAGAATACTTTCTCCTAAGGCCATTCTTTGCAAATTGTATAGGGAAGAATATAAAGGAAAAATTCTGCCTGGAAATATGGAAACAACATAAAACTTTTGGCCTGAAATCAGGGCCTCTCCTGTTCTCATTTCTTGGAGGAACCTATTATGTGCCCCCCTTACACCTCCAAGGATGATGCTACATTGATTTTTGAAAACTTCTCTTACACATTATTCTCCAACCATTCTTTTTACTGTTTTTAATCCACATGCTGTCACTTGTCATGAGCTAAAGCACAGAAATTGATGGAATTGTGTCCTTCAAAAAAATATACTACCTTCAAAAAGGCATGTTGCATGTAACCATGACTGGAAATACTCTCTTTAAAGATGTTATCAATTAAGTTCATACCAGAGGAGGGTGGACAGTAATCACTTTTGAGTGGTGAGTGGGGAACAAACACTGAGCTCAGCACACCAGTGAAAACAGATGCATGTGGCGATGAATTTAAAAGACAATGCCAAGAGTTTCCTGGACTGCCAGAAGCTAAGGAGGCCAAGGAGGCTCTTCTTGAAAAGAAAGAGAAATGGATGGTCCCAGTGATGTCGTGAATTCAGACTTCAGGACTGTTCTTTGAAGTCACCCACTGTGTGATATTTTGATATAGCAACCCTAGGAAGCTATGACCACTATGATCTCCATGCATTTTTTTCATTCTCTTTTATTGTATTCTTAGCTGTTCTTCCTAATTTTCATGCTCATTATCCAATATATTTGTTCATGCTCAGCTTTAATGATCTTTTTTCTGATTGACAGTTATTTAAGAATGAGAATATGGAGATATGGAGATCTTACCCCTTACAATATTTTTTGCAACTTGGGGATAATAGAAGTTACTAGAGAGGGATAAGTGGAGGTGGCTTTCCAACAGCTCCCAGAGGAAATTACTAACGTGAAAAATTGTGCTGGGAACTGCAACACATGCTCAGTGGACAACAGTTTGACGTGTGTTTTGCATACAAAGTTGGAGTCGGTTTTATTCCCCGTCCCCATCCTCATGAGCAATGCACATATAAATGAATGTGTGAAACTATCTAAATCAAGAAACAGAAAACTGCCTATACTTCAAAATCCTGCTTCTGCCCCACTAGCCCCCACCCACCCTCCCGAACTACTTTTTATTTTTTCAATTCACCCTCCATTCCCCTCAGGAATAATTAATAGCCCGGATTTTGTATTTTAAATCTCCTTGTTTTCTATATATTTTATCGTTGCTTTTAGGTGCTTTCTGATGGTTTCTGACCCACAAGTACCCCAAGTACAATAGAGTGCAACACTGCTCAGTCCTGGGCCATCCTGACAGGTGTTGCTGTGTTGAAGGTGCTATGTTGACTGAAGCTACTCTGTCAATGGATTGTTCAGAATTTTCCTTTCTTTTGCTGACCGCTATCTTATAAAGTATAATGTCCTTCTCCAGGGACTGGTCTTTCCTGATGACATGTTCCCAGTACCTGAGACAAAGGTACTTCATCCCTACTTCAAAGGCACACTCTGGCTGTAGTATTTCTTCTACGACAGAGTTGTGTGTTCTTCTGACGATCTGTGGCACTTTCCATCTTCTTTGCCAATACCGCAATTCCAGTGCACAAATCCTTCTGCCATCTTCCTTCTTCCTTGTTCAACTGTATCATGAAAATGGGCTGAATGCAAATATCATGGCTTGGGTCAGGCGCAACCTAATTCTCAAAGTGACATCCTTGATTTTGAACACTTAAAAAGAGATTATATTATTTCTGCTTGCCTGGGTATTTATTGTGGACATAAATAAATATAAATAATTGACTGATTCAATTTTTTCACCATTTACTATGATGTTGTCTATTGGTCTGACTGTGAAGAATTTTGCTTTCTTTATTTGAGGTCTAAACCTTACTGAAATCTATAGCCCTTGATCTTCTTCAGTCGTTTGTCCGGTCCTCTTTGGTTCAGCAAGCAAAGTTTTGTCATTTGTATACTGCAGGTAGTTAGTGAGTCATCCTCCAATCTAAATACTCCAGTTTTTTCTTGTAGTTCAGCTACTCAGATTATTTGTACAGGATGCAAATTGAGTAAGTACAGTGAATGGATACAACATTGATGCACATCTTTATTGATTTTAGACCACACAATATCCCTTAATTATGTTTAAAAAAAAAAAGACTGCCCTTTGGTCTATGTGCCAAAAGATTCCACATGTGCACAATCAATTGCTCTGGAATTTTCCTCCTTCGTAATGTCACCCATAATGTACTATGACTCACAGACTTGAATTTCTTCGTGGAGTCAATGGAACACAGGTAAGCATCTTTCTGTGTTCTCTTGCTGCAGCCAAGATCCATCTGGCATCAGCACTGATATCCTTATATAGTTTTACTACCTATTAATTGACAAATATGCTACAGCAAACAGCAGCGCAAAATGGCATTCAACTCAATGAGTTTGGTTGACATTTTCTTTCTTTGGACGTCTTTCACCTTTTAAGTCTTTACTGCCTTAAAAGCTTATCGATGCCTTCCAGGGGAAATTATTTGTTTGCTTGATTGCTTTTCTAGCTGTTTAAGTTATTTTTGATAGGATAATTACCTCAATATTAGCTATTCTATCAATTCTAGAGGACCAAGTGCTTTAAACATTTTAAGGCTATGACGACTGATGCTACAGATGAAAATGGCTATAATTTTTGTGAAGAATTGACCTATATATTTTTACACTTCATCACATTTTTTGCTTCAAATTCTATTTTGACTAATACTAATAAAGTTACATTTCCTTTTTGTTAGTGCTTCAGCAACATATAAATCCCAGCAGATAACTTTTGAACTTTTCGTATCCTCATGCTCTAAATGTTTCTGTTGTGAAAGGATATAATTTTAGTTTTTCAAAATAAAATCTGAAATTATTTTTCTTATAGCTATAAGATTTAACCCATTTATACTTACTGTAGTTTCTAGTGGGTTTAGGTTTACTTAAGTTCACAGTTACTATAGTATTCTGTGTTTTCTTTTGTATGTTAATAATTTGCTATCAAATTCAAAGTTTTTGAATCTTAGATGATATCCCTTCAAATACTGATTACTATGCAAATTACTAATCAGTAGTTTTATCAAACTTCAAATGGCAACTTAGAAACTAGAAGTAGAATTTAAAAGCCCTGTTTCTCATTTATGTAGGCAAAGAAATTTTAATGAAAACCCTTACTCTGGGAAGTGTCTTCCAAGAGAGAAAATCACATGAAATTAAAGACTGATTAGAGCAGTGGTTCTCAACCTTCCTAATGCCACGACCCTTTTATACAGTTCCTCATGTGGTGACCCCCAACCATAAAATGATTTTCATTGCTACTTCATAACTGTAATTTTGCTACTGTTATGAATCATAATGTAAATATCTGATATGCAGAATGTATTTTCATTGTTACAAATTGAACATTATTAAGGCATAGTGATTCATCACAAAAACAATATGTAATTATATCTTGTGAAATACTTATTTCTAACTGCAAATCAATGACATTTTGTTTTGAAGCATGGTGTAGTTTGGGTAATAGTCTTCCCTCCGGGTACTTGCATGTGGGTGTATCTTCTTGTGGGTGGACCTGCCTGCAGAGGACAGAGGAGCGTTGTCTTGGTTCCTAGAACCATCAGAAATATGGGTTTTCCGATGGTCTTAGGGAACCCCTGTGAAAGTGTCATTTGACCCCCAAAGGGTCACCACTCACAGGTTGAGAAGCACTGGATTAGAGGATTTTGAGGAAAAATAAAGCATTTTAGGCAGAAAGAATCACGTAAAGCTTTGGCATGATACTTTGAGTAAATATCAAGTCTTTTTCTTACCACCTCGATAATTCCTGTGCTATGGGCCACCAATTCCTAGTTGTCATGAAGGCAGAGAGAACGCCCCTTCCTTCAGAGGTGGAGCTTCGACTTTTACGCTGGTGCTATGCCACTTAATCGGTTCCTTCTCATGATGACTCTTTTTTTTTTTTAAATTACTTTATTTGTAACATAGTAGGGCCTACATCGGATATTTTTCTCAAGTGGCAAATGAGGCAAAAGATAACAGTTCTCTCTGATTCCTAATGAGAACCTCGAAATCACCTGTCTTTAGGAGGATTCAGTTTCTTACATCTGTGATACTGCTCATGAGGATTCCAATGGTGCTTCGTAGTAAAGAACATTCTGCAAAGTTGTTCTAGCCTAGGTCCTTGTTCAAGGGGCTCATCTTTCACTTCGAATCTAGTTTGCAGCGCATGCTCATGTGTTTCTGCACTGTTATGTAGAGGATCTGGCTGAGGAACAGGTGTTGTATGTCCATATGGAATGTCCACAGAATGGCGGTAGCATACTGCTGTCCTTCCATCTGGTGTCCAAGCAAGCTCCACCTTGCAATTATAGTCATCTGGGAGAGGTGGTGTAGATCGATGGCAAACACTGTATAAAACTCCATTTCAAATTGATAAGAAATGTTTCAGGACAGTTCTCTTTAACACTGCCCATGTGACCGCTGCTACTGCCATGGTGGACCAAGATGCGTGTATCAGACGGTATGACAAAAGATGTGATGAAGAGAAACTGTTTGAAATATCTGCTTCCAGCCACATCTATTTTCATCCTTGCTTGACGGGTCCTCGTGGTGAAACTGCCATCGTGTCCATGGTGACTCTCTTGTACAGCAGAAGGAAATACTGCCAGTCCTGGGCCATCCTCACAGTCATTTCCGTGTCAGTCTATTGGTGCCTCTCGTCGTAGCGAGTCTCCCTCTCTTCTGATGATGCTAACTTTACAAAGCATACTATCCTCCCGGAGGACTGGCTCCTTGCTGATAAGATTTTCAGAGTATGTGAGATCAACTATTGCCATCCTCACTGCTGAAGAATATTCTGGTTGGACTTCTTCCAAGATTGATGCAATCCTTCTTCAAGCAATACCCGATATAGTTAATATTCATCACTAACATCATAATTCTTCAATAATGCATCAATTCTTCAATTGTCCTTCCTTATAGACCAGCTTTCACATACATATGAGGTGATGGAGTTAGCTGTCCTCAAAGTAAAATCTTCATTTTTAACCATTTTGTAGAGTTTTGGTTTTTTTCAGCAGTAGCAGATTATCCCAATACAATATGCAGTCTGATTATTGGCTTCTGCTTCCATGGAGGTTTATTGTGGATCCAAGTAAAATGAGATCTTTGACAACTTTAATCTTTGCTTCTTTTATCAAGATATTGCTTATTGGTCCATATGGTAGTTACATAATTTCATGTCAACTTGAAGTGTAGGAGTGGAATCCAGCCTGTCAATCAGGTGCCTCTTTGTGGGTGTTACCTCCTCATAAAGAGGGTCCTGGGAACTGCCCCCCTACCCCCCTATCTCTGTCTTCGCCTTCCTGCCATTGCACTCAGAGAACTACCAGAGCCCTGGAGATGTGTCCACCACCATTGGATCCATAGCACTTCGTATCCCCCAGCGGGGGATAGTCTTGCATTTTGCATCATTACTTGTGGTTGTGTGAGTCTGAAAAGTGATTTGTGGACTAATATGAGACTTATGGACTAGTATCAGACTTAAGGACTTGATCTGGGCTGGACTGGGATGTTTTCCTAATATACAATTACTTCTTGATGTAAAGCTCTTTCTTACACATATAGGAATGTAACTAGATTTATTTGTCTAGCCAACCTGGCCTAACATTGTCCAGTTGTAAGGATTCTAGTTTCTTTACATTAAGTTGTAATGCATACTGAAACTATATACTTTGATATTCATCATTAAGTAATTCAATTATTCCTCATTTTATGCAAATAAGGTTTTGACATCTTCCAATCACAATTTTTTCATCTTTCTTTTCTTTAATCATTTTATTGGTGGTTCATACACCTCTTATCATAATCCATACATACATCAAATGTGTCAAGCACATTTGTACATTCATTGCCCTCATCATTCTCAAAACATTTGCCCTCCACTTAAGCCCTTGTATCACCTTCTCATTATTTCCTCTCCATCCCTGCTCCCCTTCCCTCATGAACCCTTGATAATTTATAAATTTTTATTATTTTGTCATGTCTTACACTGTCCAACATCTCTCTTCACTCACTTTTCTATTGTCTGCCCCCCCAGGTAGGAGGTTATATGTAGATCCTTATAATCAGTTCCACCTTTCTATCCCACCTTCCCTCCATCCTCCAGTATCACCACTCTCACCACTGGTAATGAAGGGATCATCCATCCTGGATTCCCTGTGTTTCCGGTTCCTATCTGTACCAAGTCACATCCTCTGGTCTAGTCAGATTTGTAAGAATTGGGATCATGATAGTGGAGGGGAGGTATCATATAAGAATGAGGGGAAAATTGTATGTTTCATTGTTGCTAAACTGCACGCTGACTGGCTCATCTCCTCCCCGCGACCCTTCTGTAAGGGGGTGTCCCATTACCTACAGATGGGCTTTGGGACCCAAATCTGCACTTTCCCTCATTTACAGTGATATGATTTTTTGTTCTGGTGATGCCTGATACCTGATCCCTTTGACACCTCGTGGTCACACAGACTCGTGTGCTTCTTCCATGTGGGCTTTGTTTCTTCTGAGTTATATGGCCGCTTGTTTACCTTCAAGACTTTAAGACCCCAGACACTATATTTTTTGTTAGTCGGGCACCATCAGCTTTCTTCACCACATTTATGAACCTTGATCTAATCTAATGCTAAATTCTTCTTCATATAGCTATCTTCTTGGCTTATTTACTCAGATTTTTTAATTTGGTGGAAGGACAGTCCTGACGCATACATTTTAGGCCATGCCGTATAACCTCTTTCAATTTGAATAATTGCCTCTTAGTCTATAAAGGGGAGAAAGAGTGGGTTTTCTACTCCTGCATACAGTTACAGGGTCAGAACCCCACCGGGGTCGCTATGAGTCCTCAGTGAGTTTGTTTGTTTGTTTATTAGTTTTTGGTTTGGTTCATGTATATGTTCCAGGTGAGCACAATTAAGTGTTTTGGAATTCCCATTAAAGAAACAAAAAATATAAGGTATGTAAGTATGAATCTCCCAAACAATCTGTCTTTTAAACAATCACCCTCACTTTATTTTTCAATTAGTATTTCCAAGGTTATGTACTCACTATTGATCTCCTCAGATAGCTGCCATGGACCCTCCGTTCACTGTATTAACCTTGGGTGCACAGAAGACAAGCTGTAGGAGTTATGTATGACCTCCCTCTCCCAAGGTTGCAGGAGTTTACTATGTATCTGATATGTGCCCATCATTACTGCCTAGAAAGAGTTTATCATTGATTTAGGAGGCCAATTACTAGGTGTATCAAAAGTCAGTTCAGTTTAAAAGCAAACTCATTCACACCTATGTGTTTGGTATGCTACTAATTCTCAGAATAGAAAGACTAAAAGATTGTGTACCTGTATGCCACGAAACATACAGAAGGGGCCACGGCATCTTTGTATATAATAACAAAAAATAGGGCAGTAAAACTGCCTGTCAAAGGAGAAAGAGTAAACACTGAGCAGAACACTATGCATCCATCCACATCAATTCACTCTGAAAGTATCAGAGGGAGTACAGCACAGAAATAGAATGCTGTCTGAGACAAAGGGAGTGTAAAAGTCTATCTACGTTACCTCTCATGTAAACCTTGAACAGGCTAATACTAGTTAATATTTTATACGGAACTTAATGTTGCCTTCTAAAAATGAATAGACACTGTTCTCACACTTTAATGCTGTAATACACACTCTGGTATCGCCATTTTCAGATAACAAAACTAAGACATTAAATAATTACTCAGTCACACAATTCAAAGGTGGCAGAGATGTCTACATGCCCCTTGCTCTCAAATACCATGCTAACCTGCGTCATCAAAGCATGAGACCCATTGTTGGATGGGATCCTCACCAATATTGTGTAGTGAGGGGGAGGAAAACTGGACAAATACTAGGACATTTATTTTATACAGAACATACTCTTTCCTAAAAAGAACCAGAAAAGGAGACCTATAGCAAATTTGAGAATATATCAAGTTTTGCTTTACTGCATCCTTCTTATGTTTTTCATTTTCCTGGATATTAAAACATGTAACAACTGTTTTTTAATGAATAATAAGTTTATTCCAACATTTAGGAAGAGAAATGGCCACAGAAATAGAAGTTGGTGCAAAGTTATTTTTATAATTAGCAAAATAATTACAATGCTCAAAGTTTATGCTCATATGAATTAACTCACTGTTAAGTTTAGTTAATGATGTTTACAAAACATCTTTAAGTACTACCTACAAGAATAAGATGTTTAACATTTTTGCATACAGACAGAGTAAGAGGAGGTGAGTAATCCACCATGGCTCTGCAGCTCCTACTGGACAGCGAGTCCGTTTCTGTTGCCTTTTTGAACGACCATGACAAGAAGGCGCATCACATCTGGAAGCACATCAAACATGAGAACGTATCTAATTGGAAAGAATCCAGGGGACAGTAAACCACCTCATACATTACTTTCTGTGCCTAAGGCGACCTTACCTTTTCATTTCTTTCGTCAGAAATCATGACTTAAAGCGTGGGGAACAACTCCAAAATCTTCCCTTCCATCCCTCCTACAATCAGCACATCAGAATCAGAAGAACAGACGAGGCATGAGATAGTCATGCTTTCTTTGAGATATGTGCTGTCCAGTATAGTAGCATGTGGCTAGAGAATAGTTGAAATGTGGTTACTGTGATGAATTGAATTTTTAATTTAACTTAAAAACCTAAATTCGTTTCTATTATTTTTAAGTGCAGCTTTATCATTTTTTTGTTAGATAAAGAAACTTCGACATCTGTCTCTCTCTCACTGCCATCTAGTGACTTCTGACTCATAGAAATTCTATAGGGCCAAGGAGAAATGCCCTTTGGGTTCCCCAGGCTGTAAATCTCTACAGGAGTAGAAATCCTCAACTTTCTCCCTCGATCTTCTGACCTTGTGGTTAGCAGCTCGACACATAACCCATAACGCCACCAGGGCTCCTTTCAGATTGAAAATATGTAAGATGTTGTATTAGAGTTAAATTCTGAGCATTCATTCTGCAAAAGGCTATGGTTTACAGTGGAAATCCTAAATCCATTATTTGAGTCTCCACACAGATTTGATTTCCAGTGAATGCTTTGGGATCACTTCTCTGGTAATGTGACTAGCCTCGCCCTTGGGCACAGTGCTTTAGAAAGAGGGTTAGGACCACTCTCCTAGCCAATCCAGGGAGGAGCGTCCTGGGCTGTAGGAGTTTACCTGGATGTGTCTTTGATGGAATTTTAGATGCTGAAAGCCACATGGTTCTGAGTCCTATCCTAACTACCTTAGTCTGAGGGCCCTGAATCAAGTTTGTAAGTCCTTCTACCTAGCACAGTGAATGTGTCCCAATATGTTCCTATTCCCACTTCTGTAGTCCAGCCTGCAACTGAGATGCATGGCTCCATCACCAACCATGCTTTCCTGGCAGTTTCCCTTGTCCTTTCATGTCCTTTGTAAGTGGCTAGTTTCCTGGAATACCTTGAATGCAATTATGGTCACACATCATAATGACGTCATGTGTGTAGAGTACAAATGCATTTTGGGGATTTCCAACCTTTCAGAAGGTAGGCCTGATTGTGTAGTGGCTATACATTGGGCTGCAGTCTACAAGGTCAGCAGTTCAAAACCACTAGCCAGCCACTCCTTGGGAAGAGGATATTTTCTACTTCTTTAAAGAGTTACAGTCTTGGGAAGCTACTGGACAGTTCTACCCTGGTTTACCATAATATACAATTTAGTAAATACAGTATTAACAGAGAACTTTAATCTACACACTGTATTTTAATCCTATCAATTTATGCCCCAGTACTGTGCTTTAGAGCGTTTGCTTTTAACTGAACATATTGTATTGAGTCATCATATCTCTTTGGTTTCGATTTATCAGAGTAGTTATCCAGTTCTCTCTCTGCTATGACATTGACATTTGTAAAGATTACAACACAGGACTCTTTATAGACCTATCATGCTTACCTAGATAGTCTCTTTCTAGAGCTTATCTGTGCTTTCAAAATTTGGAGGGTGTTTGACAAATGTAGGAGCCCTGGTGGTATAGTGGTTATGTGTTGGGCTGCTAAGCTCAAGGTTAGCAGTTTGAAATCACCAACCACTCCTTGGGAAAATATGAGGCTTTTTTTTTCTCCCATAAACAGTTACAATCTCCAAAACCTACTCTGTCTTACAGGGTTGCTATGAATAAGAATTGTCCTGTCAATGAGGCCTCTGTGTTGACATGGCCTTCTACTGAGGATGCTGGTTACTCAGGTATTCCTTCTTGGAGGTAGGAGTCTCTCT
>NW_022111373.1:16141320-16146417 GCF_000313985.2 Echinops telfairi
GATGAGCTGTAGAGAAGAAAAAAACAACAACTCTTGGAGATATTGAAAGAAACGGGAAAAGTAGTGTGGGGATTTCCAGGAAAGTTGTAATAAAAAATAAAAAAGATTCTAGACTCACTGGATAAACCACAACTCAACTCTAAACCTAAACAAGAAAGTTAGGGACAGTCTAGTTTATTCATCCTGTGCTTCAATCTCTTAACCCTGCTCTGTCATCAAAGATTTACAGGGGAAACACAACGACAACAACTTGAGCTCATAAAAGAACAGGCTGTGCTTGTAGAGCAAGCAAAATCAATACTCCTAGAGGGTTTGTTTTCCTGCTCTCCACGATATGTTTAATAATAGAGCTCATCTGTCGTATTATTGTATTTCACAACTCAAAGTCCAAGGAGGATGAATTACTCAACAGGTGGAAAAAATCAGGAGTAGAAACTCAGCACCCCTTGTGTGTCAGTTTGTCTTGCTGTGGTGTCTTGTGTGTTGCTGACATTTCAAATACCAGCATGGTCACCTAAAGTGAGCAGATTGCAGCAAAGCTTCCAGAATAGGATAGACCAGCAAGAAGGCATAGTCTGTCCACTTCTGAGGAATTAGCCATTGAAACTGTTATAGATATCATCAAAACATCGTCTGACACTGAAAATCTAATGAACAAAGCAGAACATTGTCAGAAATAGCACAAAAGATAAACCCCTCAGGTCGGAAAGAGTTCAAGGTATGACTGAAGAAGACCTGCCTGCTCAGAGTGCAGTCGATCATAATGAGTGGGGCAGAGTAAAACCTACTGTGCCTTTATATGCTAATGGGTCATGACTCGAAAAGAAATATCTGCAAACATCTATTAATAATTGAAACTTGAAATGTATGAAATATGGACCCAGGAAAATTGGAAGTTGTCAAAAATTACATGGGGTGCATGAATACTAGGTTCTAGTGAGCTGAAGTTGACTGGTGTAGGCTGTTTTGTTTTCCTTTTTTAATTAAAAAGTTGTATGCCAAAAATGACAGATTCTAGAATGGAGTTGTATTGAAAAAGGGCATTTGTCAATTGTCCTTTTGAAAGGACTTTAAAAAAATGGCATTTCAAGACCTATCTTAAAGTACAATGATGTGTCTGATAGGATTATATCTATCTAAATACAAGAAAATACAGTTCATACAACTATTATTCAAATTTATACGCCATACACTAAAGCTAGTGATAAAGAAATTGAAGAATTCTAATGTCTTCAGCCTGAAATTGATCAAGCATGCAAACATGATGTATTGATAAATACTGGTAATTGGATGCAAAAGTTAGAAACAAATAGGAATGAATATTAATGGGAAAATATGGTCTTGGTGATAGAAATAAATCAGATAGTGATTGCATGACAGATTTGTGCAAAAACCAAGGACTTCTTCATCTCAGATACCTTTTATCAAAAACATAAACAGCAACTATACACATGGACTTCTCCAGGTGGAAAACACAAGAAATAAAATTGACATTTGTGCAAAGAGACAGTGAAGAAGCTCAACACAGCAGCTAAAACAAGGCCAGGGGCCAGGGGCCATTTGGAACAGACCATCAATTGTTCATGTGTAAGTTCAAGTTGAAGCTGAAAAAAATTTTTTTCTATGTACATGAGATCAAAAATAAAACCTTATTCCCCCTGAATTTCAAGAACAGATTTAATGCATTGAACAGTAATGAAGGAAAACCTGACATGCTGTGGATGACATTAAGAATATCATACATGAAGAAAGAAAATTATTAAAAAGGCAGAAAAGAAAGAAAATATCAAATGAATGTCAAAAAAGTTTCTGAACTTTAATCTTAATCATAGAGTAGCTAAAGCAAATGGAAAAAATTATGAAGCCAAAATGCCAAAAAGAAATTTCCAAAGGGGAGCTCAAGAAAACAAAGTCAAATATTGCAATAAAATATTCAAGGACCTTGAGTTAGAAAAACAAAAGGAAGAACATGCTCAGTATATTTTAAACCAAAAGAGCTAAAGAAAAACAAATCAAGGCTGGAGTTGCAATACTGAAGGTTTCCATGGGGAAAATATTGAATGATGCAGAAAATATCAAAAGAATACAGAAAGCATACACTGTCACTATATAGATTCTAAAAATTAGTCTACTTTCAACCATTTTAAGAAGTAGCATGCGATCAAGAACCTATGGTTACTTAAGGGAGAAGTCCAAGCTGCACTGAAAGCCTTAGTCAAAAACAGGGCTACATATGTACACACGGATGCTTATACCTCTAGCCATATCTTTGCCTCCTAGACTGTTCCTCTGTTTCCTTTCACTTTCCTCCTGCCCCACTATCACACTTGCCCTACTTCTGCCTCTTAGTCATTCCACTCAGCTAGACTGCTGTTGCTCCAACACCCCCAGGATCTCTATGTCCTTGTTGTTGTTGGTTTTAATTCCCTGGTTGTTCCCTGTCTATGGAGCTGTTTGCTCACCACTCCCTTCCCCCTCCTCCTTTTTCCCCTCAGTCCCTCTGGGAGCTGTTGCTTTCTCCTTGAGCTTGCTTCCCCTTCCTATCATATATAAGTAAGTAACCGAACAATGACAGACACCAAACAAAAAGAAAACAAAAGTTTGAAAAGAGAAATAACAAGCGAACAAACAAACAAAAAACCATATACAATTGCAGGTCTGTATGCTGACCTTCATGACTGTCTCCCCACTGGTCCTGGGGGAATTCTGGGAGCTACCACTCCTAGCCTGAAGTCTATTTGAGGCACTTTTGGGGGGCTTGGTGTCTTTTCTTTGCTCCCATTGCTATTCCGTTAGATTCCCTTCTTGTTTTGCTTCTCTGTGGGGGGATTCAGCCTGGACTAACTCCCTGTCCCCAATTATGTCCTCTGTTGAGGTATGTTCCAGTGAGCAGACAACATGTCTTGAGCTGTTGTTGGCCCTACAGTCCTCTCAGTGCCTTAGCAGCTCCATACAGGGGCATCATCCTCCAGGCTTGGTGTGAGGAGATGGAGCATAGACCTTCCCTCTATCTTTTCCCTTTTTGGTTTGCTTCCATGTGGGTGTGCCATGCCAGCCCTTCTCCTGAACCTGTAGATTTAGTGTTGTCCTCTGTAGCAAATCTGTACAGGGAGGGGTCAGTTTGCTCTGATTGGAGCCAGTCCTATAGACTAATTTTTTCATGCATTTCTCCACATGGTTACATTGCCCTCAAGGTCTGGTGCGCTGTGGTGGGGTCTGCATGCACACTCCCAATTATGTTCATAACAATAGAGGTATTGGCCCACATACATATATTTATATGGCAATACAATGAGGCCGTGGGCAGACGTCAGACCTCTGCTCATGCCCTCCCTCAATGCAAGAATACTTTGTTCTAACAACCTGGGCAATCTGTGATGCTCACCCTCTCAGCACAATTGCTGAAGACAAAATGGGTGCATAAGAAAATATGGTAAAGAAAGTGGATGTTGCCTGGCTATCAAAAGATATAGCATGTGGGGTGTTAAAGGCTTGATGTTAAACAAGTGGCCATGTAGTAGAGAAGCAACAAGCCCACATGGAAGAATCACACCAGCCTGTGTAATCATGAGATGTCCCTGGGACCAGGTAACAGGCATCAGAAGACCCCAAACAAACAAGCAAACAAAACCATATTGTTGAGAACGAGGGGGGTCAGAGTAAAGACCAAAGCCCATCTGTAGACAATAGGACATGCCCTTGCAGAGGGGGTTCACAGGGAAGGGATGAGTCAATTAGGGTTCAAAAAAGCACCGGCCATGAGGGTGGGTGTGGAGGGAGGGGGGAAAGAGGAGCTGACATCATGGGCTCATTAGAAAACAAACGTCTAGAAAATAATGATGGCAACATACAACAATGGCAACAACAAATGTGCTTGATACAATTGATGTATAGCAGTATAGTGACACACAATATTCCTCTGGTTCCTTGAGGTTTCCTCACCTCCCACTATCATGACCCCAGTGCTGCCTTTCCCTGTGGACTAGACTGAAGCATGTGCACAGGTGCACATGTGCATAAGACATAAGAGCTCACAACACAGGGACTCCAGGAACAGGAATGGGAGTAGCAATACCAGGAAGATCAGGGGGAAGGTGGGTAAAGGAGGGAAGGAAGGGGGAACTTATCATGATGACTGACACATAACCGCACTACCCCTCCCCCCACCCCAGTAGGACGAACAACAGAAACCATGGGGGGAGGGAGACAGCAGTTGTCGGTATGGCATATGTAAATAATAATAATTTATAATTTATCAAGGGCCACAAGGGTGGGTGGGGAGGGAGGGGGGAGGAGGAGCTGTCATCAAGGGCTCAATAGAAAATAAAAGTCTAGAAAACAATGATGGCAACACACGCACAAATATGCTTGATACAATTGATGTATAGCAGTATAGTGACAGCTACCAGAGGTTCCGGCTTGATTCAGAAGAGGATGGGGAACAAGGGATATCATTGCTGGGATCACATGGATCGTGGTTCAAAGCAGAGAATACACTAAAGGTATTTACTTGTGTCTCATTCCTTATGCCAAAGCATTCCACTGCATGAATCATAACAAACTATGGATAGTCTCGAGAACAATGGTTATTCCAGAACTCTTCCCTGTGCTCATTCAGAACATGTGCATGGATCAAGAGGCAGCTGTGCAAACAGAACAAGAAAATACTTCATGTTTGAAAATCAGGAAAGGTGTGTGTCGGGGTTGCATCTTCTCACTATACATGTTCAAGCTGTGTGCTGAGAAACTAATCAGAAAAGCTAGATATATGAAGAAAAAGTTGGGCAACAGGATTGGAGGAAAGTTTATTAATTAACAAACTATGATATGCATGTGATACAACCTTGCTTGATGAGAAGTGGGGAGACCTTGAAGCACTTGCTGATGAAGATCAAGGATCGCAGCCTTCAATATGGATTATGACTCAATGTAAAAAAATAAAAACTATCTTTACTTGAGAGATGGCACTGAAGCTGCAGCTAGGGGAGAGGGGCATGTCTGTTCAGAGCAAATGGGAGCAGATGAAGGGGGAGGAAGAGAGAGTGGAGCACAACCTGGCCCACCAGGCCTGGAGGATGATATCCCCACTCTGAACAG
>NW_022111373.1:16150061-16174341 GCF_000313985.2 Echinops telfairi
TGTCACACTTGGTGGACCAAGTCCTGATACCTCCACAGCCAAAATGTACGAGTGAGAGGAGAAAGATACTCAGAACTCCACCACCATCTGAAAGCTATTCCTTAGAAGATGCCCTAGTGCTGGGATTTTTGTACAAAAATGAGTTTGGGTTTTTATGCTTCAAAGAGAGGCTTAGACTGAAAATGAGATTCATGTTTTGCAGCCTTTTGTCTACTGGGCAGTCCAACAAGGTAACCACCAGTCATGAGTAGCCATTGATGCAAATTCACTATAATTAAGTATACTAGACAAATTCCAAGAGTTCAATAGCATATATAGCTAATGGCTAGTGGATCACCTAGCCCCAATATAGAATATGCCTATCTAGCAGAAGAAGGCAGATCTGGACAGGCTTGAGTAGTCAATGCTTAAAATTGTTGGGAAAAAAGAGGAAGCACTCTATGGAGTTGAGCTTGCTGCATGTCATTTGCTAGATTGTGTTGGTGAGCTCCGAAAGTGGCAGAGGACTGGATCAAATAAACTCTTTATCACATCCTCTGCCATTGGTTAATAGAGAAAAGATCTAGTTTGGTGAATAGGATTATTCAATTACATCAAACAAAAATGAGCTGAGGATGAAATTATATATGTATCAGAAGGTCTTTCCTATTCATGTAGGATGTAATAGGCACAGTTCCCCTCAGCTGTTCTGTATGTCAAGAACAAAGACTAGAACCACACGAACTGTACATGCAGTCCGTAAATTAAAAGCGCTTGACACTTTATGTAACATATTCCAATGATATGAATCATCTACTGTCCAATAAATGAGTTCTGCTGAACATTTACATTCATTAGTTAAGCTGTCATAAAGACAGAGGATTGGAATTGTTACTTCCAGTCCTAACTCTGGACACCAGATACTTGGGAAACAGAAGACTTTGCTTGAATAGCCCATAACACGTCTCTGCATGTGAGTCCCCGCAGCATTCTTTATTCTCTCTTACTGTGCTTTTCAATGAGTGCTAAAGGAATGATTTAAGAGCTGGAGAAAGCTGTCAGATCCCCTGTGAGATTAAATGCACAAACTCAACAGAACAGAAAGGAGAAAGGAAATCTGCTCATTTGGGGCCACGCTGGCTTTGGCTTGCAGCTGTCGGGAAAAGAGGGAGCTTCAGTGCCAGCAGCAAAGTCAGATTCCTCCTTCAACCATTTAATGATACGATGTCCTTAGAAAAGTACAATTTTCTTGGGTTTGCCTATTTTAGATGCTTTGGGGAGAATATTTTACCAGAAGGAATTTGCTTTGTCCTCAGATTGTTCCTGCCAATGTGCAAACCCTCCCAAAGAAATAGCTGCTTTCCAGGAACTCCGGTGCTTTACAACTATGCCAAACACCACCGGGGCCAACCTGTAAGCCTACCAGCCTCTATGGCATTCCCTCTGAGGATCAAGGATACTACCATGAAAACACTCCAACTTTCAAAATATGCCTTCCCTGCGCAGGCCCCCAAGAAAGTCTTGAGGATGATGAACAGAAAGATAAGAGTTTCTTCTTAATGATCAGATTTATTTTGGTGACACATGTCCTTAGAAATCATACATCCCATAAACCTGTCTACTGCTCAATCTGGCATGTCTATCAATGTCTAATTGCTCCAGATATTAGTTCTTCATGTACTGTATTGAATTATGCCTTCGTAAAACATATATTGAAGTCCTAGCCTTGTATATCTGTAGATACTTATTGGAAATCGGCATTTCCATTGTTATGTTAATGAACCAATGAAGAGTAGATTAAATTTTAAACCAAATTCCTTCTGAGTGGTTTAGAAAGGGAAATGCAGGAGGCCTCCTGGTGTAATGGATAAGTGCTTGCCTGCTAATAGAAAGGCTAGTGGTTTGAACACACCAGCCACCTTGCAGGAGGAAAGGGCTCGCTATCTGCTTCCATGAATATGACAGTCTGGGAAATCCCATGGATCCTTCTTGTTGACTCGCCTTATGAGTCAAAAGTGACTTGATGGTACAAAAGCACACTACCATAGACATGAAGAGACAGTCACAGATAGGGGTAATGCATGAAGACGGAGGCCAATGGTTCTACATGCTCAAGAATGCCAGGGAATGCTTGGCAGGGCCAGGCAGGGTTTCATTCTGTTGTTCACAGGATCACGATACATCAGAACCAACTCGATGGCACCTACCAACAGCAGTTAAAAATGGCACCCTGAACTCTGACCTCTAGACCCCAGGGAAATAGATTTCTCTTCTTTGAACCCACCCACTGTGATATTTTTCAGTTACAATCAAACTAAAACCAAACTAGTTGCAGCTGCATTGCTTCCAAATTATGACAATCCCCTGTGTGCGGAGTAGACCCGTGTCCAAAGGGTTTTCAAGATGTTTTATGAGCATATTGCCACACCTGTCTTCTGAAGCACCTTCAGTTGGGTTCATACAACTCATCTTAATCAGGCACTTAGCAGCTTTGCTATCCCCCAGATGTCCTCTACGTTCCTTTATACAGAGCTTTATGTTTCTGTATTCTACTTATTACCATCTAATACTGCAGTTTACTGATTTGCTTATCATTTCTCTATCTCCCGCCTATGGAATGTAAACTTCATCAGGGCACAGATTGTTCTGCTTATTTTTCCTCCCTGAATCCCCATATCCTAGAAGAATGAGCTAGACATAGATAGAGTTATTCAATAATTATGTGTTGAACACATGAGTAACTTGATAGATGAAAGCTCCCTTTGGCCACATTGTCCTGAGTGCTGCGCATTTTGCCATCATCCGGAGTGCGGGCCATCATCCTGGTCCTGCCCACAGTATATCCTGCCTTTAGACTGGCCCGGGTCACTGGTCTTCACCGCGTTCGGTGTCACACTTGGTGGACCAAGTCCTGATACCTCCCTAGTCCTTGCCCAGTTCTACCTCAGCCTGTTCATTCTACTCCACTGTCAGCCACCATCCAACACATTCCATGGAATCTAGTTAGGCTTTCACCAGCATCTTCATACTCTTAGATGCCTGCGCAAATGAATAATCATATAATCCATTTGCTCTAATATATCTGACACTACTAGGCTCACTAAACACGAATAATTTAGATGAATGATTATACTTACCACATACCAGGCAGCTACTATAGAAACGAAGCACCCATCATTACCTGGTACAAGTACATAAAGGGTGATTAGTGGGTGAATAAATGATCAGAGTGATGAGAACAAATATTTATTGAGCTCTCTCACTGTACATTGGGCACTTCATCTGCATTTTCTCTTTTTTGTGTGTTTTTCCATCTCCAGTTTAATCAACTTTGATCGGGTTAAAGGCTGAGGTAGTCAGTCGGATTATTGAAAAGTATTTTTTAAATGCCCCAACAGTCTCTCATTTTATTTAATAAACTTCAAACTCTTTATCACTTTCCAATGAGAATATTGAACATTATTGGGTTCTTCTTATTTTTAAGTCTTGTTGAAATGTTTTATGTGTAATTAGACTTGTGGTTTCTAATTAATAATCACACTTAACATCCTCAGCAACACTGTGATGTAGGAAAAGAGGGCCCAGAGAAGTTTGAGGATTTGCTCATTGTCATATATTTAATAAACGACAGAGGTGGTATTGGAATACAGGCACTTCCCTACACTGGTATTTTGTCTCCTGAATGAGTAAGCTGTCCTTAGATGCCACTTCCACTTCCTTCCCTTCTGGTTTTCTGTCTAGGAACTATAGCTCGCCGCCCTGTAGGCACAGTATCATTTTCAGCTTCTGGAACACATAATACTCAATAAGGCCTCAATAAGGCTTTTGTCAACGACCCAATCTAAAGCTAAATCCCCTCTCTCTCTCATGGTGTTAAGTGCCATCAAGTCAGTTCTAACTCGAAGCTCACCCCACGTACAAAAGAACAAATCCCTGTCCAGTCCTGCACCCTCCTCACAATTGGTGGTGTGCTTGAGCCCATGGTGGCAGCCACTGGGTCAGCCTATCTCGTGCTAAGTCTTCCTCCTTTTTTCCTGTCCCTCCGCTTGACCAAGCATGCTGTCCTTCTCCAGGGACTAGTCTCTTTTAGGGATCACGTTGTGTTTTGTTTTCCTTCGCAATATTAGTCACAATTTGTCAATTGACTTATGTTTTTCCATTTTCCTTTTCTTTCTCCACTACTAGGCTTATTCAATGAAAGCGTGGTGGTGTAGGGGTTGTAAAATGGGCTGCGATCCTCAAGGTGAGCAGTTCAAAACCACCACCAGCTCCTCGGGGAAAAAAGCTGGGCTTTTTACTTCTGTAAACAGTTGCAGTCTCAGAAGTCCACAGTCCCGATGAGGCATTGACTCAATGGCAGTGAGTTTGGTTTGGTTTATGCTTATGAAAACAGCCTGCACCCAGAACTTTTCTGGTTCTTACTAAACATTTGTTGAATCATTCATGAATTTAATGTCACTAGCTATTCATTACAGAAGCCCTGCATGGTGCAAATGGAACTGGCATGTTGGAGAATCAAGCTTATCTTGAGGTGCCTTGGAAGAAAAGTTGGGCAGTCTCCTGGAAAAGCAGCATTGGCCGCCATTCTGAGTGCTCTTCTCTTCTGAAGGGGAATAAGTTGGTATATACATAACAGCGACTGGTAATTAGAAATCTTCATTACAAACCCTAAAGTACTAGTCTTTATCTTACAGGCGATTGAAGGAACTCTGATAGGAAATCACTTCCCCAGGTTCCGAGAACTCGGAAGCGGTGGGGCCTGGTCCTGGAAGCCTAAACTTCCCAATTCCTCAGGACCAGCAAGCTAGGCTGCTTCCCAAGGTGCTCAGGATCTGAGGGCTCTAAACAAGGAAATTACTAAAGCAGCTGGCAGATGGGCTTAATAATCTCTCTATAATTATCTGCAAATTTGTAAACCTTGAAGTGAAAAATAACTCCTCCCTGCTCAGGTTGCTTTGCAGAGTGAAGACTGAATGACCGGGCAGCGGAGCCTCATCGCAGGGCTGCACCGAGCAAATCACAGCGTAAGGAGGCAGCTAATTGCTGAACCTGATTGCAACTGCTAATCACAGTCAGAGGGAAAAAAAGTGTTGGGAATTAATTAGGCAAGGACCTTCCGAACAGCAGCAGGAAGCCTCCAAGTGACCTTTATTTACAGTCAGTTAAACAGAAGTGTGACTAAAAATGCCAGGGAGCAAATCAGATTATTAATATTGATTGCTTAAAGAAAATGAATAATTTAGAAGCCAAGTCAGAATAAATATCCAGTGACAGAGATGAAAGAGCACAGCACACCACATTTCTAACGTCCATCCGTCATGCAGCCGGGTCCCCCGCTCGGAAATGGAGAATTTTCACCCTCACAAAGCACAATTAGTTTCATGACCCAGCATGATTGCCAAGAGGGCCTGCGCTCGTTCAACCGAGCGCTGGGGGAAATCCAGGGTGTTGAACTAAAGCTTTGCCAACGCTTTGCATGGTAAGCTAATTACAAGTTCATGGAAGGTTTATTTTCTGATTTTTATCAATAAAATGTCAAGGAAAAGAAGTTGGATTGCATTTCCTGTACTTAGTGAGCAAGGCTCCAGGGCCTCAGCTTCTGGTGACAGGATGTCTTTTTTGGGGGGCCGATGCCGCGGACGTTTCCAGCAGCCGCGTGGGAGAGGTCTCGATTGGAAGTTAAGGTTTCCAGAAGTCATCTCCAGCTTCCAATAAAAGTTATCTTTCATTTACTGGAGTCAGCACTTCATAATATTACAACAACATACATCTACCCTACCCCCATTTGATGAGAAGACAAGAGAGTATTTCTAATGAGATCTTAAGAATGTATTTTTTAATTACAGGATCGTCTTGAAGCAAAGGTTTGGAGATGTTTGTTCAAATGTTTAAGTTATTCTGAAAAGTATAGTCTCCTGTACCTGGAATACTAATTAAACTACCTGGTGGGGATTCAGGAGAAAGATGAGGCTTTCTACTCTGAGAGAGTTACAGCCTTGGGAACCCACAGGGACAAATCTGCCGTATCCTATAGGGTCACCCGGAATCAGCATTGACTTGATGGCAGTTTGGTTGGGGTTTGGTGGGAGGTCATGCCTATAGTTATGTTTGAGGCCCAACCAAACTCCAAGTTCACTGCACTTCAACTCTCCTGTGTGTTTCTGAGACTGTAACTGTTTACAGGAGTAGAAAGTCCAGTGTTTCTCCAGTTGAGCTGCTGGTGCTTTCGAACAGCCAACCATGAGAATCACAGCCCAAGGTGTAACCACTATACCGTCAGCTCCTTATGTTTTAGGACAGTAGATATTAATAATTTTACTAAAGTAGAAATATCTTAGAACTATCACACTAGTGGAGAAAGCAGGCATGTTTACTTAGACTAGGACTCAGAAATTAAGTTCTGTTGCTATCAGATTAATGTAGCAAATTAACTAGCTATGTTCAAAGCAGCCACGATTTCTATATGACAGTAAACATAATTTGTAAACCAATCAATAAATCAAGTCAAATCACTCATTTTCTCTATCCAGTATAGGCATTAGTATTCATTTATGCCTATACTAATTTATGTCATTCATATTATGTATTGAATATAGGCATTAGCATGATCTCATACTCCTATAAGGGAAGAAGAGATACTGAGGTGAAAAGTTTTCCATTTCTATAGAGAGAATAGAACCGATTTGTTCTCTGTTTAATACAATTGTTTGAACTACATCCCCTGAGTACTCTATGGGCATAGGATGCTACAATATACTCTGGATAATCACCTCCCCAGGTGTTCTGTTTTCCTACAGGTGGGAAGGATCCAAATACAAGTTACAGTGAGAGCTGAGATCATTGCCCATTTAAGTATTGAAAGGCATTGTTCTCATTTTGTGGCCTGGTGAGTTTAAGTAAATACAATCCAGTAAATTGGCCTCACTGCCCCTGATGAGGCCCAAGGTCAGCACAGATATATGGTTTGGGCCCCAAAATAGTAGCAATGATGGAAGAAAGAGTGCACAATTCGGACTAGAGATTGATTTAAGCATTGGTATAGTATCCCTAAATCATGACTGACTCCTTACTTTCCTCCAAACCAAAAAAATTCAAACTCAACACCACTCATCCAGGCCTGATAGGGCAGTGTAGAGCTATCCCTATGGATTTCTAAGATGGTAAATCTTTTCAGTGGATTTATACCTCATATATTAAAGCCTCATCTTTCTCCTGTGGAGCAGCTGGTGGTTTTAACTTATCACCTTGCGGTTAGCAGCCCAATGTATACCTTACTACACCAAATATGAGGCTCCTGTTCTAAAACATCTGGGTGACTGATTATTTCCCAGTACAAGGAATTACTGCTGCTTTTGATCAGGGTATTTGGTTATGCATCTAACTTGTTTTCAAAGGCCTGTTATATAAAATTTTTATTTATAAGAACTTAAATTCTGTAACACTTTTGCCACGTAAGTCTTCTCTGGTCCAACACCAATGTGCCAACACTACATAGTTCTAATCATTCTCCTGATGGAAGAGTTCTTTGCTGGGAATATTGTAAGGAAATAGAGATCCACAGGGACTCTTCCTTTGCTTCACAAACTTGAAAACATATTATCATTATGTATAGGCTGTGTTTTGCTATTTCTAGTATCTGTTCCTGGGTGTTTTCAATTTGTCAATTGATTTTCAAAAACATGCAAAAGTGGTTCTCAGAAGAAGTGGCAACAACAATAAAAATGCAAAGAGCTTTAATTAAATGTCAGCATAAAGCCTTAATCACATTTGATGGGAAATTAAAACCTTTTTTTTTCTCCTTTTTTTTTTGATTGAGGTTGTAAAATGATTCAGGTCATTGGCAGGTGAATTCCCGCAGTTCACGAGATTGTAGGGAGTTGTTATAGGCTCTTGTTTGTGTCTTAGCAGCCCTGGTGCCCGAGTGGTTAAAGAACTCAGCAGCTAACTGAAAGGTTAGTGAAACAAGCCCACCAGCCACCCCCCACCCTCCCCCCCCCATGGGAGAAAAATGTGGCCCTCTGCTTCCATTAAAGTTTTCACCTTGGGCCACCCTGTGGGGCAGTTCTACCTCTGTCCTCTAGAGCTGCTATGAGTTGGAATCCACCTGAAAGGTTTGCCTTGGTGGTTGTGGTTTCTAAAGACTAACAGATTGACTGTGGTAGTTACCAATTTTCATGTCAACTTGATAAACAGGGGCTTAAGGATGGAGTCTACCCTGTCAATCAGGTCACAGCCCGTTGATGCCTCCTTGTGGGCTGGGCCTTCTCATGAGGACTCTGGGATCTTCCACTCTTTCTCCCTGGAGGTGGGACACACATTCTCTCTCTACTTCACCCTCATATGGAGGAGTTTCACTCAGAGCAGGAGGAGCCCGTGCAAGGTGGGATCCACAAGACTTGACATCCAGCAGCCTGTGATTTTCCTGCATCTGACATCGTTGCAAGTGGCTATGAAGTCTGAAGAGGAATTTATGGACTAGAATTGGACATATGGTCTAATATCAAATTTGGGGACTTGATCTGGACTGGGCTGGGATGTTTTCTCAATATACAATTGCTCTTTGATATAAAGCTCTCTCTTACACACATGGGTGTCTCTGGATTTGTTTCTCTAGTCAACTGGCACTAACACAGTAGCATTCTTCCTCAGATCAATTTCAGTTTTAAAAAACCACGCCATGTGGAATTCTAATCTGCCACACAGAAACTTGTCTAGAATGGCACCAAGGGGTGGGGAGGAAATGGAGCCCCCCATTCCAATTACTTTCCTATTTCAGGGCAACGGAATTAATCCAGGTGTTTGAAAAGCAATAATGTGTAAATAATGTGCACGACTGTATGGTGTTCTTAGGTTTCTTCCTTTTGCTACAAAAAGGTTGGTGATTGTGATAGTTACATAATTTCATGTCCACTTGATATATAAAAGTGTAGGGGTGGAGTCTAGCCTGTCAATCTGGTCACTCCCTAATGGTGTACCTCCTTGTGATGTGACCTTCTCATTAGGAGGGCTCTAGGATCCTGCCCCTCCCGTTCTCTGCCTTCACTTGTCCCTGGCTGACGCTGATGGCAGCCAGAGCCCTGTGGTGCGGCCACCACTGATGGTTCCACATGACTTTGCATCCATGGGCCTGTGATCAACCTGCACTTTGCATCATTGCATGTGGCCCGTGAGTCTGAAGAGGGACTTGTGGGCTAGTATCAGACTTATGGATTTGAGTTGGACTTGTGGACTTACAGAGTTGAGTTGGACTGGGCTGGGATATTTTACTGATGCCTAGTGACTTCTTGATATAAAGCTCTTTCTTACAGCTCTATGAGTGTCACCGGATTTGCTTCTCTCGAGAACCCTGCCTAATACAGCGATCTGCACACAATTGTGCCCCATTTGTAATGGAGACACCTGTCTTCAGTTGCAGATGTGACTTTACTCTTTCCCATTGTGGGAAGCAAGTCATATGGTTGCAATAATTCTGCTCTCAGACAATAAAAAGCAGCATCTCTAGAATTTGTAAATGTGATGTTTTCATTTGATCCCTTTGTTTATACACAGATTAAAACATGATCCCCCTGGGCTTCTGCCTGGAAATCGAGTGTTCCGAGGCTGCCTCAGAGTCGTGGAGCCAGGCCTGCAGGACTCAGGAACAGAGTCCACACCTGAGGAATAAATAAAAAAATCCATCTTTCTGCATGGCCAGCATTTTTTTTTTAATAAGAAGACACAATAGAAATGGATTTTTCAATGAGCAAACAAATGTAGCTAAACACTACGTAGCTGCAGGAAGAGGAAAATTTTCCACTATTACGTGGAGTATTGGGGGGAGGCGGGGATTTTTCATATAATTAATTTCATCTTAATTTGCTTAGCTTTCTGTAGAAGATCATCAGATTGAAATTGCAATATGTTTCTTTGTCTTTTTTATCCTTCTGAAGCCTCAGCATAATTCAGAACTAGGAAAGAGTGATGTTTTTGCACTTTGCATGCAAGTCACAGTTTCTTTATTGGGTTGCAAAGGATCCCTGGTCTCCAAGCTACAGTACACAGCTGCTACTGCATATGTTGCTGCTGCAAACTAAAACTTGCTGAAATAATCATTCCCCACGTTTTTAAGAGGCTGTGTTTAAAGCACTACTTGACACATCTCATTTCTTTAGGGAGCTTGACTTTGCA
Source organism: Echinops telfairi (assembly GCF_000313985.2). Classification (NCBI taxonomy): domain Eukaryota; kingdom Metazoa; phylum Chordata; class Mammalia; order Afrosoricida; family Tenrecidae; genus Echinops; species Echinops telfairi. The sequence goes on from NW_022111373.1 coordinate 16,160,208, forward strand.
TTACAAAATAACAGAACCAATAAAAATCTAAGATTTATTCTTTTCTGTTCAATATTAAATATGATGAGCAATCCTTAGAATCACAAATAGTGAACACTCTTTCTGAGTCAAAGGCTCTCTATGCGCTTTACTTTCTAGAAAGTGCACTACACATAAGTTAACAGGGCCCCAGTACACTGTTAGATGCTGTGAGTCAGCTTCAATGCATAATGACCCTCTATGCAACAGAGTGAAGGAAACACTGCCCCGTTCTGCATCCCTGAGCTGGACAAATGTTTCCCTTTTGATCACATACAGTAGACTGCATGCAGTTCTTAGGAGTGCTACCTCCTTAGTGCAATTGTTCACTACATAAGATGTCCTATTATTAGGCTGAAAATGGAGCCATTTGAGTGTGGTTAGTTCCATGACTGAAGGGTGACGAAGAACACAAGTCTAGGATTCCTTCCATCAGTCTCTCACTAGCGAGCCTAGCCTTACTTTTTATGATCTTGTTTTCTTCCACGCTTTTCTCCCACTCTATCCAGTACACTCTCTATATGCTTTTTTTCAGAGCAGTCAGCAAAGATAGCTGGGCATCATCCCATTCTTTAGGTCTCAGGGCTGTGGAAAGTTGGTCCATTCAACCTTTGGATGGGTTATTTTCATGTGTCTTTGATTTTTGAAATTCTTCTTTGCCCCAGCGATAGAGAGATTTTAAGACTCTAGTAGCTAGTCACCAAAATAGTATGCAGGACATTGTCTTTGCCACGTCAACTGACCTTGATGGCTTCCCCTGAATATGCTCTTAAGCCTCCATGCTCAGTGCCCATTTCCTGTACGTGTTTGGTGATAATGAAAAAGTTGACATATTGTGTCCCCTGTTTCATATATTATACATATCAGTATACTTCTATTTTTGCACTTACTCATCTATGCCAAGAGATCTGGAAGACAGCTACCTGGCCAACTGACTGGAAGAGACCCATATCTGTGCCCATTCTAAAGGAATGTGACCCAGTAGAATGCTCAAACTATAGAACAATATTATTCATATCACACACAAGTAAATTTTGCATAAGATTATCCAACAACGGTTATAGCAGTACATTGACACAGAACCACCAGAAGTTCAGGCCGGATTCAGAAGAGGATGTTAACGAGGGAAATGTTTGCTGATGTCAGCTGGATCTTAACAGAAAGCAGAGGGTACCAGAAAGACATTTACTTGTGTTTCGTTGATGATGCAAAGGTATTCAACTGTGTGGACCATATTAAACTGTGGGGAACCTTGAGAAGACTCAGAATTCCAGAGCATTTCATTGTGATCATTCAAGACTTGTACATTGTGGTCATTCAAATTTGTACAAGAAGCAGTTGTGGGACCAGAACAAGGGAATAATGCATGATTTAAAATCAGGAAAGGCGCACATCATGATTGTACCTCTCACCATACTTGCTCAATCTATATGCCGAGCAAATAATAAGTGAAGATGGATGGGTTATATGAAGAAATGCAGCATTGGGATTGAAATAAGGCTTATAAACAACCTTCAGCATCCAATGACACAAGCTTGCTTACTGAATTGAAGCACTTGCTGATGAAGATCAAGGATTGCAGTCTTCAGTATGCATTGCAACTCATGTAAGAAAGGCCCAAATCCCCAAAATTAGACAACAAGGTAACATCATGGTAAATGGAAAAAAGGTTGAAGTTGTCAAGGAATCTGTATTGCTTGGATCCATCATCTTTGCTGATAGAAGCAGAAGATATAGTGCATTAGATAAATCTGCTGCACAAGACATCTTTAGGGTATTGAAGAGCAAGTATGTTACTATGAGGACTAAGGTTCACTTGACCCAAGACATAGTATTCTACATTGCATCGTATGCATGTGAAAGTTGGACATTGAGGAAGGAAGACCACAGAAGAATAAATGCATTTGAATTGTGATGCTGGAGGAGAATATTAAAGGTACCATAAACTGCTAAAAGGGCAAACCGATCTGTATTGGAAGAAGTAAGGCCAGAGTGATCCTTAGAGGTAAGGAGGGCAAGACTGTGTCTTACATGCTTTGGACATATGGTCTCGAGAGACCAATCCCTAGAGAAGGACATTCTGTTTGGTAAAGTGGAGGGGCAGCTAAAAAAAGAAAGCCTCTCAATGAGATGGATTGACACAGTGCCAGTATCAATGGGCTCAGGCATCGGAACAATTGTGAGGACCACACAATGTTTTATTTTATTGTGTGTGAGTCACTGTGGGTCACTATGGGTTGGAGCAGACTCAATAGCACCTAACAACAATATCAACACTCCAATTTACAGTACAGACACATGTTTATGGAGATATATTTGGCCAGGCTTATATATGACCATAAATATAGTCTCTTTCACCTGCTCATACTTACTCATCTTACCTCTCTGTATCCACCTGTAGGTTAATCATTTTTTATTTTGGATAATGAAAATTATGTATGTAGTAATATTTACTTTTGTTGGTTTTACCTCTAGTGTGCCTATCTGTGTCTTCCTTTTCCTTAGTGGCATTGTGTTGATCACCACCTTATTCTGTCTTGCCTTGTCTTTAATCCAAGTTCATATGTATCTTTGATCTAGATTTTCCATCCCTCCCTTCTTAACCCCAGTAGCCATCATATCGTATTTTACACATTTTATTGACCTTTATAATAGTGGACTCATACAAGATTTTTCTGTGGTGATTGACTATTTTCACTCATTATAATGTTCTCCAGGTTCATTCACATTATAATTTGTTTTGCAAAGTATTTGTTATTCTTCACTATTATCTAATAGTCTCTTTAGTCCACTGAATCACATAAGTATCATAGTTTGTTTATCCATTATTTCCTGGATGAACACAGGTAATTTCAATCTCTTTGCTGTTTTACATAATGTTTCAATGTGTTCATGTCTCAACAGATATTATTTTTGAATATATCAAAGAGCTTCAAAAGAATCAAGAAAAAATTCATTAGCTTTCTATTTGGTTTTCCCAAGAGTGTTTTGAAGCCCTGTCATATAACTAGTAGTGGAATTGCTAAATCAAATGGCATTTCTGCTCTCAATTTTTTAGGAAGTTTCATACTGTTTCATAAAGTTTTGCACTATTTTATAATTCCACTAGCAGTATATGTGACATACAATCATTTCACATGCTCATAAGCATTTATTACTTTCTGTATTATAGAATATTGACATTCTTGCTGAGACAAAATATCACTTGATTGTTTGATTTGCATCTCACTAAAGGCTAGTGAAGAACACACATCTGGATTGGAAGAGGCTCCAGCATTTCTTAATTGTTTATTGATGAAAGGGCTGCTCATATCCTCTGCTCGCTTTTAATTGGAAGATTTGCCACTTTGTTGTTGTTGTTGACAGGCCAAGCTTTTCTATGACACTTTGAGATTAGCCCTTTATCACATATATTGTTGATGACTCTTAATATTAACCTGCACTATGTAGATGACAGAACTCTATTTGCTGAAGGCTGAGAGGAATTGAAGCACTTAGTGATGAAGATCAAGAATACAGCCTTCAATATGGATATATTTCAATGTAAAGAAAACCAAAATACTCACAACTGAAACAATAGATGTCACAATAAATGGAGAAAAGACTGAAAATTTCAAGGATTTATTTACTTAGATCCATAATCAATCCTCATGGAAGCAGTAGTTAAGAAATCAAACAGAATATTGAATTGGACAAGTATTTAAAGTGTTAAAGAGCAAAGCTTTCACTTTGAGGATCAACAAGGAGTACGTGACTCATGTCAGGGTATTTCCAATTGCTTCATATGCTTGTGAAAGATGAAGAATGATTACAGAACTGAGACTAATTGATCCACTTGAATTATGGTGTTGGCAAAGAATGTTAAAATCACCATGCTGCTAGAAAAACAAGCATATGTGTCTTGGTGGAAGTATAGCCATAATTCTCCTTAGAAGTGAGGATGGAAATACTTCATCTCAAGTAATTTGGACATGGTATCAAGAGGCACCAATCTCTGTAGAAGGACCCCACGCTTGATAAAGTAAGTAAAGAGACAGCAAAAAAGAGGAAGACCCTCAATGAGATGAATCAGCACGGGGCTCCAACAATGGGTTCCAACAGAACAATCGTGAGGATGGCGCAGGACCACGCAGGGCTTCATGTTGTTACACAAAGGATAGCTATGATTCAAAACCGACTGGACAACACCTAATGACAACAAGAAGAGCTGCTGCGGGCGAGCATTTCTTCAAGTGTTTGTTGGCCAACGGAAGGTTTTTCTTAGTGAAATCTCTATTCATGTCCCCTGCATATTTAAAATGGACTTCTTCCTTTTTTAATGCGAAAAGTTTTGAAATTTTCTATTACGGTAATTTGACGTGTTAGATTCTTGTCAGATCTGTTTTTGCCAACTATCTGCTTTCCTAATCTGTGGCTTGGCTTTTGACTCTTTTAGAGTGGCCTTTTCATGAACGTAAATGTTTACTTTTTAGAATATCCTATCATCTACCATTTGTGAATTTTGGGTTGTATTTAAAAGCCTATTTGTGACATGACTTAGGTCCCTTAAGTTACTTCTATATTTTATTTTATAATGTTTCCACTTTTAGGTTTTACATTTAGGTCTTCGATCTACCTTGAGTTGACTTTTGTAAGTGACACGAGGGATGAATCTTACTTCATTTTTCTGAAAAAGTACATTCAGCTTTGCCAGATTTTACCTTTTGATTTTTTTAAATCATTTTATTTGGGAGCTCATACAACTCTTATCACAATCCATCCATCCATCCATTGTGTCAAGCACATTTGTACATTTGTTGCCATCATCATTCTCAAAAGATTTGCTTTCTACTTGAGCCCTTGGTATCAGATCCTCATTTTCACCCTCCCTCCCCTCCCCTTCCTCCCTCATGAACCCTTGATAATTTACAAATTATTATTATAGTTTCGTGTCTTACACTTCCAACATCTCCCTTCACCCATTTTTCTGTTGTCCGTTCCCCTATGTAGATCCTTGTAGTTGGTTCCTCCTTTCTCTCCCACTTGATTCTATCTTGTTGAAGATAGAATATTCTACATATTCTATGTTGAAGATACTATCTTTTCCCCATTTAATGTATTTTAGTCCTTTGTCAAAGATGAACTGTCCATAGGTAAATGAATTTACTGCTGGGTTTTCAATCCTGTTCCACTAGTCTTTTTGTCTTTCTACAGGTACAAGGCTGTTTGGGTGGCTATAGCTGCATGGTAAATTTTGAACTCAGAAAATGTGAGACCTCTTGCTTTGTTGTTGTTCTTAACAGTGATTTGCTTATCTGGGGTCTATTTCCTTTCTACTTAAAGGTAGTGGGTTTTCTTTCTCATCTCCTTAAATAATGTTGATGGATTTGATTTAGGATTACATTAAGTAATATATATATATATGTATACATATAAAAATTTTGAACAAACCAATGTTACATATATGTATGTAACTGATATTATCACAATATGAAATCTTCTTACACATGATCATTGTATGTTCTTTCATTTATGTAGATCTCTTTTTGTTTCTTGTAGTAATGTTTTATAGTTTGATTTATGCAAAATTTTTCTTTCTCAGCTTAGGTTTGTTCTTAGGTTTGTTCTTTTAGTTATCATTGTAAATGGTATTGTTTTTCTATTATCTTTTCAAAATTCTCTTTATTGGTGGCAGGGGTAGGAAACATCCAGTCTGAGAGCTGTAAAAGGCCCTTGAAATGATCAAAACCTATTATCATCACATGTCTCACCAAAAAAAGATCAATGCCAGTCATCGTAGTTAATTAAATGTTTGACTAGCATAGCCCAAAAATGATGTCATAAGTATCCAAAAGGTCTTTGGCAGAAAAAAAAGCTACCCCACCCCTGGAAAGGAATCAGACTGATTTTTGCATGTTGATCTTGCCACTTGGCTAAATTTTTCAATTGGTCCAGTACTTTTCTTGCTAAGTCTCCTGTATATATAGAATCATACAAACTAGAAACAGAGACTGTGTACGTCTTACATACCAATTTGGATTTCTTTGAGTTACCTTTCTTGCCTTATTGCCCTGGCTAGATGTCCCCAAAAATGTTGATGTGTTAGACTGGGTTGACTAGAAAAACAAATCCAGGGAGACTCATATATGTTTAAGACAGAGCTTTATACCAAAGAGTAATTGTATATTAAGAAAATATCCCAGTCCAGTCCAGATCAAGTCCGTAAGTCCAATGTTAGCCCATAAGTCTGATACTAGTCCATAAATTCCTCTTCAGACTCATGCAGTAAATACAATGATGCAAAAATGCAGAATGATTACAGGTCAGTGGGTGCAAAGTCTTGTGGATCCAGTGGTGGTGGAAGCCTCTTCAGGGCTCGCGCACGTCTCAGTGTGACTCCCACAGCTCTCTGAATGACTCAAGAACTTGAAAGTGAAGCAGAGAGAGAGAGATAGGCTCTTACAGGGCTCAGCAAGTCTCCATGTGGCTTGTCAACAGGAAGACAAAGGTAGAGAGAGAGGGGAAGTTCCCAGAATCCTCATGAGAAGGAGGCATCATCATGCTGTGATGTGGTTGTCAGGCTGGCCTCCACCCCTACACTTATTTATCAAGATGGCATGCAATTATGTAACTACTACAGTTGAACAGGAGTACTGATAGAAGAGCATCCTTGTCTGGTTTTCATTTGCAAGGAGAACACTTTCCTCTTCATTGAAAGTAATGTTGGCTGTTGAGTTTTTTTGCATGTGTCCTTAATTATGCTGACGAATTTTGTTTTGTTCCTATTTTACTGACAGCTTTTATCAGGAATGAGTGTTGGATATTATCAAATGCCTTTTGTTCCATCAGTTTATATGATCATGTGGTTCTTTTTCTTTTTACATAGAAGATTACATTGATTTTTTTTTTTTCTTAAATTGAATCATCCTTGCATACCTGGCATCTGGCATGATGAATCCCATGAAGTCACGCTGGGTTATTATCATTGTTGATATGGTGTTGGATTCTGGAGGCTAGGATTTTGTTGGAGGAACTTTGCATTTGTGTTCATGAGGGTTATTGGCCTGTAATTTTCTTTTTTAGTGTTGCCTTTGCCTGGCTTCAGTTTGAACAGTATGCTCATTTCATGGAATGAATTCGGAAGCCTCGTGTCCTTCTCTGTGCTCGGAAAGAGTTTGACCAGTGTCCACTCCTTTCTGGATTTTTGTAGAATTCTCCCGTAAAGCCATCAGGACCAGAACATTTGTTGTTGTTGTTGGGAATTGTTTTATAATTTGTTCAATTTCTTCTTTTGTTACGGGTTTGTGCAAATTTTCTATTTCAGTCTTGGTTAGATTAGATAGCTATTCTTAAAAAGGTGTCCATTCTGTTGTTGTTGTTTTTATTGTAAGGTGCCATCAAATTGATTCCAATCCAACATAACCCTGTGCAAACAATAAAACACTGACTAGTTCTACTACAATTGTTTCCATGCCTGAGCCCATTGTTGCAGCTACTGTGTAAATCCATCTCCTGGAGAGCCTTCCTCTTTTTGGCGGTCCCTCCACTTTACCAAGCATGATGTCCTTCTCTAGGGACTGGATCCTCCTGATAATATGTCCAAGTCAGGAAAGTCTTGTGATCCTTGCCTCTAAGGAGCTCGCTGACCTTACTTCTTCAAACACTGAATCGCTTGTCCTTTTAGCAGTCCATGGTACTTATAATATTCTTCTCCAGCACCACAATTCAAAAACCTCTGCTCTTCTGATACACTGGAGAATCCCATGGCTTGGGTCAGGCATATCTTAGTCCTCAAAGAAACATCTTTGCTCTTCAATACTCTAAAGAGGTCTTGTGCAGCAGGTTTACCTAAGGCAATACATCTTTTGATTTCTTGACCATTGCTTCCATTAGCACTGATTGTGGTTCCAAGCAAGACAAAATCCTTGGTAATTTCAATCTTTTCTCCATTCATCATGATGTTACCTATTGGTCCAATTTTGAGGATTTTGGTCTTCCTTACATTGAGTTGCAATCTTTCCTGAAGGTAATAATCCTTGTTCTTCATGAGCAAATGCTACAATTCCTCCTCACTTTCAGCAAGCAAAGCTGTGTCATCTGCATACCACAGGTTGCTAGTAAGCCTTCCTTGTATCCTAATGTCACACTCTTCATATAATCTAGCCTCTCTCGTGATTTGTTCAGCTTTTAAATTGAATAAGTATGGTGAGAGGTACATCTATGATGCACACCTTTCCTGATTTCAAAACAAGCAGCATTCCTTGTAGGCAAATTCCCACAACTTGCCTACAAGTTCCAAATGAGCCTAATGAAGTGTTCAGGAATTCAGATTTTTCTCAAGGTCATTCACAGTGGATTATGGTCCACCCGCTGTATAGTCATTGAAACACAAGTACATCACTCTGGTATTCTCTGTTTTCAGACAAAAATTAGCTGACATTATCAATAATATCCCTTGTTCCACATCCACTTCTGAATCTGGCCTGAACTTCCAGCAGTTCCTTGTCAATGTAGTGGTATAGCTATTATTGTATGATCTTAAGTCAAATTTTACTTGTGTATTATATAAATGATATTGTTCTATAGTTGAAGCATTCTATTACATCAAAATTCTTTGGAATGGGCACAAATATGGATCTCTTCCCGTCCGTTGACTAAGTAGCTTTCTTCCAAATTTCCTGGCCTAGACAATAAGTGCTTCCAGTGCTTCATCAGCTTTCCGAAATATGTCAATGATATTCATTTGATTCCTGAAGACTTGTTTTTGGCTAATGCATTCGGTGATGTTTGTACTTCTTCCTTCAGCACCATTGGTTCTTACTCATATGCTACCTCCTAAAATGGTTATTCATTAATATCCTTTATTCTAGGGTTTTACATTTGTTTGGAGTACAGTTTCTCATAGTATTTTGTCATTATTCTTTTTATTTCGATTGGTTCTCTTGTGGAATTGCCCTTTTCATTTCTTGCTATTTGTACCTCCTCTTCTTTCCTGTTAACTTTGCCAGCAGTTGACCAATTTTGTTAATCTTCTTGAAGAATCAACAGTCTGTCTTGTTTATTCTTTCTGTTGTTTTTCTGTATCATTTACTTCTCCTATTATTGTCATCCTTTTGCTTCTTCTGGAGACTGGAGGTATTCTCTTTTTTGTTGTTCCATTTCATCTAATTGTTGAGGTTACTGGGCCAAGGCGTAGATTTTGTTTCTTGCTTGTTTTTTGATGTGTGTGGTTATTGGTAAATTTGATCTCTGAATGCTCCTTTTGCTATGTCCCAAATATTTGGTAAGTTGCTGTGTTAGTCTCGGTACTTTAGAGAAAAGAATCCACAGAAACTCATGCATAAGAGAGAGTTTTATATAAAGACTAAGTGCATATCAAGAAAACATCCCAACCCAGTGCTGCCCAAGCCCACAAGTCCAACATTAACTATTAACCCATAAGTTCAACACCAATCCACAAAGTCCTCCTCCATCTCACAAAACACATGCAATGATGCCGACTGCAGGAGGAAAGCTGAGTCAGTGAATGTGTAAGCATCTCAGTTCTGGCAGGGGTCTCCACACGCGTGCTCCAGCACCCTGGGCTGCATCGGGGTAGGTCCATGTGGCTTCTCCTCAGGGATGTCTCACAGGAAGTGAGCCTCTCCTACTAAAGCAGGGAACTGGCTAGGGCAACTGCACCCTAGTCCGATCATCAGAAAGCAAGAGACCCGAGAACTCGAAAGACTAGGCTCACTGAGCCATTTGCCCCTCCATCCTTCAATTAACCCCACATATGTTTATTGGCCAGGGTGGCACAATAAACTAACTACCTCAGTTGTATTCTCACTCTTGTTTGCTTCTAGGTTGTTTTTTCGTTTTTTGCATTTTGTTTTTCTTTCTACCCAGTAGTCTTTTAAGTGGTGTGATATTTGGTTTCCATGTATTGGTTTCCAATTTTATAGCATTTGTTCTGAGAAAATAAATGTTTTGTATTTTTCTATACTTTAAAATGAATTGAGATTTAATTTGTAGCCTAGCATATGATAGATTCTGGAGAAAGATCCACGTATATTTTGAGAAGGAATGTATATTGTGATTTTTGTTAGGTGGACTGTTCTGTATATATCTCTGAGTACAATTTAGTTAGTTGATTGTGCTGTTGACATCTTCCATGTTTTAAACACAAAAACTCACTGCCATCAAGTAAATTCCAACTCATAGCGCCCTTATAAGATAGGCTAGAATGGCCCCTGTAGATTCCTGAGGCTGTAACTCTTTCCAGGAGTGGAAAGCTTCATCTTTCTCCCACTTCCTAATGTTTTTGTCTGGTTAGTCTAGCCTTCCCCAATATTGTGGAGCTGTTTATTTGAATTATTCAGTTCTGCTAATATTTGCTTTATGTCAGGAGCCCTGGTGTTCCAAGTGGTTAAGAGTGGGATTGCTAACTACAGTATTGTTTGTTCAAATCCAAAGGCCACTCAGCAGGAGAAAAGAAAGATGCCTGTTCTAGAAGTATCTTGCAGCAGATCTGCCCCATGGAGGAATCTTTCATTTCTTTACCGCTGCTTTCATGGGCATTGATTTTGGATGAAAATATAGTGAAATTCTTGGCAACTTCAATCTTGTCTTTATTTAGCATCATGTTGCTTTTTGGACCAGTTATGAGGAGTATTGTTTTATGTTGAGGTATAGCATATACTGCAGTCTGTATTCTTTTGTCTTCATCAGTAAGGTTGTAAGCCCTTTTCTTGTTCAGCAAGCAAGGTTTGGTCATCTTCCTATCCCAAGTTTTAATGAAGTTTTCTTCCATCTCAATACTTTATTTTTCATCCTATAGTTCAATTTCTCAGAGTATTTGCTCAACAAACAAATTGAATAAGTATGATGAAAGATTGCAACCCTGATACCCACCATTTCTGACTTTCAATCATGAATAGAATATCCTCTATGTTGTTCAAATGACTGCCTCTTGTCCTATGCGCAGGTTCTTCGTGAGCACAATAAGGATTACCCATTCTCTCCAATATTATCTATAATTTCTTATGATCCAGGGAATAGAATGCCTTTGTCGTCAATAAAATACAGGGAAAACATCTTGCTTGTATTTGCTACTTTCAGCCAAGATCCATCTGGCTTCAGCAGTGATAGCTTTCATTCAATGCCCGCTCTTAATCCAGCTTGCCTTTCTGGCAATTCCCTGTGAAAGCATTGTTGCAACTCTTTTTGAAGTAGCTTCAGCAAGATTTTCCTGGGCTTTGATAATAAGATTTGGTAATGGTCTCTTAGGTAATTTGCACATTCGGTTTGGTCACTTTCCTTCGGCATGAGTTGGGTTTGAATCTCTTCTCATTGGTTGGCTTGGGAGCTGTCTTTCAAACTTCTTGGTGTAGACATGATGTAAAAAGACAACTAATCTGTATACACACAAACAACATTGGTGCTATTTATATTTTAAACCATTAGTGGTATTAGTGGCTTTTTTTTTTTTTTACATCTTTGTATAATCTTCTTACTGGTTGTTTTCTACATCTTTGCCTGTAAGAATTCCATTAGAACAAATATTTTTAATGTTCCATTGGCATATAGAAAGCATATCAGTTGTTTTAATGGGGTAATACAGTAGTTCTATCAAGATCCAGATACTTGAAACATACATTCCATGTACTTCTACTTCATCTATTATATACAAATAAAACAGTAAAACTCTGCATTCCAACCATTATTCTTTAAAACAAATGAAGAGAAAGAACTGCTTCGACTAGCCAGGATCTCCATATATTTTTTAATTAGACTGCTTATAGGGGGACATTATCTCTGAAAAAAAATAATTAACTTTGCTATCATCATTCTTAAGCTGTAAAATTAAAAATATAATTTAGCAGATGATATACTGGACAGAGTTAGCTGATAATGTAAAGAGCAAATTGTCATTTAGGGCTGCCGATCTTTTTTTTTTAAAAAAAGTCATAACAGGAACATCAAGATAATTTTCTCAAAGGTCCTTTTTATTGTGCTTTCAATTTACTCTTACTCCTTGGAATTTGTAGAACATCCAGGGGATATAGGAAATATTTCTAAATGACAATTTAAGTATGCATTTTGTAAACACTACAAGATTGAGCTTCCAAAAGGTCTACTTTTTTATGTCAGAGGGACACAGAGGGAAAATAAATTGAATTTGAGTGTTTCAGCAGTTTTGTGAATACTATTTAAGTTTAGATGTAAAATGTGAAGTGTCTATGCTATGTGTGATTCAGTAATTAAAAAGTATGACTCAGCGTGAACAAGAGATGTGCTTGTGGTGGCTTCCTTGCATTCAGATGATGTCAGCAGATTCTGAGGCAGGAGAGTAGGTATACGTTTTTCCTTTGATGTTTTCCTTGAGAAGGCTGGTGGTGCATCCCATGGGGACTCCCTAGAGCCCTGCTGGTGTAGTGGTTATGCTTTGGGCTGTCCACTACAAAAGTCAACTACTAGCCACTCCCTGCGATGCCGGCAGTGCTTTCTACTCCCATATAGAGTTACAGTGTCAGAAACTCACAGGGGCAGTTTTAGCTAGTCCTGCAGGGTCACTAAAAATCATTACTCACTAAGGAGAGACAAAAATATCTGTCTTTGACTATTACACAATCATTCTGTTTCTGAATAATTCAGCACTTTTATTTGGTGTCTTATTTTTTTCTCAATAGAAACATTATAAATATGACCCATAGAAAAGTATTTTTAAATGTACTATTATTAGGCTGTTTAAAGATAAATAAGACTATCTAATGGCCCACTCATTTGACTCGTAATGAATAAAACTTATAATGACCAGATGCTATGCCACAAAAGCGGTCCTAACAACTTACGTGGCCGTGCTTGTAATGTATTTTCTTCCGCTCTTTGATTCTCCATGAGTCCATCTAAAAATCAGCTAGAGTAACTCGGTTTGGCTGTACTGATAGCCTTCCATGTCATATATTTCTTTTTTATGTTGTTGTTTACAAAAGTACTTTTTAACAAAATTCTAGAAAATAATGTGGAAACCATCAAAGTGTATGTTTTGAATCCAGGTACAGCAACACTATCTGGAATTAGATTTTATGGATAAAATTTGAGCTGTATATGCCTGCATTTCTCACAATATAGACAGATTAAAATTTTATTTTGTATTACCTAGGGCATCTAAAAAGAATCCTTTATATAGTATTATGCTTAACTATGCCAATGGAAGGAGCCTTGGTAGTGCATTGGTTCAGAAAGCACTTGGCTGCTAAATGAAAAGCTGGAGGTTTGAATTCTCTAGTGATTTTCTTCCAGCATAAGCAACAACCTAACAATCTGTTCCTGACAATAAAGATCACAGCCTAGGAAAGATTACGGCACAGTTCTGCTCTGTCATATAGGGTCACGATGAATCAGAACCAGCTGAACGGTACACAATAGCAGGCCCAATAGCACCTACTATGTGACAGAACTGTTTATAAAATCCTTTACAGATATCTTAGGAGAGATAAAATAGGTATTAAAACATATAGAACCATATAAAACATATAAAACATATAGAAGTTTACTTGGTAGCTTACTGTAGAAGTTTGCAGAAGAGGTTACAGAGAACAAGATATTAGCCTAACAAGGGGTAATCTGTAGGCATGAAGGTGATAGTGCCAAATTCTACCTAACTGATCCCTTGTGAGAAGCAAGAAACAAATGCTCTGACTGACGTTAGATTTGACCAGTCTTCAGATATGAGTAGTTGGGGGAAAATGGGTATACTAGTGTACGGGAAGGAAAAGATTTTTGAATACTATGAGTTAACCTTGAGCTCTCTATCACCTAAACTTCCCAATATGGATCTCTAGAAGGCAGATGAAAAAAGATGATGATCTAGAGATATGCCGAAACTAGAGCTATACACCTTGGAGTTCTCTAGTTATATAGATGTAGATGGAGTTTAGTTGAAGATTAGAAATAGACATAAAAGACTGCTTTGCTCCTTTGGCACACACACCAAAAAAGAAAAGAAAAGAAAGGAAATGATATAAACATAAAATAAATTATCTTATACCTGTCGCGCGCGGATGACACGGCGCAACACGGACCGAGACAAGAATGGTCAGGACCCTTCTGGTAGATGCAATCTGCGAAGTTTATTTAAGCTGCCTCTTGCTCC
>NW_022111373.1:16177111-16188802 GCF_000313985.2 Echinops telfairi
ACTGAATCTAATCTAACCTAACCTAATCTAGTAATGTGTATACTACAGTTCTTTCACTATTGTATATAATGTATGTAGCTTTTCAGCCACTCAGTTGCATGTTTATTTTATTGTGAAAAGTTGTAAACTGGCAACTGATATGTTTTACCCTCACTAAACTATTGTTCTAAAGCACAAGAACTAACGGGTCACCTCGTGCTACAGCCAGACTACAGGATTAGTAACAAGGACAAAGAAGAAGAAGAAAAGAACAGCCCAGAATAACACCCTTGAGAGCTCAAATACATAGTGACGAGTTTTTCTGCCTCTTGGGGCCCCTATAAGAAAGAGTTGTTGTGTCCTAAGGGTTTCTGAGACTGGAAAAAAATTTTTTAATTATTGAACTTTTTAAAAGTTCAATAATTAAAAAATTATTGTATAATTCTTATGTCACACAAATCAATCTTTATGAGAGCGGACAGTCTCATCGTCCTCCAGCTGCGCAGCCAGGGGCTCTGAGTCCCCATCCTGTGGTCAGCCACCTAAGGCATAACCCACTGAGGTGAAGGGTAGTGAGCGACAGCTTTGTCTTTATACTTCATCTTATTTAAAACTGGATGCCACCTAGCAGAGAGAGATTCAGAAAACCCTTTGATTCGATTGCAACAGAGGAAAGGTGTCTCATTTATTATCTCTCATCCTCTTCATGCGCTCTCTCTTCAGTCTTGGATGTGACTGCAGCCAACGGAAAGTGCATACTGATTGCAAATCATTGATTCGCAAGTCAAATACCTCTTTTTTTTTTTTTTTTTTTTTACTTCTAAGAAAAGAACGTTTGCTCTTAGCACACATCACAATTATGGTAGTCCCCTTTGGATCTGAGGGAACATTTTTAGACCTCAAAGATCCAATTGTCAAGTTTCATAACCTCCAAACAGAATTACTGTCCACTGTAATGCTGATAGGGTCGCTAAGAGTTGCAATCAACTTGATGGTGGTGAATTTGGTTTGGGGATTTGGTAATGTATACAAGCACACAAGAAACAAAGGGTAAAAAGATTCAAGGAGGAAAATTATATGTTAGTAATCCATTGTAATCGAGTCCATCCTTTATAAAGCTTTATAAAGCTCGAGGTAAGTAGACCACTTCATCTTTGTCCTGTGGAGCATCTGGTGGTTTTGAATCACCAACTTTGTGGTTAGCAGTCCACTGGTTACCCAACAGCATCTCAAGGGCTCCTTACGAAGAAGTCGCCTGAATCTGTGCTGCAGCCACATAGCAATTGTACCATACTGCTTGATGTGATTGAACTGTGGAATGATATGATATAAATAATAATAATAATAACATAGTCTAACAATCCATAGGGGAGTGGTTTTGCATCCCTCTCAAATCCCCAGGGAGAAAACATCGGAAAAATTCACAAAGCTCAATTGTTTCCAAAATGTCGGAGTAGGAACATTGCCTAGGTAGGCATATCGTTGTTACGTTGTCATCAGGTGCCACCAAGTGTTATGTCAGGTGTTACATTGTCGTCAGGTGCCACCAAGTTGATTTCTACTCATAACAACTCTATGTACAGCAGAAGGAAGCCCTGTGTGGCCCTGAGCCATCTTCCTGCCCTTGGAGGACATTCTGCTTGGCGAAGAGGAAAGCCCTCGAAAGATGGAGTGGCTGCAACAATGCGCTCCAGACTAGAGATGGCCATGAGGGTAGCCAGGACCCGGCAGGCTTCAGTTCTGCTGTGCATGGGGTCCCTGTGGGTTGGAAGCAACTTGGTGGTCCTACCAACAATCTTTATGGCCCAATGGTTAAGTGCTGGGCTGCTAACATTGAGGAAAAGATGCGGAAGTCATCTTCTGTGAAAATAACAGCTTTTATAATTCTATTAGACACTTCTACAGTGTTTCCAGAAATGCTCAGCTTTGCTGTGGCAATTATCCCGATTACCAGAGATTCTTACGGATATCTTTTGCTCTAGAGCATAATTTGAACTACATTTCTCTTCCCTTTGGTGCTTGGATCATCTCTCAATGATTAGAGTACTTTGCCATTTCAGATTTCATTGAGCCAGCAGAAAGACCTGACAACAACTCACTGGTGCAGATATTAGAATAGGTGTCTATCCATAGGATATTTATATAAGCCTGGATTTATGAGGATGATTTATGTTTCTGGAGAATGAAAGGCCCTGTATCCTACCTTTTAAGTGTCTTTTACTCTACAGGTCCAAGGTCATCTTAGAACATTTTCTCCCCATGGAAGAGCTGAACCATATAAAACCAAATTTATAAACTGGAGACCCTGAAAATACTTGGATTTAAAATAGTTCAGATTTCAAACCAGTTACTAGATGGGTGAGTTATTTCATTTCTCTCTCTCTCTCCTCATATCTCATTTGTAAAACAGGAATAATAATATTACCTACTTCCTAGGAGTGCTTTGAGAAGTCAATAAACTATTATATTGAAAATGCAGACAACATTCCTTTCAAATAGAAACACGGTATAATTTTTATCATTTCAAGGATTCTAATTTTTGTGGTGATGCTACTAGTGATGTAAATATCCAGCATAAGAATATCCACATTTTTGCAATCTAGTGTCATTGTTTTTTTTCTTTTTTTACCACTATTATTTCTATTAATTTCTAAAATAAAAAATGACTCCAAAGCCAAAACTCTATTTGCAACTAAGTTTTATTTGATCCATACTGGATTTCAAAATGGAACCTGATTGCGTAGTAGGCTGCTAACCTCAAAGTCAGCAGTTCAAAGACACCGGCTACTCAGAGAAACGGATGGGGCATTCTACTCCCATAAAGAATTACAGTCTCCGAGACCCACAGGGGCAGTTCGACCCGCACTGTGAGGCTGCTATGACTCAGAATCGACTCCATAGCAGGGAGTTTGTTTGTTTGTTCCTTCAGTTGGATTTCAAAAATTTTAAATTTCTAATTAAAAGTTTGAGTGACAGATGTTGTTGACAGTGAAGAGCTCTGACCAAGAAGCAGTCATTAGCCTGGTTGATACAGTAGGTGGCCTCAGACTAATATCACCCCTTTACAAAGGGAATCCTTTGACCACATGGGCACTTTTTTTTTTCATATTCTCAAATCCATTATATTTCAAACACATAGTAACTCACCTGATCGCCGTGGATATCATTATTCTGTCTCACTTAATCTAGTCTCTAGACTGGCTTGTCCTTTGAGCAGTCCCTGGTGCTTTCTGTGGTCTTCCCCAGCACCACCACCAAATGCATCAATTCTTCGTCTTCAGTCGTCCTTGGATCTGTCTTGGGAGCAATATGGCCAGAGTGCCCATCAGAGGCAAGGATGGCAAGACTTTGTCTTACATGCTTTGGATACGTTGCCACGGGCGCCAAACCCTGGAGAAGGACATCATGTTTGGTAAAATAGAAAGGCTGTGGAAAGAGGCAGGCCCTGGCTAAGATGAACCGATACAGCGACAGTGACTGCGACAATCGGCTCAAGTGCAGGAGCCATTGTGAGGAGGGCGCAGCACCCAGTAGTGTTTAATTCCGTTGTGCTTAAGGTTGCCATGGGTTGGAACGGGCTCAATGGCACCTAACAACAACAACAATAAATGATATAGATCATTTTAGGTGATTTTTTTTAAAACACTGGTTCTTAGCCTTCCAATTTTAGCTGAGAAATCCCTTGTGCAGAAAAAGACTTTCTCCTGCTCCGTGTCCCTGGAAAACCCTCATAGGGCTAGGTCTGGGGTTTTGCTCATCATTTCTGTATATTTCTTTCTCTCTTACTCAGGAATCTTACTAGAAAGCAGAAGGGTAAGAAATACTGCTAAGGGAACACTTTACATAGCAATAGTAAAATGCATATTTTAAATTGGGGTGTGTGATGAGGAGGATCATGATGCCAGCTAGGAGAATTGTTTTTCAATAGAACATAGAACATTTCTGTTTCTTAATAAATTTGGATGTCATGAAGTGATTCACCTCCAACCCCATCTTCACGGGAAACTCTTCTACTTTTGCAAGTGCAGCCCTCTGCTACCACATTCTGGAAGGCAGCACCCTGTCACGTCCAAGGTAGCCTGTCTGATGTGGGCTGCCAGTGAGACTGTGCTGGGATCCCATGATGAGCACTCTGTAATACGGCTGAGACCAGCTTGGGTGGGGGTAAGGAAGAAGAGGGTGCCCAGTGTTATTTCACTGGGCAAACTCCAAAGTTGTCTGAGGTTAATACTGCCTAATTAATGACAGCCTCAAATGGAGCCCAAAGCACGAATGGTTAATAATGAGAGCTAAATGGATGTACCTTTCTTTCCCTGTGTGTTCATAGGTCTGACTGCAAAATGTAATTGGTTTTCTACTTATTCTTTAAATTACTGCTGAGCGTGTTGACTATTTTCCTTTCTACCTCAATCATATATGGGGTAGTGTCACGGCTAGAATCCAGGACATACCAGCCTTTGAGGGGCACATGCCAGGGGGTGGGGGATCTGTCATACATAGCACACCTTCAGGACCCATTTAGCTCTTTGCAGTTGTAATTGATGGACCCTAACTGTTGGGTTGGGAAGGGGAATAAGGTTGTTTTTCACAACTCCTCATATTTGTGAAAATCCTACCTCCTTCAATGATCAAATCCAATTTGACTATAATCCTTAAATGAAAACAGAAAGAAAAAAAAGATAGGATCTAAGAAAACAAAAAAGGAAGAAAAAGAAAAGAAAGACCAATTTAAGGAACAAGGGGATATTTATTATGCTTTGTTTTCCAAGTCTTGGATTAATCAAGCTCTCTTTCTCCCCAGTAAAGGTTATTTTTATCTAGCATGTTTTAAATTAAAAATCAACAGCAACAAAGGGAGCAATCTCATGTTCTTCAAGCTCCCATCACCTTCCGCGGCAAAGAGTGAGGCATTAGCTGCACGCAGCTAAGAACCCAGCTTTTAATTATAGCTTCCTTGTGTTGACATGAACTTTCGTTTGCATTCAGAAGCTTTCTGGAGAGATGCCTGTGGCTGACCCTGGAGTAGTGGTGGATTTCTCCATCAAGTGAGTATTGATGAGCTGCAAAGTTCAGTGAACAGGAAAATTCTGCTCCTTTTATTGCCAATGTGACAGGTTACTTTATTACCATGCCTTTCACAGCAATTTAACAGTTTCCCTGGTAACGGATTCAGTGAGGTAATGGGTTCACAGGCATTAGAGCAGAGGAAGGCTGGCCGCTCAGAGCCAGCCATCTGCTGGCTGCAGCTCTGAAGGCTGTCTGCCTGGAGGAGTCCTGACAATCACAGCCCGCATGGCAATGAGGCAGGGGAAACCGCAGGCCTGCCCTATTTAGCTGTACTCTGGTGATTTGTCTTTCTAATTCTATTGAAATAATAATCAGGATTTGTTTCTGATTAATTAACTAACCTTTTGGTAAAAAGATTAGATAACGAAATTGCTGCCTATTCAGAGATAATGAGATTTTTATTACTCTGTCAAAAGAAAAAAGTACATTTATGTGTCACCAGCGCTGTGTCAAGAGAGAGAGAGGGGGAACGAGAAGAAAGGAAAGATTTAAGTCTTTGTCAGATGTGTATAGTCCTCAGCAGGCTAAGGATGTTGCTTAACCCTGCAGGAACTCCCCAGCCTTGCTTGAAGCCTGTAAGGAAGAGCTTTTAAAACTGGCAAACAAAGTAATAAACACATTTAGGCCACTAGGCTTTGGGGGAGGGTGCTAATTTGTTTTAAAATGTCTCCTAATGGAAGAGAAGCGCTTGGGAGTCTGGGGAAGTTGCCTGTACTGTGTGGGTGTATTTATGTAAGTGTGAGGGTGTGAAGAAAGCAGTAAAACCTCCTCACGAGGCTTGAAAATGACATATGTAGGCAGGCTGCTTTTCCTCTGCACTACCGATATGTCTTCCGCTTGCAGTACATTTGTCTTCCGGCAGCAGTGGTACTTGGGCAATGGGAAGGGGATTCATCCAAGCTCAGCCGTCTGGGAGGTCACCGGTGACTGTCACAGGTAGGCTGCAGGAGGAAATGAATTATTCTCACCGGCTGAGCACAAAAGGAAGAGGCCCTTGTCCCTGTTTCACTTCAAGACACACAGGCGGTCGATTTAACCTTTTCTCTTAAGAAGTCACAGCTCAATCCTTTGTGCGGGGCGACTTTCATTTTCCCCCTCCTCTGTGGCTTCTTCAATTGTTGCCATACCAAAGGCAGATCAATCCTGGGGAAAGCACTTCCCCTCCGTAAAGAGAGGCCAAATGAGCCGAAGAGGCTGTGTGTGGCAGGGAACAAAGCCCAGTCTATTTCCAAATAAAACTTCACAGAGTTACAATATTGTTTTAATTACTGAAAAACTGAGGGGGAAATGCAGTGCATGTCTCTCCCTGCAATGCAGTAAAACCGAAGAGGGGAGGGAGGGCCAAGTGGGGGGCTGTGACCCAGCTGAGCATTTCGCTAAAGTGTATTTGTGTCACTGCCTTTTCAAATTCAATGAGACACTTATGTTTCTTGTGACATCCTGGGACCTGGGTTGCCTCAGTGTGTGTGTGTGTGTGTGTGTGTGTGTGAACATAAAAAGATTTCAAGTTCTAAAAATGGATGATTCTGGTCTGAATCTCCTGTGGCTTGCGGACGAGTTGAAACAGACAAAAAAAGAATTGTGAAGGGGATCAGATGTGAACATTCCACAGACTCCTCTCCGGTGGGTGCTAGGGACCCCTCCCTTCATCTCCCCTTTTTTCTCTCTCCTTCCTCCTGCAGCAGCGAACAAGTTGGCGTCTGACAGCAGATGCTTGACAAAGAGCCAGAAATAAGACATTAAAGAGGAGAAGGCGGCTGCTGGAGGTGTGGATGGGATGGGGGTGGGGCTCTCGGAGAGTTCATTACCACAAGCTCTTAACGGGAACTTGCTCTCCCTGGCTCACCACCAACTGGGGTGAACAAACGTGAGGGGGGAGGGGAGCCTTTGTCTTCAAGCTCCTAGTGAAATATAGGGTTAATATTAGTAATTATTATTAAAATTAGCCAAATGTTATTAAATGATCTTTGTAGAGAAGAATAAGTATAGTTTTCCCTTTGGCAGACAATGACATGTGCAGCTCTACATTTTCGTGAAATGACTATACTTAAAAACATTACTTCATTTTCATGGTTTCTTTGTGCCTAGGGGCAACCCTGTAATTGTTCACTTCAATTACAACAGTACTATTTTAAACTGAAACCCATTTTATCTGCATGCCAGCTTTTTATTTGTTTTACCAACTATATCTATTTCCATTACTGCAAGGCTGATGGTTTGTCTCAAGAGGAAATCAAATCCATTAATTCAGAAATTTCAAGCTTGGCTGGGTCTGCCATAAGCAGCATTTCTTATGCTAATAGCAAATGTGCGGAGACTGAAAGGAACTGACATGGCCCTGTTTTTTATCATAACTTAAGCATTTATGTAAGAAGGCAAATCTAATAGTACTAGGAAATTGTAAGTGTTATTATATATAATTCACTTTCCTGAGATCTGGACAGGGCTCTGGTTTGTGTAGCCATGGTTTAAATCAGGCAGCCATGAGAGTTTAACTCACCTGACTTTACCTATTTCACCAACGTCTTGCTTCACAACACATACACCTAGCAAGAAATGACATTTGTAGCTTTTAAAAAATGGTTATTAGAAAAGTGGGTGAAGGGAGACGTCAGACAGTATAAGATATGACAAAATAATAATAATTGATGAATTATCAAGGGTTCATGAGCAGAGGGGGGGGCAGGGAGGGAGGGGAAAAATGAGGAGCTGATACCAAAGACTCAAGTAGAAAGAAAATGTTTTGAGAATGATGATGGCAACAAATGCACAAATGTGCTTGACACAATGTATGGATGGATGGATTGTGATAAGAGTTGTACCAGCCCCAATAAAATGATTTTTCCCTCTGAAAAAGGCTTTTGTCAGCGCAGAGAACATTTTTGATTTCGCATGCAGCTGATGTCTGAAACTGATCCCTGTAACAACGCTAGCTTGAGATAAACCCGGCCCCATTTGGCTTTTTTTTTAATGGATTTGGTTTGGGTCCTATCACATGGTTTGTGTTCAATTAGATACCTTGACTCGATAAAATCGGACTCTGACCCAGAAAAAAAAATAAAACAAGCGAGAGAGATTGCTCTCAGCTCCTTAGTAAGCTTTTGCCAGCACTGTGACCTGTTTATGTCAATGGTAAAGTGTAAGAGATTCCGATCACAGCCCCCATCATCTTCTGGGATCTAGAAAATACAGAAAGCATCGGAGGACCATGGCTCTTCTTTGTCACCGCCAAGGCCTCCGGTGCTGTAAATCAGTCCTCATTGGGAGCTCGTATCCACTAGCCATCACCGATAAGCTGTGGAGAGTAGACAGGGCTTTTAGGAACTGTTGAACCATGAAGTTGACCTGCTTAGGGTTTTGTTGTAGGCTATTAAATCCAGGATGGCGGTTTTAAGATGATTCCCCTTTCTGCTCCCCTAGGCTTGGGTAAGCAGTTCTATCCCCAGCTCATTATTTGGCTGATTACGGGGGGGAAAAATCAGAATGGAGAAACCTGCTCTTTCAGAATACTACCTTCACACATCAGTGTAATGGGAGGACTTCTGCTGACGGAGTTTACAGGCTCAAGCATCTTGACACTCATTTTGCAGCTCAGAAAAGATTTACTAACTAACTGCACATAGTGCACTGCTTTCGCTGGCAAGGGTACCATGATTATTTTCTCCAAAAACAAACTCTCAATCTTTGGTAAACATGCATTATTTGGTTCACACATTGTAAATGGATCCCGGTTGTGCAGCGCCGGCCTCCCTCACTATTATGTAAACAATTATTCACGGAAAGGCTTGCTTTAAATTGTAAAGGAATATATTTCAGCTGTAATGTTGCTTTCAAACCTGCCCAGTGGTATAAATCTGGTCATTTGTTTTTTGCACTCAGCCTATTACTAACCAGTTAGAAATGTGCTGATTATTTGCACAAGTCTTTCACACAGCGAGCGCAGTTAAATTGCTGTTTTATTTTTCCTGTGTTTGATGAGTGTTAACAAGAGCGCCATTTGAGGAAACCCAAACCAAATGCAGCGCTTTAATTGGGGTTGGGGGTGTTTGGGAACAGCCACCCGGTGAGTAATTCCACTGTTTAATGTTTGAAAGTTCACCCAGCTCACCATAGGACTTATGGGAAGATTAATTAA
This sequence comes from Echinops telfairi, assembly GCF_000313985.2. Lineage (NCBI taxonomy): Eukaryota > Metazoa > Chordata > Mammalia > Afrosoricida > Tenrecidae > Echinops > Echinops telfairi. Next base: position 16,186,293 of record NW_022111373.1, read on the forward strand.
AGGGAGTTGACAAAAATTCAGGATTTTACCCAGCCAACCCGAATTGTGTGAAATATGGTTCACTCAGTTATTGGGGGGTACAGATTGCTGTTGTGTGGTATCTACTTCCCAAACACCTCCTTTAAATTCCTCTGGTTGCCACGCAGCTTCATGTTTGGATCAGGCCGTTTTACATTCTAGATCCTTCCAGGAGAACACAATTTGGAGAAGAAAAGGATGTACTGATATTACTGTGCATAAGACCTTCCTTCATATAATTGTCCCGGGGACTGATAAAAGTGCCAAGGGACTCAAAGAGCTTTACCTCCCCCTCCTCCCTCGCTCCTCCCCATTAAGCAACCCACTCATTATGTTTAGTTTCCCCATTCCTTGTAATTTGTTGGGGTTTCAGTAGCATGCTGATCCTTGAAGCTTTGAGGACAGAAACATCATGACCTGAAATGGTCTTGGTGTGAAGCAGAGCCAACCAAGTGTTTGCTGATCTAGCCCCATTGATAGAGCTACAAGACTGCGAATGCTTTGATGTTTGCCAAAGTTCATCATAGTACTTGGGGGTCCAGGGGAGCTAGAAGGATCTAGGGGGCTCCTAAAGCACTTTACCAGGATGATAGGCTATAATACAAATGTTTTTAATTGCCAGGGAGCTCTGAGTAATTTTTTTTCCCCCCTGAAAACAGGAGGATAAATCAAATACATCCCGGAACCCTATGACTTAGATGATGCTCTGATCAAGACTTAAATCAAGCCTCTGATCATTAAAAAGTCCCAGGTTCTACCCTGAGATTTGCAGTTAATTAGCTCTGTGCATTTGGATACTTATTTAGCCTCAGTGAACCTTGATAGGATAACAAAACATGAACTGATACATTGTCATTAAAGAAAAAAAAATTAACACAATTTTCCTGGCATTTTTCGCACTGATATAATTTTCCATTTTCTTAAATGTTCTTCCTAAGCCTCCAATATTGCCGTATCTCTTTCAATAACATCTGTTATGATTACCCCTTGGGAATCTCAAAAACCAGTATGCTAACCTTCTGAGCTGACCTCTCTGTCTCACATTTAACTGAACCCCCGCCCCCCAAAACAGCTCCCGAGGTCACTGTTTTGACTTGACTTTTTATTGATTGATTGATTTTAATGTACCCTAAGGTAACTGAGTGCGTTACTAAGAGAACTGGTTTGCAGCCAACCACAAACTGCAGAGACGTGTTTAACCACAGTTCGTTTAGAGTGAACCTCAGCCTGGACGGGCCGGAACCTAGTAGCAACACTTTCTGACTAATGCAGGTTGGTTTCTATATGTATAAAACATGGTTTCCATGGAGCTGATGCTAACTTGGGTGTTGTGGACTAGAACTGTTCCACTTTAACCTTTAGGGAAGTAGATTCTTGGTCCTTTCTTTTGCTGGAGAAAGAAGAGGCTTTCTACTCCCTTAAAGAGTTTTGGTCTCAGAAACTCAGAGGTGCAATTCTATTTTGTCCTAGAGCAGTGGTTCTCAACCTTCCTCATGCCGCCACCCTTTCATACAGTTCCTTATGTGGTGGGGACCCCAACCAGAAAATCATTCTCATTGTTACTTCAGAACTAAAATTTTGCTACTGTTATGAATCAGGTAACCCCTGTGAAAGGGCCGTTCGACCCTCAAAGGGGTCACGACCCACAGGTTGAGAACCACTGTCCTAGAGCGTCACTGTGCGCTGGAATCGATTCGATGGCAGTGAGTTTTTGGAGTTTTTCTTTTGCAGCACTGCTAGATGCGTTTGAAGACCTTCATTACATTAGTATTTGAGGGTAAATGATTTCTATCTTCCAGAGATCTACACCAATATGTACCAGTGAAAATAAAGAAAATGATCATTTTTAAAACCCTCTCCTCTCCAGAAATGGATACAAGTTATCATTCAAGGTATATTGGGGCCAGCTTGTCCCAATTTGTCATGAGTGATACGCAAGGCTTTGTATTTAATTGTCTTTTTTAATATTAAGTGCCCTTGTGAGAGCCATTCTCTAGCTTTGTAACCATGGCCAACATAGAGCTCATTCTCTTTTGCTGTGTCGAGTGCTCTGGCAAAGAAGGAACAAGCTGCTCCCTAGCGTTTCCCTCACCCACCTACCTACCTTCCGTGCATTGTCCCTCAAAGCAAATGGAAAGGTTTTTTTGAATTCTAAATACTTTACTGAGAAAAATTACTTTGGAATCCTAAAGAAATAATTGGTTCATTTTAAACTTTAGGTATTAGACAAAATTGAAGTATTAGCACTGCTGCCTTTTATTAGCTATCCTATTTGTCACCTTTTCTACCCAGTACTTCCCAGAGCCACACATAGGTTAAAGAGTCACAGTGAGCGGGGAGGACTCAGTGGCAGTTGGTCTGGTCTTGAGTTGGGTTAATGCTTACTGCAGTACAGTTTCCTCGCCCCGCTTCTGACCCTGTCCAGACAAGTAGCTGCCTTGTCTTGATTTTACATTTCAGTATTCCACTTTATAACATAATCTAGAAATGCC
>NW_022111373.1:16189195-16193069 GCF_000313985.2 Echinops telfairi
GCTGCTTCAGAAAACATTTTCAGCCTTGGAAAGCCTTTGAACAAGTTCTACTCTGAACCAAAGGGTTCATGAGGATTGTCACAGACTCCATGGCAGCAAGTTTAGTATTGGTGAGATACCTGAAAAGTTCCGGACCTCAATTCATGCCATAATCTTAGGCTGAATGAGTGCAACATTTTGAATATTTTAATAGCAGGTATGTCGGTGACACAAAGGAACCCTGGTGGTGCCGCGACTAAGCACTTGGCTATTTACTGCAAGGTCAATAGTGTGAGCCAAGAAAAAGACGGGGTAGTTGGCTTCTTACAGATCATAGCCTTGAAAATGCAGGAGGCCGTTCTCCTCTGTCCTACAGAGGTCCGCTAAGTCAGCATTGACCAAACAACAGTGGGACCAAAGGAGGCACAACTGATTCGTTCTCAGCTGGTAACCAACAGGTTGGCAGTACGAATGTGGCAGCAAAGGGAAAGGAAGACCGGCAAAACTGCTTCTGTAAAAATTACAAAGAAGAAAATCGTTTGCCTCATAGTTCTACTCTTAAACATATAGGGTCACCTTGAGTCAGAATCAACAAAACAGCAACACGTGATGGTCAGGGTTCAGAAGATGCTGTCTAGCTGTGCCTACCATGTCTAAATGCTCCCTACCATTGCTCATTAGCCAAGTGATCGAATTAGAAATGATTCTGGACTATTTTCCGGAGCAGACAGAATTCCCTTTTCATTGTTTATATCTCAGAAGATATCCAAGTACCTAAAGAATTTCTAAACTAAAGGATATGCTTCCTTCATTAATGTTTCTTTTCATGTACCCTCTAAACTTATGGAAAGAAAGGAATTCACCTTTCTTGCATTTCTCATCTGAGTATGTAGCACAGAGTCTCACATTGACTATGTAGTTCATAAATGTTTATTGATTTAAATAATTATGGCATCCAAAATACTCATTCTTAACTCTAGTGATACGCAATTTACATGTATGAGAAAATATTCACTCTTATATCCTGTTTGTGAATTCACTTTAACTTAAAGGCAGGTTTAGATGTGCAGATGCCATTTGCATTGCAAAGACAGAGGTTTTTCTAAAATGACATTAATATACAAATGTATTTGAGCTAAACCAATATGTTCACAAGAAGAAACTAGAAGGAACAAAGAAACAAATCTTGGGAATTAGATGAATCGTCCTCTTTGATGCGTCTTTCTACTATTATGTATGATGGGACTGAAGTACATGGCAATGGAAGGCCGCACCTGATCTCCTCTGGCTTTCCTAATACAGAGGTCAGACACACCTCCAAGCTCTACCCTTCTTTACCTGTTCTGAAACCAACCACTCCTCCCACACCAGGCTGCATCGAGATCTCATTGCAATGACCAGACAAAACTCAAAGGCAATGCTCACAATTAAGGGGATTTATTAGGGAAGTCACTAGGTTACCACAAGTCAGGATCAGGAAGCGGTTTCCTTAGCCAGCAGCTAAGTCTCTCCAGTTCTCGGCCTCTCAGCCACATAGTAGCCAAGTCTCTCTCTGGTTCTTAGTCTGTCAGCAACATGGTCCTTGGACCTTTGCCTCCATGGATCAGGAAGCCAACCTGCCTGTCACTCTGCCTCACAGTTCTGCAGTCTCAGGCCAGATGAGGAGAAGGTACCTCATAGTCTCAGTGCTGCTTCTCTGCCTCTCCATGCCCATCTATGATCCATCTGGTCTTGACCTCCAACTCTTCAGCTGGAGATCTTGGACCTCATCCAAGGTCCTAGGGGTTTCTCTCTCTGTTGCTGCGTCAAAACTCATTCATCCTTATAGTCAGGGGGATGTAACAAAAACTAAAAAAAAAAAAAAAAAATTGGAACAAGTCTCTCTATTAGTGTTACACACACCCCGTACCCTAGGAGCACACACTCATTTGATAGGAGTTAGCAGGGACTTGGGCAGAAGGACCATAATAAGAAATTTCACTCTACCACAGGAACTTCAAAACTTATAGAAAAATCAAAATAGCAGGTGATAGCATTGTTCCACAAACTTCTCAAAACCCCTTTTTAATATAGGATGTGGCTATATAAACGGAGTCATTGCGGAAAATCACAGGTGTGCTTTCTGCTTTTAGACTTGTTAATGTCACGACTTACACTTGGAAATCACTCATTTAAATACATTAGTAGCAGGAAAGAAATCATTTAGCATTCATCCTCATGCATCATATTATTTTACTCTTAAATAGCCAACTAATCTTTTTTACAAAAATAATGAAGCTTAAAAAACTTAAGCTTCAAATACTGTGTGGTATGATGGTGATAAAAACAAAAGAGACATTAAGCCTAGACCAGAGGAATGAAGGTAGGCTGCCTTGCAGATCAGTGCTGCAATGACAGTCTCTATAAGAAAAATTAGCCTAGAGAAAGGGGCGCCGGGGAGGGGGTCATTTTGGCAGACATTTCCTTTGTTTTTGCTTTACTGTAAGTTTGGACTGTATAGTAAAACCTATGGCTGCTACGTCGATTCTGACTCGTGGTAACCCCATGGTAACAGAGCAGAATTGTACAGTCTTTACCAAAGCAGTTCACCAACTTTTTCTCCAATAGTGCTACTGTGGAGGTTTGAACCACCAACCTTTAGTTTAGCAGTTGATCAAAGTGGCTATTAAATGGTTGAAGTTGACGTCATTCATTTTAACTTCTAGAAATGTTTGGTCTTGTATACTTGTTCTTTTTTATTGCATCTAGATGAGCCTCTAAGAGATATGATAGCTACAAAGCAAACAAATGAAACCGAACAAATGTAAATGCATGCTCTCATGGACCTTATAGATCTTTGCAGCCACTTCTGCTGCACATATCATGAACAGTGTCCATGAAGGAGAAAACTGCCAAAACGTGAATAGTCACTTCTTCTTTTTATTAAATTTTTGCATGACAAATGACCACAAAATTTAGTCTTAAAGTAATAATACAATAATACTTCGCAGATTATCTGGGGGTCAGGAATTTAGAAGTAGTTTACCTGGCTTAAGATCTGAAGAAGATGAATATAATTTTTTGATGATTAATCTAAGCTAGAGCATCATCCTCAAAATGTGGTTTTGGACGGAGGCCTTAGTTCCTCATATGAATTCCTCCACAAAGCAGCCTCAGTCACTTCATGGCATGGAACTGGTGTGCCCAGAGTTAGCAAACAAGTGGGTCATATTAGAAGCTGTGACTTCTTTTATGGTCTAGCCACAGGAGAAAAACAACAACAACAAAAACATGACCTTTTTCACTGTATTCAACTGGACACTCTACAAGCCTTAATTCAATGTGTGGAAGGGCATGAATGCGAAGAGGTGAAAATCATTTGAGACGATATGAGAAGCTGACTACCACTATTACTTAACCTTTGTATAGAAATGCATCCACGTCTCTAAATCCAAGCTGAGTTCAAAATTCTCCTTTAGTTCACGACTAAGTTGCAACTGATAACACCCTTCTACTTGAAAGAAAGAACCCGATCAATTTGTGAGGAAAACATTTCAGGATGTATTGTGCTGTTTGTTTATTTGTCTACCTCTAATTACATAAGCATCCCTACTACTTTGAAACCATTGTTCGCAGTTCCAAAAAACTTGGCCCGGCAGGGGCTCATACTCTGTTCTCTGTGAAGCAGAAGGACCCCACTAGGTGTTCAAATCATTACATGAATGCTGACACATCTTTTGCAAACAGAAGATTCTGACTGAGGAATCCTTTCAGTTCTTTTATCTACTGACATTCTGATTAAGATTTCATTTTTCTAAAGTCTGTTGCAAAAGAAATTAATTCATAAAAATCAAAGCACTGATCTAATTCAATATCTCATCAAATGAAAACATTTTAAATCATTTAATTGGGGGCT
>NW_022111373.1:16194739-16202846 GCF_000313985.2 Echinops telfairi
GTGTTGTTCCCTTGCCCCTGGATTTGTTGACACCCTCATTTCTTTCCCCTGCCTCCCCTCTCCCATGCCCCCCTGGAACCGTCGGTCCCATTGATTTCTCTTCCAGATTGTTTATTCGCCTATCTTTTCTAGATAGACATGAAGAAACAATAATAGCACAAAAACAAGACAGCAAAACAAAGCAACAAAAGAAAACAAAAAATACAAACTACAACAAAACCCTGACAAAAATAGAAAAGCCTATAAATATTTCCAGGTCTGTTTGTTAACCGTTAGGAGTGTTTTCCAGTTGAGTCTAATGGGGCGCCACACCCTGGCCCCAAAGTCTATTTTTCATATTCTCCAGGGGCTTCATTGCTTTGTTCCCCTTGCTGCTCTGTTGCATGCCCTCAGTGTTTCCCCAGTGTGGTGGGGTCAGTTCAGGCCAAGTTCCTACACTGTGTCTCCACTGTAAGAACTCTTTTCCCAAGTCTTACAGATAGTCAGTGAGCAGTTTGACTGTGCTACATGATTGGAGATTTGCTACTTCGTAAGAAATACTGAATTTATAACCAGTAGAATAACAAGACCAGTTCCCCATCACTTGAACTCATTTATTTTAGCTCTGCCTTCTAGAACAATATCAAATAACTTGGCTCTTTCTTTTTTTGCCTGACAGCCTTGCAAATAACTGAAAATAACTGCCATTTCTTGCTCTTGAAATATAATAAGCTACACATTTGTATTTTATTATAATAAATCATTATTCTAATCCCCTTAAGCCATATTTTATTTTCATAATTTTAAGTCTTCATTCATTCAGGTTTTTTTCCTTACTCCAAATTAGTGAGATTTTAGGAAAGGTAAAATCATGTATATGTTAGACTTATCAGAAACTGTGAATTTGATTTTACAGCCTCCTAGAAGTCTGAATTTTAGCTGAAGCAAAGTCTTTTTCTGCCATCATGTCAATTTCCTGACAGAAACTCTTAGAAATCAGATTGTAGATACTAACTGCTAGTGTCTCCTATCTGATTGAAAAGTATTCTTTGGGCTTATTTTTAGTCTTGATGGGATGAGGTAATCCCAGAAGCTGCTTATCTGGTAACCACGGCAAGCACCGACTGACAACAAGAAAGGCATGCATAGTCTTAATTGCGTTGACCTACTAATCTGTAATGAACAATTTCACATGGGTTTCATACTATTTTTCATTAGGGAGATGAAAACAAAACTCTGGTTCTCATTGATATTTTTATCACATATTTGTAATTTAAAAGTCATTCATGAAGAAGGCAAAGTGAAGAGAAAATAGTGCATATGAGAAACATAAGCCATCCATTTCCTGGAAAATGAGACAGTATCTGGGGTACTTTTTGTTTGCAATGAAATTTTGCACACTTGTGTGTGATTTCCATATGGAGAGAAACAGGTTTCAAAGGTATAACATGGTCAAATTGACTTTTCTTTAGATTATTTCTAAAGAAACAGAAAATCTTGGGAAAAAATTATATAGAAATAGTTCTCCTACAAAAATTCAGCTCACAAATTCATTTAAAAGATAATGTTATTCTCACTCAAATGGTTGGTTATTTCACTGCAACAAGACAGTATGACCTTAATGAACTATATACAGTGTCATGAAAACAACAAAATAATATTCTAAAATGTACATTATCTAACAGAAAAATAGTATGCTATATGTTTCAATATTGAATGATGGAAGAAACATCAAAAGAAGATGGAAAGAATACACAGAGTCACAGTATCAAAAAGAACTAGTTGGCATTCCACCATGTCAGGAGGTATTATATAAGAAGGACTCAATGGTACTGAAGAAGTTCAAGCTGCCTTGAGCATTAACCAAAAACAAGACTTCAGGAATTGATGCAATAGCCATTGAAATGTTTCAGTGACCCAATAAAGCATTGTAAACACTCATTCAAATATGCCAGAAATATTGGAAAACAGCTACTTGGCTAACCTACTTAAAGATATCCATATTTGTACCCATTTCAAAGAAAAATAGCCCAACAGAAAGCTCAAATTATACAATAGTATCAGTAGTGTCACATGCAAGTAAAATTTTGCTGAGGATCACCCAGAAAAAAATACAGCAGTACATTAACAGGGAGGTGCCAGAGGTTCAGGCTAGACACAGAAGAGGGCCTGAAACAAGGGATATCATTGCTGATGTCAGATAGACTTTGGCTTAAAGCAGAGAATACCAGAAAGATGTTTACTTGTGTTTTATTGAATTTGCCAAGGTATTTGACTGTGTGGACCATAATAAACTGTGGGTAGCCTTGGGCAGAATGGGAGTTTTAGAACACTACATTGTTCTCATGTGGAACTTGTGCATGGATCAAGAAACTGTTGTGCAAAAAACCCAAAGGAATACTGCATGATATATAATTAGAAAAGGTGTGTATTGGGATTGTATCCTCTCACATACTTATTGAATCTATATGCTGAGAAAATAATCTGAAAAGTTGGGTTACATGAAGAAGAATGTGGCATCATTGACACTCATAGGTATAAGAAAAAAACTTTTTATCAAATAATAATTTTGAAGGAAAGCTTATTAACAACCTGCAATATGCAGATGATACAACCTTGCTTAATGAAAGTGTGGGGGACTTGAAGAATTTGCTGATACAGATCAAGGAATGTAGCCTTTGGTATAGATTACAATTCAATGTAGAGAAGACCAAAATCCTCACAACTGAACCAATAGGTAATATTATGATAATTGGATAAAAGGGGGGAAGATGTCAAGGATTTCATCTACAACTAATGCTTATGTAAGCATCAGTCAAGAGATCATAAGACATATAACGTTCAGTAAATCTACTGTACAAGACCTGTTTAGACTATTAAAGACCAAAGGTGTTACATTGAGGACTAAGGTGCACATGATGCATGCATGCTATGGTATTCTCCATTGCATCATGTGCATATTGGATATTGAATAAGGAAGACTTAAGAAGAATAGATACATTGACTTGTGGTGCTGGAGAAGAATACTGAAAGTACTGTGGACTCCTAAAAGGAAAAAGCTATCTGTCTTAGAAGTACAGCCAAAATATTCCTTACAGGCAAGGATGGTGCGATTTCATCACACATCCATTAGACATGTTGCCAGGAGAGCAGTCCCTGGAGAGGGACATCATGCTTGGTAAAGTAGAGAGGCAGCAAAAAGAGGAAGGCCTTCAACAAGATATATTGACAAAGTTTATATTGACACAGTGGCTGCAACAATGGGCACAAACATAAGAACAGTTGTGGGATGGTGTAAAATGGGCAGTGTTTCACTCTGTTATACATTGGGTCACTATGAGTCAGAATTGACTCAATGGCATCTAACGACAACAACAATGAGGTACCATGGTTAAGCACACAGGTGATACCTGGAATCAGTTTACCTGCTATCAGTTTAAATGCACTCAGCAACTCTGAGGGAGAAAGAACCTGGTGAGCTGTTCCCATATGGTTTATTGCTGAGAAATCTATACAAAATTTTTCTACTGTGTCACATAAAACCACTGTAACCCAGAATTGCTTTAAGGGCACCTAATTCCTAACAACAAGAGCATTCTTAGAGTTAAGGCTTCATAAGATAAATGATTATTGACTAACTATAATGTACAAGTGAAGTTTAAAATAATATATGATACTTGTGTTAGGCTGGATTGTCTAGAAACAAAACCAGTGACACTCATAGGTATAAGAAAAAAACTTTTTATCAAATAATAATTTTGTATCAAGTTGTCCCAGCCTAGTTCAACTCAAGTCCATGGGCCCAGTGTTAGCTGGAGTGCTCTTTAGACTCATGTATCCCCGGGCCAATGATACAGAAAAATGAAGCGGGGTGCAGAGGGAATCACAGCACAGGCCTGTGGCTGTAGAGTGATATGAATCTAAGGTCAATGGGAATAAAGCAGGGTGACAGCTTCCAGGATCAGGTGACCCCTATAAGGCTGCCTCTGAAGGCAAACACAGAGCCCCAGCAATGAAGAAGGTGACGATCCAGAGAGAGGAAGAAACTTTCTCACTGTTTTTTCTTATACAAAAGGCCACACTCGCAAGGAGGCATCATTAGGGTCTGACCTGAATGTAATTGAACTTCACCACTACACATTCACACAGGATAAAGTTGACATAAAATATAACTGCCAGGAGGATGGAAGAAGATGGCATATAGTTAGATTCATTTGCATGGAGCTCCTGCTGCCAGACCAGAATATTGGGAGATAAGGTGAAGGAGACTGGGAGGCGGAGTCCTGAAATTAGAATCAGGATACTAAGGTCTGTCCTGAACCCTGTGTTTTTTAATTTCCACTTACAGAGTGAACTGAGAATTCACTAAATCACTTTAGGCTTTGTGTGCTGGGATTGTGGGTTCTGACTGAGCAGTTACCTGTGCCCTAGCTTGGTAGAGAGTAGCTATTTCCCCAGGCTGATGTCCTAAAGAGGGCATAATCCCAGACATAAGGAGGACCTCTGAAAGCTAGTCACAGGACCCCAAACCAGAGCTCCCCACACTTTTAGCTGCCTTGAGTTGATAGCCTAGAGATCAGGGTCAGTGGATAGCCATAGATTGGAGCAATTGAAAAGAAGTAAGGAAATTTACTTGAGGCAGGTCACAGTGTGGCAGAAAATAAGTGGATAGTCATAGTTCAGGAGGCAAATTCAGTTCCAGTTGGCCGAGAAAACAACTTCTCTGATAAGCTGAATCTCCTCCTCTGGGGGTCAGCGTTACAGCCCCCAAATCAGGGCACCCCATAAGCCCAATATAAAAAAAGAAAGAAAAAATATTTTCTACATAAAAACTGCAAATCCCAAGCGCATTGTTTAACTCCATGACAACTGATAGAACAAGTCTTTTAACATACATTAGCATAATACGGGGGCCCTTGCTAAGGAAAGCTAAAAGTTAGCTATAGAGCCCAGAGGCTATCAACAGAAGAAAGACCCACTGGAGCAAGCCACAGTTTCAGAATAACTTAATTCAATTCCAGCGGGCCAGGTGGTAAAACAAAAACATTGTAAGCTATTAAGGCATCAGTGGTCTTGTCACAAGCTAGGACAACAAGCCCAGCAAGGGGAGCTACTGGCCACTCTCAGTGATCCTACACACAGCTGGGGAGGTCCTGTCTGTCCTGGGGCCCTACAGTGGGCTGAAGGAACACCCCCTCCTCCTGCTGCAGTGCTGCATATAGCACAAGGAAGCTATACCTGTGAACTCCAGTGCTCAACACTGCTGTGGGAAGCCCTGCCTGACCTTTGCTGTGACCTTCCTTTAAGGGTAATGCTGCCCAACATCTGTAGGACCCTACATCAAGCAGGCACACCACCCTGCTCCCTTGAGGCAGGATTGGAACCCCTCCAGTCCCAATGTCAGGTGATCAAGCCTCAGTTATGTCCTTATTATTCTTTTTCTTCTCTTTATTCTCTCTCCCTTCTATCTGTCTTTCCCACCGCAATTGGTCTCAACGGGCCCAGTTTTTTATTTTTTTTTCTCGCTTTCTTTGTTTTCTTATTTTTCCTCTTCTCTCCCTCTCTTTCCTTTTAAATGGAACTGCTGGCTTCTGGGCCACTACCCTCCACCTAAGGAAACTCAACCCAAATAGCAGGGGGAACTCCAGCCTGCCCTCTGTGGGAGCATTGCACACCACACAAGGCAGCTGTGACAGCCATCTATAGCACTCCACACAGCTGAGGAAACCTCAGTCTGGCCTCTACAGTGATCTTGCCAACTATGGAAATTCCAAAAAGGCACACCAACCTGCCACCTTGGGGCAGGATTTAAACCCCTCCAGCCACACGTACAGGTGATCAGAGATCAACTATCTCTTTATTTTTTCTTCTCTCTTTCTTCTCTCTTTCCAACCACTATCAATCTTAGCAAGCACAGTTGTGTTTTTCCCTTCTTTTTTATTTTCTTTTTCTGTCTTTCTTCTATTTTTTCCATCTTCTTTCTTCTTTTCTGTTTTTCTCCTCTCTTTTTCTTTCCTTCCAAATGCCACTGCTGGTCCCAGCCTCCTACCCTCTGGCTAGGCCAACTTCGCCCACCCAGTGGATAGAGCTCTAGCCTGCCCCTTGTGACAATGCTGCACATGTCATGAGGCAGTGCTACACATGGAATGACATGGGCTCAGCTATCTCTTTATCTTTTTTCCTTTACTTTTATTCTTTAATTTATTTTTCTTTCACCTTTTCTTCTTTCTTCCTCTACTTTTATCTCTACTCTATTTCCCACCACAGTCACAGCAGATTCAGTTTTCTTTGTTTGTTGGTTGTTTTTTGGGGGGCTATTATTAGTTTTGTTTTGTCTTTGCTTTTGTGTGTGTCTGTGTGTTAGGTTGTTTTGCATTTTTGCTCTTGTCTTTGTTTTCTCCTTTCTCTCTTTTTATTCTCTTCTCCCTATCTTTCCTTTCACAAGGCACTACCAGTCTCCAAGATAATCCCCTCCACTAGGGCAACTCTTATGGCACCACTGGGAGGCTCTTGCCCACACTGGTTGGCTTAACACGCAACTAGAGAAATTATGCCTGTCCTCCAACAACCCCAAGGGGCTGGTGGATCTCCTGGGGCTGTGGGAACTCCTGCCCACCATCTGTGGTGCTCCACGCTGCTGTGGGAATATCTTCCCACCTGCCAGGGCAATCTCTGTGACTACGGTAATTCACCTGCCATCTATGGTGCTCCAAACCAAGGAGAGTACACCTACACACCCTCCGTGGCAGAGGGAAACAGCACATGACACCTTAGTTAGTTAGTGTATTGTTCCAACCTGGCCAATAAACACATGTGGGATTAATTGAAGGGTGGAGGGATAAATGGCTTGGTGAGCCTCACCTTTTGAGTTCTCAGATCTCTTGCTTTTTATGGTCGGACCAGGGTGCAGCTGCCTTAGCAGTTCCCAGCTTCAGCTTGCAAAGCTGACCTCCTGCAAGATATCCCCAAGAAGAAGCCACATGGACCTACCCTGATGCAGCCCTGGGTGCTGGATCACCCATGTGGAGACCCCTGGCAGTGCTGAGATGCTTACACTTTCACTGACTCGGCTTTCCTCCTGCAGTCAGCATCATTGCATCTGCTTTGTGAGATGGAGGAGGACTTTCTGGATTGGTGTCGGACATATCGGTTAACATTGGGCTTGTGGGCAAGGGCAACACTGGGTTGGGATGTTTTCTTGATACTCACTTAACCTTTGTATAAAACTCTCTCTTATACATGAGTCTCTGTGGATTTGTTTCTCCAAAGTACCCTGACTAACACATTATGGTGGGGTACTGGAGAAACAAATGATAAGATAGAGAGTAAATGTTTGTTTGACCTCTCCTTCATGGAAGTTTTTCTTCTTTGTCTAGCCAGAGGTCAGATAAAGCCACACTCTTTACTTGGTTGCTTTTATGGGAAAATAGAAAGTTTGTAAGTCCACTTGCTTCAGCCATTAAAATTTGGTCTTTAGATGGGTTTAGGACATATCTGTGAAGAAAGCTTTGAAAATATATGCCCCATCCAGTGCTTTGGAATACTAAGGAACCAGTAGTCTTTGTCAGAAGCTGGAAAAATCTGGAACCATGAAGAAAACTCTTCTCTGGGACTGAATGTTAAAGGGAGCCCGTGAGCAGGCCGAAATGCTTGCTAGGTGACCACCTGGATCTACTTGTTGAGTGGAAGTGGGAGAAATGCAGCAATAAAGAGCCAGGTTGAGTTTGGCCACTGATACCTGTGGACTTGGTTTACAGGAAAAAATAAAAAGGAGAAGATGAGAGATGGTGGACTGGTCTAAGGTTCATGACCTAACCTGAGGGGGCTAGGGTTGCTGAGTTGGTGAGAGCCCATGGTCTAAAGGCAAGGGGACAAATGGGAACCCTGTGGAGGCTGAGTGAGGCAGCCCACATTGAGTTGGGAAGAACCAGTCCAGATGGAGATTTTTGAGCCTGTGAACTGGTGCATAGTGTTGCTGACTTTATGGACGGCCTGTCCGGATTTGACTTTGCTTATCGATGCAGGCTTTACAAGGTTCCAACTGGAATGAAGAGTCTTCATGTTGAAAAATATTATTATCTTCTCAGAGAACTGGTTGATGTAAGTGGGTAATATAGAAATTGGATAC
>NW_022111373.1:16203175-16206536 GCF_000313985.2 Echinops telfairi
GTGCAGCTGCCTCAGCAGTTCCCAGCTTCAGCTTGCAAGGCTGACTTCCTGCAAGACATCCCCAAGGAGAAGCCACATGGACCTACCCTGATGCAGCCCTGGGTGCTGGAGCATCCACGTGGAGACCCCTGGCAGTGCTCAGATGCTTACACATTCACTGTCTTGTCTTTCCTCTTGCAGTTGGCATCATTGTGTCTGCTTTGTGAGATGGAGGAGGACTTTCTGGATTGGTGTTGGACATATGCGTTAACAATGGACTTGTGGACTTGGGCAGCACTAGGTTGGGATGTTTTCTTGAAGCTCACTTAACCTTTACATAAAACTTTCTCTTATATATGAATCTCTGTGGATTTGTTTCTCCAAAGTACCCAGACTAACACACCACCTGAGCTGCTCCAAAACACCTTGAGACACACCGCTATAGCTTACTGAGAGATCATACAGTGAAAAGCCACACTCGTGGGCCCACAACCACCTGACCAGCATCCCTTGAGAGGACTATCCAACTCATATTCGAAATAACAGAAGACTGATCAGATAGAGTAAGAGTGAAACCACAGGAAGATACAGCAGTAGCCTGATTTGCAAGTGAAGCTATCTGAAAGTGGTTCATAGAAACACTATGTGTTCCCCAAGAGAGAGTACAGTGTTCTTTGACTCTGGAAGATGGCTCGGGGATCCTCTAAAACAGCATGTAAACAGCAACCAGCCACAAAAGCCTCAACAAAAAAAAGCAAGGGAAACAGAAGACAATGCCAGAAGTCACAAGCCTAATGATGTACATAGAAGAAGCAGACATTGACTTGCCACAGAAAGAAATTTTCAGAATGCTGCTTGGAGTCATACAGGATATGAGGGAAGCAATACAGAGAAAGGATGAAATGATAGAGGAGATAAAGGCAACATACCAAAGGGACTACAAGACTTATTGGAAGAAATAACAAAATCCAGTAGTACATTAACAGACTTTTCCAACAGACTTAAGGAGGGCAGAGAATTGCACCAGTGACCTAGTGGATAACAAGGCAGACTTCAATAAACAGGAAAGATAGTCAAATAAAACAATCAGAGAGGCTGAAGAAAACCTTAGATATATGTCTGTTGCTATGAAGAGGAGCAATATTAGTATACTTGGACTAGCGGAACAAGACACAACAAAGAAGTCGACAGCGAAAATAGCTAGGGAATTCTTAGAGGAAAACTTCCCGGGCTTAATAAATGAAAATCAGGCAACCATTCAGACTGAATTCCAAGAAGTTACCAAGACACATAATAGTTTAATTATCCAACTATGAGGGAAAAGCGAAGATCATAAGAGCAGCTTGGGAAAAACAGTCACTTATAAAGGTACCCAAATAAGAATATGTTCAGACCTATCAGAGGACATGATGAAGAAGAGGATGGAATGGAGTAACATATTCCAAAAATTGATGGAAACGCAAACCCAAGAATACTATACCTGGCCAAATTATCTGTTAAGATAGATTGAGAAATAAGTGCCTTCCCAGAAAAGGAAAAACTCAAAGAATACATAAAAAGAAACCCAGCCCTACACAAGATCCTTGCTAATCCAGTATGGGCAGATAGCACTCACTGAGCACAGATAAGAGAGCATCACATAGAACAACTCCACCCGGAGGGTGACAAAGAGAAAACAGCCCCCAAGATAGAATTAGCTAAATAGTGGAAAGAAGGCAAGAATGAACCACAAGTGCAAAACACAAACTGATAAGATAGGTAGGTAGGAAAACACCCAACACAAAAGGTACAAGATGGCATCACAGAGTCCACAGATGGTTATAATAACACTGAATATCAATGGACTGAACTCAGGTGTTAAAAGGCAGAGGCTAACATTCTGGCTCAGAAAATATATCCAGCTTGCAAACAAAAACAGGTAAGAATTAAAGGCTGGAGAAAAATATACCAAACAAATGGAAATGCAAAAAAGTAGGGGTAGCAATCTTAATCTCTGACAAAATTGATCTCAAGGTATAAGCCATAACAAGAGACAAGGAAGGGACTGATATAATGCTCAAGGGAACAGTAAACCAAGAACCAGTGAGCATAATAATATATATACTACCAATGAAAGACTCACAAAATTCATAAATCAAACACTCCAAAAGATGAAAAAAGAAATCAGAGGCTCAACAATTATATTAGGTGATTTAATACACCACTCTCTGAAAAAGACAGATCACAGGAAAAGAAACTGAACAAGGAGGCCACAGTTCTAAACAGCACAATTGGACGACTTGACCTGGTATATATCCACCCCACCCACCACCCCCAACAAATGAAAATAATTTCACATTGTTTTCAAGTCCACATGGCACATACTCAAAGACACACCATATACTGGGATGCAAGTTGAACCTTAGTATTTCAAGCACAGAGATTATACAGACAGACATCTCTCTCTGACCACTGTGTGATAAGGATGGAAACCAACAAAAAGATGATGATATAAACAAGGGCAAACAATTGGAAAATGAATAACCCTCTATTGTAAAGGAGTGGGTATTGGCCCAGATCAGAGATGAAATCAGAAAGTTTCTAGAGACCAATGGGAATGAAAGTATGATGTACCAAAACCTTTGGGATACAGCAAAGATATTTATCAGAGGAAGGCTGATAGCAATACATGCACACACGAAAAAGGAAGAGAGATTTGTGGTTGATATGCTGGCAAAAAACTTACACCAATTAGAGCAAAGTCAAAAGAACAATCCTACTAATAGCAAAAGGAAATAAAAAAAAAATCAGAGCTGAGATACAGGAGAGGGAAAACTAGAAAACATTAATGCAGCTAAAAGTTGGTTCTTTGAAAGGATTAACAGAATTGATAGACCGCTGGCAAACCTAACTAAAGTAACAAAGGAACATATTTGAATAGCAAGGATGAGGGATGAAATAGGGGACATTATAACAGACCCTAATGAAATCAAAAGGATAATTACACAGTACCATGAAGGTCTGTATTCTAACGAATTCAACAACTTGGAAGACATGGACAAATACTTGGAAAAGCAATCCCTACCTAGGCTATCCCAGATGGACTTTGAGATCCTCAACAGACCCATAGCAATAGAAGAAATAGACAAGATTATCAAGGGATTACAAATAAAAAAATCCCCTGGGCCAGATGGTTTCACAGGAGAATTCTACCAATCATTTAGGGAAGAACTGACACCATTCCTACACAAAATCTTCCAGAACATAGAAAAATATGGAAAATGCCAAAATTCTTTCTATGAAACTAATATAATTCTGATACCTAAAGCGGGCAAGGATCCCACAAAAATTGAAAACTACAGACCAATATTCCTAATCAACATTGATGCAAAAATCCTTAACA
>NW_022111373.1:16207067-16210210 GCF_000313985.2 Echinops telfairi
GCCCACCAAGCCATTTATCTCTTTGCCCTTCAGTCAATCCCACCTACATTTATCAGCCAGGCTGGCACAATAAACTATCTCAATGACCAAGTGGGATTCATACCAGGGATGCAGGGATGGTTCAACATACAAAAGACCATTAGTATTATTCACCATGTTGACAGGAAAAATGATAAGAACCACATGATAATATCAATAGATGTGAAAAAATAATTCAACAACATCCAACATCCATTCCTGTTTAAGACACTTAAGAAGAAAGGAATAAAAGTAAAATTCCTTAATGTTATACTAGCTATATATGATAAACCAACAGTCAACAGGATAATCAATGGAGAAAAGCTGAAAACAATCCACTGAAAAAGGGGACCAGACAAGGATGCCCCTTGTCCTCACTCCTATTTAACATTGTACTGGAGGTCCTAGCTAACAACCTAAGACAAAGAAAAGACATCAAAGGTATTTGTCTGGGGAAGGATGGGGCGAAACTATCATTATTCGCAGACAATATTCCTGATATTCTACAAGTGGAGTGTTGGAAGTGATAGAGGAATATGGCAGAGTGGCAGGATACAAAATCAACAAACAGAAGTCTATCAGACTGCTGTACATGCCACTCAATATCACAGAAGAGGCAATTAATGAGGTATTATCCTTTACAATAGTAAAGCACAAATTGAAATATCTAGGCATATACCTGACTAAAAAAAAATTGTACAAAGAAGACTATAGAACACTATTATAAGAAACCAAGTGTGACCTCAACAAATGGAAGAATATCCCATACTCTTGGATGGGACGACTCAATATAATATAATAAAGATGTCTGTTCTGTCCTAGGCACTATATAAATTTAATGCTATCCCAATAAGAATACCATCATCTTTCTTCAAAGAATTGGAAAACCCGATTTCCAAATTCATATGGAGAGGGAAGAAGCCCAGGATTACCAGAGAACTCAAGAAGAAGGACCAAGTGGGAGCGCTTGCTCTACCTGCCTTTAACACATATTATACACAGTGGTCAAAACAGTATGGTACTGGTATAACAATAGATATTCAGACCAATGGAAAAGAGCTGAAAACCCAGAAACAAAAACATCAGCATAAAGACAACTGATGTTTGATAAGGGCCCAAGAAACATCAATGGGAAGTGGTTGCCCTCTTCAATAAGTGGTGCTGGAAAAAAATGGATATCTATTTGCTGAACAATTAAATAAGACCCTTACCTCACTCCATGCACAAGAATAAACTCAAGGTGGATCTCAGACTTTGAGGTAAGACCCCAAACTATAATGGCCATTAATGCGGGAATTTGGACAAACCTGAGAACCTTGGCACAAGAATGACATAGGCTATCGGAAATAGGGAAGGATACAAATAGAGAGGAGTCACAAAATGATAAGTGGGATATACTGAAGATAAATCACCTGTGTAAATAGAAAGAATTAACCGAGAGAGTAGTATGAGAGTCCACAGACTGGGAAAACATCTTTAACAATGACACATCAGATAAAGGCCTTAAAATCTACAATATTTTGCAAGCTTACAATAAGAAAAAAACTAACTGGCCACTAAAGAGGTGGGCAAAGGACCTGAACAGAAGTTTCACAGGAGCAGAAATCTGAGTAGCCAATAAACATATAAGAAAATGTTCCTGATCATTAGCCATAAGAGAAATGCCAATTAAATCAACTGTGAGATACCACCTAACACCCTCAAAGATAGCCCAATTCAAAAAGTCAGAAAGCATCAAGTGTTGGAGGTACTGTGGGGGGACAGGAACTCTCATCCACTGCTGGTGAACCTGTAGGTGTGTATAGCCATTATGGAAATCAATTTGGCAATATCTAAAACAGAAGGAGATTGAACTACCCAATGACCCAGCAATCTCCCTAGGGGGCATATACCCAGAAGAGGCAAGAAACAAACTATGGCGAGACATCCATCCTCCAATTTTCATTGCGGCACAGTTCACAATTGCAAGGAGTTGGAAACAACCCAAATTTCCATCAACATATGAATGGATCAAAAAACTGTGGTACATACATACAATGGTGTGCTACATGTCCCTAAAATGCAGTGATAAATGCATGAAGCACATTGCCACACGGGAAGAACTGGAGGAAATCATGCTAAGTGAAGTAAGTCAAGCACAAAAGGGCAAGTTCAACATGAGTCCACTGAGGTAAGCTTTAAAAAATAAAGGCAGGGTATACTATATACATAATCCCTGGGGTGATGTCCAGCAACTATGGCAGGGCCCAAACCCAATCCAGGGATACATAGGGCAGCCAACTCAGTAAGAGGGGGAAAGAAAGGAAAAAAATTGACATGGATAGGTGGGGGGAGCAGGGCACTAATCCACCTAAGGGGAGGGTGTTGCATATATCTCCACAGGAGAAGGAGAGAGAGACCAGGCTTAAAATCAATGCGCCAAGACGTGAACACAACATAGCTTGTACCAGGGAACAAATAGAGAAGTCTGTGGGACTGGCTCCAATCCCAAGTTTGCAGTCAGGCCCCCCACCCCTACCCCAGAAGAATGCATTTCAGAGGACAGCTCTGGGGCTATACTTTGGGGAGAGGGTTAGAACACATGGGAGAAACGCAAAGATATAGAGAGGGAGGTGAGGACATCCTGGCCCACCAAGCCTCACGGATGATGTTCCAGCTAGGAACAGACAACATGCAAGGAGATATGTAGGGCTGTCCCCAGCACAGGACATGGGGTCCCTCAGTGAATCATGGCACTGCAGGGGACAGCACTGGAAACACAGTGTGGGAATAGTGCAGTCTGCCCCCATCACGCTGGGGCGAGGCATTGAGGGCATGCAGCAGAGCATCAGGAGGAGTAGAGTGATGAACCCCCCCAGGGGGAATACCAAGAAATAGACTTTGGAGAAAGAGTGTGGCACCCCATCAGACTCAACTGGAAAACATACGGGAAGGCCAGCAAACAGACATTGAACTATTTATAGGCTTTCCAGTTTTGTCAGTGGCTTTCTTTTTGTTATTGTTATTTTGTTTTTGTTCTTTGCTATTGTTATTGTTTTGTTGGTTTGACTTCCATTGTTGTTTTATTTGGCATTGCCTTTTTTTGCACTTATTAATGTATCTGCATGTTTATCTAGATAAGATAG
>NW_022111373.1:16211549-16213380 GCF_000313985.2 Echinops telfairi
AAAATGCCTATGTTATATAACTCTTTGAAGGGCTTTATGAAGTTACTAAAATTATGTATTATCCCAATTTTATAAGTTACTAAGGTAAAACAAATTTAATGACAATAATGGGCTTAGCTTATAAGGCAATTAATGACTCGTGTATCCCCAACCTTTTCCTTTTTGAGTCTCTTAGTATTATAGTACACAAGTATGAAGAAGAATAAAACTCTGTCATTAATCTTTGTAGTTACATTACCATTTATTATGTGCATAGTAATAAATTATTGTAAGACTGTGACATGAATAGTATAAATTTATCAACCAAACCCAGACAATTCTGTGAGTAAAAAGAGTTTGTACATATAATTTCTCTGGGACAATATGTATAAACCTGAATTGTTTTAGACAAGTTGACCCATCGTGTCACCAGATTGCTGATGATGATAACCTTTGTCAGTGAAGGCTGATGTGTTGCTAGGCCACTGAACAGGATTCAGTGGGATTTCCAGACTAGCTCAGATTAGGGAAAAAGGAAAGGCCTCACAATCTGTTTACAAAATTTATTCAACAAAAACCCTATCAGTCAAAATATCTGACTTGAAACCAATCATAGGACTCATAGGAATGGCACAGGACTGGACCACATTCCATTCATTTGTGCCTGGGGTCACCATGAGGCAAAGGCCAACTTGACAGCTATTAATAACGATAGCATCTATGACCAGATAACAAAAAACTGTTTGCCAAAAATAATTTATATATATATACATATATTCAGATATATATGTATATAGTCACTTTCTCACAAGGATGAAAATTCCTTTCTTGAATGTATATGGTTTTTGTTTTATTTTTGTTCTCTACCAGAAGAGCTGATTAAGAAAAATTTGTTATTAACTAAGATAGTGCATATTTTAAAGTAGAGTTAAAATATGTATATACACACGGAGATTTTTACTAGATCAGCACTGGTAAGATGACAGGCTGCTGGATCAAGTCTAAAGGTCAGGTAAGAAGCCAAATTCAGGATCCAGACCTAGCAAAAAGAAAGCAAGTTTTCAACAGCATCCACCTACTTGGAAGCAGGAAACACCCCTGAAGAGATCTCATAAGAGTGGGATTATCATGCCTTAATTGTCAAACCACAAGAATCTTAGCTCAGCCATGTTGACACAAAACTTTAAGTATCACAGTTTCTCCTTAACCTATACATAGTCTCCAAATAAAGACAATGATGGAGTCATACATGCTCTTACCAGGATGCAACTCAGATGTGTACAATTGAAAAAGCACTGATATCTGATAATTTAAAAGTTAATAATACAAAGATATCTGATGCACACATGCAAGGAGGAATACTGATAACATGCAATATGAATAACAATTAAAATTAGTCTTCTTTTCTGTAACTGATCAAGTGACATTAGATGATACTTAACACGACCTTCTTTCACCCCCCATTCCAAATTCCCTTTGCCCTCAACAAGTACATCAGGAAGTCATGGTCCTTACCTGGTGGGATACCCCAAACTTTTATTCTGAGTGATTGGGTCTTTGTAGTCATGTTGAACTTGGCTTGCTGTAGTTTGCCATTGATTTTTATAATAGGGAATGGTAATTCTAGAAGAAATTCTAAGGAATCCCCTCCAGATTTCAGACACATTCACTTTTTTAACCTTTGTTATGTAATATTAATCTAATTTTCCCTTTGTAAGCAGAATCAACAACACTACCAAGTACAGTAACTTCCTTCTTTGCCTGTTGACCCAGGGAGACATGAATATTTCAAAGAGGCTAGGCAGCACTGTTAACTTCCATTTCAGTGAAATTGTTATTATATGTCCAGGTG
>NW_022111373.1:16214813-16216717 GCF_000313985.2 Echinops telfairi
TCATGGGCATTTGCACCACTTCTTCATGCAGTTTGCTTGTACCTTCAATCCTGTTGCAGCCTCATCTCATATATACCACTTCCAACTAGTATGGTAAGTTCATGTACATATGCTATTGTTCGTATCCAATTTTATGATTCTGTGGGTCAGGCAATGTCCAGTACCTGGCAGACAGCTCAGGCCATGTGATGACTTGGTGGCCCATGGTGAAGAGTTCAATCTTTACAAGGGCCCAGTAACACACCAAAATATATTCCCAAAATAAGAGTATTTATCTGCAGTGGATGGTATGGTTTTCCTCCAAAATCCTAAAAGTCTACACTATGATCACGAATCAGGGACTACCAGAAACTACAAATTGCCTTTCTATCTGCCACTGCCACTTCAAGCACTGCTGCATCATTTGGATCACATGGTGCTAGTGGCAGAGCAGTTGGCACAGAAGCCTGAACTTCTTACAAAGCCCTCTCTTGTTTTGGGTCCCACTCAAACTAGCAATTTCTCAACTCACTTGATAGACCCAAGTAGCACACCCAAATGATGGATATATTTTCTTCAAATTACAAAGAACATTGCGAAGCACTGTGTCTCCTTTTTTACTTTAATAGAAGTAAACATGCTTCATATCACTGGATCCCAAAACATTTCACTGAAGTCAAAAGTGCCCAAGTTTTGTTGGCTTAATTTTCTACCCTCAATTCGTTAATGGTGACACTAATAGCTGAAATTCATGTAGGAATATAGGATTACTTTTGGTTTAATATTTTTTCTAAATAGAGGCAGTTCTAATGATTTCCATTTGACCCTTTCTAACATAATAGCCATTATTCTGACAGTTGCTGAGCATGTCCATTTAAATGATGTATTCTAGAACTGGAGAAATCACTGTAGGATATATTCACAGACCACCAAATCCAATGTATGAGGGTTCTGAGCTAGCACTCCATTAATTAATTACTCGACTTCCCTACAACCCTACTCTGGCTGGTGGGCCCTCGAAACATTTTGATCCTCCTACTATTGGTGTCAATGTAACTGTAAAGTAATCCCAAACAGTATACAACTTGATATGATAATAGGGACTTCCTCAAAGGTACATAATCTCTCCTCTATTTAAGGAGTTGTGAGTCTGTAAATTGTCTCAAATCTGGGAATTGATTGAAGTGTAAAACACTTATCCTGGTGATTCACACTAGAATGCCATTCATTTGACGTAGGTATTTTCCACTTGTATAGATGAAGCAAACATGATCAGTTTCCTACCTCTTTCATCTCTTGGGCCCCCTGCCAAAGTAGCCACATCCATAGGTACATATAAATCAAATAATTGTGATTACTACTTTGATTCTGCTATTAGAGTAACCATGGCACCTTATCTTTTTCATCTAAGTACTGACAGTTGGACCTTGAACCATGGAGTCCACTCAGACCCATTGTAGTTATGCAACCTAATTGAATTGGGTCCATTCTATGGTCAAATATTATTCATATAAAATAATGACCATTCTTTGGGTACTCCATAAATGTGTGTATTGATCTTTACTGATGAATATACACAATTTGTTTTTAAGTTTATCATACTCTAGTGGCTTGTGTGTTGATACGATGCTGGAAGCTATGTCATTGGTATTTAAAATACAATCAGGGCCACCAAAGGGTTTCAGCAGAGCCACCAGATTATGAACAGACGATGAAAAAGGACTAGGTTGTCTACTTCAAAGAAATTAATGACTAAAATCCCTACGGATGGTATTGAAACACTGTCTTATACTGAAAACCTCATGAATATCAGCAGAACATCACCACAGTTAATGCCAAAAGATAAGCCCCTCAGGCCAGAAGGCACTAAAAATATGATTTAGGAAGAGCTGCCTTCTCAAGGTAGAATCAATTACAATGATGTG
>NW_022111373.1:16217765-16219411 GCF_000313985.2 Echinops telfairi
AGGGAGAGTGTAAGATATAACAAAATAATAATAATTTATGGATTATGAAAGGTTCATGAGGGAGGGGGTAGTGGGGATGGAGGGGGAAAATGAGGAGCTCATTTTAAGGGCTCAAGTAGAAGGAAAATGTTTTGAGAATGATGATAGCAACAAATGTACAAATGTGCTTGACACAATGGATGTATGTATGAATTGTGATAAGAATTGTATGAGCCTCCAATAAAATGATAAAACAAAATATGCTGGATGGAAAACTTCTCATGATTCAATTACTGAATTGTATGACATGTGGATGAAATGCCAATAAAACTCTTTAAAAAAATAAAGAGAAATGGTATCGCCTGTATCATTCAAAAGGAATTTGCACGATCTATCTTAAAGTACAAGGCTCTCTGTGATAATATAATGCCTATCCACATACATCTCAAGAACAGATTTAATGCATTGAACACTAATAACTGAAGGCCCGATGAGCTGTGGAATGACATCAAGAACATTATACATGAAGAAGAAAAAGCGCATTGCTTTAGGTAAATATACTGCACAAGACCTCTTTAAAGTGTTGAAAAACAAAGATGCTACTTTGAGAACTAAGGTGCACCTGAGCCAACACATGCTATTTGTGATCACTTCATATGCATGTTAAACTTGGACACTGAATAAGGGAAACGGAAAAAGAATTGAGGTATTTGGATTATGGTGTTTGTGAAGAATATTGAGAGTACTATGAACTGCCAAGACAACAAACACATTTATCTTGGAAGAAGTACAGCCATAATTCTCCTGAGAGGCAAGGATGGCAAGACTTTTTCCTGCTTACTTTGGTCAGGTGTCAGAGGAGCCTTGTCCCTGGATAAAGACACCATGACTGGTAAAACAATGGGGTAGTGTAAAAGAGGAAGCCCTTCAACAAGATGGATTGAAACTGGCTGTACTGATGGGCTCAAACATAAGAACTACCATGAGGATGATACAGGAGCAGGAAGTGTTTCTTTCTGTTGTACATAAGGTCGCTGTGAGTAGGAACTGACTCAACAACACCTGTTTTAGGTCAGGTTGTCTAGAGAAACAAATCCAGTGACACTAATCTAGGTGCAAAGAAGAGTTTTGTATCAACAAGTGATCTTTTATCAAAAGCAGGCATTATAGCCCAGTCCAACTACAGTCCATACATCTGATGATAGTCCATATGTCCCTCTTCAAACTCACATAAACTTCATGTCCGTGACTTACAATGGTGAAGAAGAAAGATCACAATCGGATGGATGCAGAGTCTCATAGATCCAAGGTCTCCGGAAACAGGGCAGGGCACTGACAGCTCTCAGGATCAGGTGGCCCACATGGGACCATGGAGGCAGACAGAGATCTAGGAAGGAGGAAAGCAAATGGCAGGGATATAGGTAGTTCTCTAAGTCCTTCACTCTCGAGCTACCTCTTGATTAACAGTTTTGAATCCACCCCTAGACAGGAGTGTCTATTTGGCATGAAAGCAACCAATTACCACAACACCAAAAAACAACATATAATGAATCTGCATTGTTCTAGCTGCTCCCCATGCCACCTGTCTCCGAGGAAAGCCTGACATTGATTAGATATTGAGCCAGGCTAATGCTGGCAGCAGATCCAGTGATGGTAACCTGCCTATC
>NW_022111373.1:16220046-16221276 GCF_000313985.2 Echinops telfairi
GGAATGCCAGCAATAGTGATGGCCCGCTCAGTTGAGTTGGGAAGCATATCTCCAGCCACCTGAACCTGAGCCCCTGTACTCTCTCGAATTTCTTTGATTTTGCAACCACCTTTCCCAATGAGAGAGTCACACTGCTTGCAGGGACCACCAGCCTCAGGGTGACTGAGGGCCTACTCGCAGCTGTGCTATTTGTCATAGAACTACTGATGTCCTCTTCCAGTTTGTCAATGATCATAGCAAAGGCTTTAAAGATGGCATTAGTGAGTCCAGCCAAAGTGATAA
Source organism: Echinops telfairi (assembly GCF_000313985.2). Classification (NCBI taxonomy): domain Eukaryota; kingdom Metazoa; phylum Chordata; class Mammalia; order Afrosoricida; family Tenrecidae; genus Echinops; species Echinops telfairi. The sequence goes on from NW_022111373.1 coordinate 16,220,329, forward strand.
TTCTCTCAGAACAATTTCCTTCTGAGATGTTGATACGGGCACCACTCTCTTCCCGCATATTCTTTAACCGATTCTCCTTTCTTTCCGATGTTACTGCCAACTTCCTTTCCATGTATAAGTAGCCGGATGGTGAGTGACATTTAATCCACCTTCAATCACACCGGTGTCCATGTGGAGCAGTGTTCTGGGGAGCTGGACTTTGAGTGGTCAAGTCTTTGGTCACTGCTGGGGGTGAAAGCCAAAAACTGCAGGCGCTAGGCGCCTCGACTGAGGGCGAAAAGGGGAGCGGGCAGGAAGGAGAAGGGCAGGAGGCCCTGGGCGGAACAATAGGGGCGGGCGGGAAGGCAAGAGGTGCCCTGTGGGCAGGTGGAGGAGGAAGGGGGTAGTGGAGGAGGAGGAGGAGGAAGGGGGAAAGAGACCCCGGGGCCGGTGGAAGGCGGCGGAGGGCGGGCAGGCGGGAGAGGGCGCAGGCAGGTCTGGGCTCAGACCAATATCTCAAGTCTGAAATCAATCGCACATGCAACCAAAATTCATTGATAATTATTGATGATTGGAATACAAAATTTGGAACAAGCTATCTTGTGTTCATTTGTAAGTTCAGGTTGAAGCTGAAGAAAATTAAAACAAGTCCACTAGAGACAAAAGATGACCTTTAGTCTATCCCATTTGACCTTCAGGAAGATCTCAAGAACAAAGTTGATATATTGAAAACTAATGACAGAAGAAGGGGTAAGTTGTGGAAAGACACAAAGCACACCGTGAGTGAAAAAGGTCAGCAAAAAGACCAGAAATAAAGGAAAGACCACAGTGGTCTTTCAGAAGAGCTTCTGAAACTCGCTCTTAATCATAAACAGCTAAAGCAAATGGAAGAAATGAGGAAGTCAAAGAACTGAATGGAAAATTTCAAAGGGCAGCTGGAAAAGAAAAGTAAAGTATTAGAATGAAATG
>NW_022111373.1:16222910-16235895 GCF_000313985.2 Echinops telfairi
ATCTTACAGGTGGGTTTGGGGTCTATACTACATCCACACTTATTCACATCGATTCAGTTGCTAGTTTCTGGCCTTCTGACACCTATTCCCGTCAGCACCTCATGATCATATAGGCTGGTGTGCTTCTTCCATGTGGGCTTTGTTGCTTTCCTGTTAGATGGCTGCTTGTTTAACTACAAACGTTATGACCCCAGATGCTCTATCTTTTAATAGTCAGGTACCATCAGCTTTCTGACAGCAATGGGGGACCAGGGCACTAATCCACCAAAGGGGAGGGTATCATTTATATCTCCACAGGAAAAGGAGACCAAGAGTAGACTCAATTCTAGTGTACCAATCCTTGAGGACAATGTTCCTGCTCAGAGCAGCTCAACCCAGAGATGACTGCAGGGCCAATCTCAGCTCAAGACAGGACATCCCCTACCTAGATGACAGTGCTATTGAAGACAACCCTATAGATACAGTTCTGGGAGAGCTTCAAGTCTGACTCCCTCACATGGGGGTAAACCAAGAGGAAGGCTCAACAGACCAGTCTTGGGAGAAAAGCCTCAAAGTCCCTGAAGAGTTCCAATTGTAGACTACTGATTTTGGAGGCAGTACTTTGAACCTCATCAGAAGTGGGTGGGGGTTACTACTCACAAGGGGGCCACAGTGAAAGTCTAAAGGTGTAATGGGGGAGGGAGGAAGCACACTAGACTGCTCCATCCCTGAATGCAGGAAAAGCAATGGGGATTTTTATGATGCCCGTCTCTGGACATAGATATATGTGATGTTAGATAAATGGGTGCTGGGATATGGAGCCCTGAAAGAAAAGGAGTTTGGACTGATGGGTTATAACAGGGCCTGCTTGCCACTTAACAGAGAGATACTCACCTACTCTGGGTCAGGAAGCTAGTTAGACTTGATCATATTTGTGTGGTATTTTTCTCTCTCTCTTTTTTCCCCCCTCCTTTTTTTTCTTTGCTGTATATCCATATAAGATAGGCAGGATAAGCAAACCCAAGAAGATAGCAAGAGGATCGATGGTTCTGGGGGTGGGTGGGGGAGGGCAGGGGTTGTATGCATGGGAGGGAAGGAGTTGAGTGGAGGTGAGTGGTGAGATATTTATGATAGAGACAGGGGAATAAGAAGGGTTCTAAAATAGATGGTGAGGAAGTTATAGCACTTATGGTCATGTTTGATCAATCAAAATGCATCTGAGAAAAATGACTGAGAGGTGAATGATGGGTAAAAATGATAGTGGGACAGCAGGAAAGAAGAAAGAAAAGCAGGAATTAAGGAGAAATAAAAATATATTTACAGATATACATATAAATCTGTAAATATATAAATTTAGGTGTGTTTGTTTATATATGTAAATACAACAAGGAAGCAGATGGACTTTGAGCTTCTACTTAAATCTTACCTCAGTGCAAGAACGGTCTGTTCTAACAATGTGGCATTGTAGGATATTTACCCTCCTGACATGACTGCTGAAGACAAATATTTTCACAAGCAAATATTTTCATTTTCAATGAGAATTTGAAAGGATTTTGTAGATAGATTCATTGAGAGAAGAAAGACATATAACTACAAATACATAATTTTGTAGAACACTGAACTAATCTTTAAATGTATTTTTTAAAGTTTTCTAGATTCAGATAAACCTTAAAGTATTCCATATTGGTTATATGCTTTATTTGTTGTTTTTTAATTATTATAAATATATATATAACATGACATTTGCCTTTTGTGCATGTGATAGGAAACTAGACCTGTCATTGCTAATCTTTTTAGTGCTAGCATAAAGTCTGCCATTTTTCTACTGACTTTTGAAGTCAGAGTGCTAAATGGCTAAAATATTACTCAAATACTGAGGTGTTAAAATAAAAATATAATATTTAACATTTATCAATTGCTTAATATGTATCAGAGGCTGAGATAAGATAATATGTCATCTCATAACTTAGCCTATCTTACAAACACAGAAACTGTGACGTTCTTGTTGTTGATAGGTGCCATTGAGCCATTTCTGACACATGGCAACCCTGTACACAACAGAACGAAACAGCACACATGCCGTCATCATCCTCGCAACAGTTGTTATGCCTAAGCCCATTTTTGGTAGCTACTGTGTCAATCTATTTCCCTGAGGAGCATCCTCTTTTTCACTGTCCCTCCACCTTCCCAAGCATGAGCTCCTTCTCCAGGGACTGTTCTCTTCGGACAATATGACCAAAGTATGTAAGACAATGTCTTGCCAACCTTGCCTCTAAGGAGCATCTGGCTGTCCTTCTTCCAAAACAGATTGGTTTGTCCTTTTAGCTGTCCACAGGACCTAAAATATTCTTCTCCAGGACCAAAATTCAGACGCATCTGTTCTTCTGTGGTCTTCATTATTCAATGCCTATAAGGCATTGGAAAATATTATGGCTTGAGTTAGGCACATGTTAGTCCTAAAAGTAACATGCTTGCTTTTCAATACTCTAAATTCTTGTGCAACAGATTAACCTAATGAAATGCGTCTTTTGATCTCTTGATTGATGCTTCCATGAGCATAGATTGTGGATCCAAGCAAGATGAAATCCTTGACAATTTCCATCTCTTCTCCATTTATCACGATGTTGCCTAGTGGTCCAGTTATGAGGGTTTGGGTCTTCTTTACACTGAGTTATAATCCAGACTGAAGGCTGCAATTGTTGATCTTCATCAGCAAGTGCTTCCAGTCCTCCTCACTATCAGGAAGCAAGGTTGGTACATTTGCATATCACAGATTGTTAATATGCTTTCCTTCAATCCTGATGCACATTCTTTTTCATATAATGCATCTTCTTTGATGATTTTCTCAGCATACACATTAAACAAGTGTGGTGAGAACATACGACCCTGTCTCACACCTTTTCTGATTTTAAACTATGCAATAATTCCTTGCTGTCATCACCCAACTGCCTTTTGATCCATGTACAAGTTCCACTTGAACGCAATGAAGTGTTATGGAATTCCCATTGTTCTCAAGGTTATCCATAGTTTGTTATAATGTCTTGCCTTAGTCAATAAAACACAAATAAACATTTCTGCTTTGAACCAATATCTATCTGATACAGTAATGATAGCCTTTGTTTCATGTCCTCTTCTGAATTTGGCCTAAATCTCTGGCAGCTCCCTATTTTACTGCTGCAATCACTGTTGGATGATCTTCACCAAAATTTTACTTGCATGTGATGTCAATGATATTGTTCTTTATTTTGAGCGTTTGGGGGGTGGTTATTTTTCTTTGGAATGTGTACAAATATGAATCTTTTCCTGTCGGTTGTCCAAATAATTGTCTTCCAAATTCCAAATTCTGGCATAGAGGAGAAGTACGTACAGAGCTTCATCAGCCTGTTGAAAAGTTCAATGGATATTCCATCAATTCCTGGAGACTTATTTTTGGCTAATGGTTTCAGAGCAGCTTGAACTTCCTTCTTCAGTGTCATTGAATTTTTCTCCTATGCCATCTCCTGAACTGGTGGATTGTCACCTAGTTCTTTTGGGTCCTGTGATTCTAGGTATTTATTTTTTCTTATTAAAAATTTTCTGTGTATTATTTCCATCTTCCTTTGATGATTCCTGCATCACCCAATATTTTGCCCATAGAATATTTCAATATTGCAACCCAAGGCTTGAATTTTTTTCTTGGGTTCTTCCAGTGTCAGATATGTTGAGCATGTTCTTCTCATTTGGTTTTCTAATTCTAGTTCTTTGCACAAATCATTATAATACTTGACTTGTCTTCTTGAGCTGCCCATTGAAAATTTTATTCAGCTCATTGACTTGATCTTTCCTTCTATTTGTTTTGCTACTCTATGATTAAGAGCAAGTTTCAGAGTTTCTTGTAACATCCATTTTGATATTTTCTTTCTTTCTTTTCTTTTAATGGCCTTTTGCTTTCCTCAAGAAGCCCTGCTGGCATAGTGGTTACATGTCGGCCTGCGATCAGCATGGTTGGCAACTCAAACCACCACCCTGTCCATGGGATAAATACTGGACTTTCTACTCCAGTAAACAGTCGCGGTCTCAGAACCTCCTCCCCCCCAGGGGGTGGAGGGTGTTGCTGTGAGTTGGCCTTGACTCAGTGACAGTCAGTTTGTTTTTCTTTTTGCTTTTTTCATGGATGATGTTCTTGATGTTTCCCCCCACAGCTCATTAGGTCTTCAGTCTATTGTTCAATACATCAAATCTGTTCATGAGGTGTTCAGTGAGTTAGATTCAAGGTTGTTGTGGTAGATGATTTTATGTCAAGTTGAAGATGAGTAAACATGTTGGGGTGGAATCCAACCCGTCAATCAGCTCATAGCCTGGTGCTTTCTCCTTGGGGGTGTGGCCTTCTTATAAGGAGGACCTTGGAAATGGCTCTCTCTCTCTGACACTTTGCCTTCCTGCCTGTTGGAACTCTGACACTGACCCTGAGAGCTCTCAGAACCTTGACGTGTTTCCACCGACCTTGGATCCACACTATTCCACACCCACTGGCCGGTGATCTTCCAGCATTCTGCATTCTGCATCACTGCATGTGGCTGTGGGAATCTGAAGAGAGGCTTATGAACTAATATTGGACTTATGGACTTGAACTGCACTGGGCTTGAATGTATTATTAATATTTAATCATTTCTTGATATGAAGCTCTCTCATACATATGAGTGTCCCTGAATTTGTTTCTTTAATTAACCTGGCCTAACCCAGTTATATTTTGCCTCTTATGGACTTATTTGAATGGTCTTCAGTTTTAACCTAAACTTTCAAATGAGCAGTTGATGATCTGTTCCACAAAATCAGCACCTGGCCTGGCTTTAGTCCTGATATCAAGCTTCTCCACAGTCTCATCCCTTGATTTCTGTGTATTCCATCTGGAGCCGTCCAGGTGTATAGTCACCTTTTGTTGAAAAAAAAAAAGGCAATTTCTACCAAGTCATTGGTCTTACAAAATTCTTTCATGCAACCTGCAGCTTAATTTCTATCACCAAGTCCATATTTTCCAATTACTGTTCATTCGTCTTTGTATCCAACTTTTACATTCCAATTGCCCTTAATTGTCAATGCACCTTGGTTGCATGTTTGATCAATTTCTGACGGAAGACGTTAGTAGAATTCTTCAAGTTCTTCCTCACTGGGTTTTGTGGTTCCTGCATAAATTTGAATAATCATTGTATGGATTTGCTTTCCTTGAATTGAGATACATATAATCCTATCACAGATAGCATAATACTTCAAGATGGATTTTGAAGTATCATTTTTGTACAATGAATTCAGTCCCATCCTTTTTGATTGGTTTATTTCTGGCACACTATCATTTGATTTTCTTCCTAAAAATGACCAATATCAGTTCGTTTCAGCTCATTAAGATCTAGGATATCTATCTTTATGCCTTCCATTTCATTTTGGAACTTCCAATTTTCCTAAATTCATACTTTGCACATTCCACATCTGATCATTAGCATATTTTTGCAGCCGTTTCTTCTTACCTTAAGCTGTGCCGTCAGCAAATGAAGATCTGAAGGCTCCACTCCTCAGGCTTTACTCCGCTCACGTCACCCAAATCAGCTCTGCTCCGACAAAGCTCCTCAGTCACATTTCCAGTGCCCTCCCGCTTGAGGGACTCACGTTGGATAGTTCTGGCACGATCTCTGACGACGTTCTGCTTCCGGTCATCAGGCCTTCAGTTTCTGACAACGTTTTCAAGTGATGCATAAGGTTTCAGTAGCTACTTCCTCTGAAGTGGAACAGTGACATAACTCCCAACATTGTCCCTTTCTTCAATAATGTTATTAAAATTTAAGATGATGAATGTGAACTTTTCCTTGTGCTTTAGTTTTCCCGTGTGTAAAATGAAATGATGTATTATTTCTTCCGATGCTTTAATTCTATGGTTCCATGATTATTATCGGCAAACCATTTGCCCTAAGTAAGACATTATTTGATAGCCTCGTGATTTTAAAGGGTAAACTAAAAAATATGCTTTAAAAAGGAAAATTCTAAGGAAACAGGTAACATACTTGAGTTCAAGTGGTTCATTTCATTCTCACTCTATCCCTTAAATCATAAATCATCTCTTCTCTTTCATATATAAATATCTTTCTTTCATCTTGTGGTAACAGAAGAAATACATTTAATTGGGTGTCCATTATTTCTTTCTCTGATAATAATTTCTCTATCTTTTAGCATCAAGGCTTCTTTAGATAAATGCAGATACCTTATTCGCTACCACATCACTCTTTAGGGAGCTATAACAATCAAACCTATTCTGCAAGAATATCAGACATGGGCTATTTGGAGATCTGAACATCTAGAAAGTACCTGTTGAGCTTATTTATTTTCATTAAATAATACATTGCTAAGACTTTTAATTAAAATAATGAGATAGCATCTCACAAACACCAGATGAAAATATTTGAAAGTACTGGTGAGAGTATGAAGCATTAGAAAGATTCCTAAATTGCTTGGGGGTTGGGGAATGGGTAGTAACCTGGTACATTTATTGTAAAATTTTTATCAGAATATCAGAATGTTAAAGGTATGCATGCCCTAGTTTCCAGCAGGTTCACTATTAAACATGTATACCTAGATGCATTCTAAAAATGTTCATTCTAACATCACTAGTAATAGGAGAAAACAGGAAATAAATGTTCATCCACAGCAGAGCAGATACATGAATTGTGATAGACTCAGGCAGTGAAATGCTATTATCAATCAAAATGAGTGAAGCAGAGCTATGTGTAACAACATGAATAAATCTAAAAGCATTATAATGAGGAGAATAAGAGTAAGTTGCAGAAGGCTACACACTGTTTGAAGCCATTTACATAATTTAAAGACATGTGGAACATGGAGTATTTTATTTATGAACATAGAATTCAAAAATTTATAAAATGTGCTTGGGAATAATAAACAAGATTAGAAAGTCTGTTACTTCTGAGGAGGAAGTGATCTGATTAATGGACAGAGAGTTTCAATTATGCTGTTACTATTAATTCTTAAGTTGGTAACATATGCATAGTTAATTACTACATAAGTTGTATACTTATCTGCATGCCTTAAATAATAAGTAGATGTCGTTTATAATAAAAAGCGAAGCATGTTTCTTATTTTAGATCTAAAATGGTTATGATATTCAATATGATGTTTTAATTACACATATTTTCCTTCCAATATTGACATGAACTAATGAACTAACCAATCCGTAATTACTATTAACCATTCAACAAGCATAATGTAGCAATGCTACATCATGGTCTTATGATACATAGACCAGGTTTCTCTTCTCTCCTTTAGGGGAGACCAACTCTTTCGGGGACTGGTAATGGCCAGAAGAGCAGGCTAATCAGCTGATTGCTAGGTTGTTCCAAATCCCTACCAAATGACCCTGAGCTCGTAAAGGTTTTTGATATAGCTGTCCTAGTGGATTGATGGGGTAGGCTGCTAACCACAAGGTCAGCAGTACAAGTCCAAAAGCCACTCCCAGGAGAACAATGAGGTTTTCTGTTCCTCTAAAGCTTTGTTCCTGTTGTTGTTGTTGTCAGGTGCCATCAGATTGCTTCCTACTCATGGTGACCGATATACTGAGACAAGGAAAGCTGCCTGGTCCTGGGCTGTGCTCACAGTGGTTGTTATGTGTGAGCCCATTGTTTCAGCCACCGCATCAATCCACCTTGTGAAGGGTCTTCATCTCTTCCGCTATGTCCCTACCTTAACTAGCAGATGTCCTTTTCCAGGACCTGGTCTCTCCTGATGACATGTGCAAAACACAGGAGAAAAGGCTTTCCACCCTTGCCTCTCTACAAAGCCTTCTGGCTGGCCTCTTCTGAGACAGATCTGCTTGTTCTTTGGGCCGTCCACAGTACTTTCAATATTCTTTACTAGCACCATAATTCAAATACAGTGAACCCTCGTTTATCACGGTTAATCGGTTCTAGACCCTACCGTGATAAGTGAAATTCCGCGAAGTAGGATTCCTTATTTGTAAATCAAATATTTTCATAGTTAGAGCATAGAGGACATGAAAAAACACCCTTTAGTCACCATTACACTCGTATTACCCAATTTATTAAATGAAAAAGGGAAAATACAGTAAAACATTTGGGACGTTACAATTATCATTTATTATTTATGGCATCTAGCTTACAGTATTATATATTTCACATACAGTATTATTATACATAGTTCTTACAAATACTGTAATCAATAGCCTATGATATGACTTAAGGGATGTACTCTACAGGTGGGTCGCCATCTTTTTCCTCTGAAGGAGCAGGTGTAGGCAGTGGGTGCTGTTATGCAAAAACCGCGATAGAGTGAAACCGCGGAAGTCGAAGCGCGAAGTAGCGAGGGTTCACTGTATACCCATTCTTCTTCAACCTTCTTTATTCAATGCACAACATTCACATACAAATGAGGCAACTGAAAATACCATGGCTTGGGTGAGGCCCAACTTAGTCCTCCAAGGTTGCTGCTTTTCAAAAATTTAAAGAGATCTTCTGCAGCAGATCTACCCAATGCAATGAATCATTTGATCTTTTGACTGCTGCTTCCATAAGCATTGGTTGTGGATCCAAGCAAGATGAAATCACCGAAAACTTCAGTCTTTTCTCAGTTTAACATGACGTTACCTATTGGTCCAGGTGTGAGGATTGGGGTTTCCTTTAAATTAAGTTGTAATCCACACTGAAGGATGCAGTCCTTGATCTTCTTCCGTAAGCGCTAGAAGCCCTTCTCACTTTCAGCAAGCAAGGTTGTCATCTGCATGTCTCAGGTTATTAATAAGCCTTCTCCCAATCCTGATGCTGCTGTGTTGCTGATTATTTGCTCAGCACACAGATTAAGTATAGCAAGAGGGTACAACCTGACACAATTTTCTTGATTTTAAACCATTCCCCTGTTTTGTTCGCACAATTTTCTCTTGATCCATGTACCGGTTTCATATGAGCATAAGAGAGTTTTTTGGAATTCCCATACTTCTCAAGGTTATCCACAATTTGTTATGATCCACAGTTGAATGCCTTGGCATAGTCAATAAAACACAGGCAAACGTCTTTCTGGTAGTCTCTGCTTTTAGCCAAAATCCACCTACTGTCAGCAATGATATCCCTTGTTTCATATTCTCCTCTGAATCCAGTCTGAATTCCTGGTGGCTCCATGTCAGTGTACTGCAACAGCCTTTGTTGAATGATCTACAGCAAAAATGTAGTTGCGGGTGACATCAATGGTGTTTGTTAATTAGTGCATTCTGTAGGGTCATCTTTCTTTGGAATCGGTACAAATACAGATCTCTTCCATTCAGTTGGCAAAGTACTTGGCTTACATATTTGTTGCCATTGAACTTACATATGAGCAACTGTGGCTCTTCTGCAACCTGTCCCTGACCTTGATATAGCTGTTGATATTGAGCTTCTCCATTGCCTTTCCCCAAAATTTGACTTCTCACAGATTGGCTAGTGAATTTAATTGATATTTATTCTATCTGGGGAAGTTCATGTGTATAGTTGCCTGTTGGGTTTTTGTAAAAGGAATTTGTCGTGAAGGAGTCCTTAGACTTGCAAACTTTATCATGCATTGTGATTTTCTGCTTCATTTCTATCACCAAGAGCAGATTTTTCCAACTACTGTTTCTTCCTTTTTTCTCTCAACTTTTGCATTCCAATCCCACATAATTACCAATGCATCTTGATCACAATGAAGACTGGAAATATTGGTCAAATCTTCAACTTTGTCATCACTAGTTTTAGTGGTTTGCATGTAAATTTGAATGAAAGTGGTATTGACTGAATTCTTTGTATGCATATAGATCTTATCCTATCACAGGTAGACATTGAAATAGCATTTTGAATAATGAATGTGATGCTATTCCTCTTGAATTTATTGTTACAGCCACAGTAAACTATATGATACTTTTTAATTCAAAATGAACAATGCCAGTTCATTCATGTCTAGGATATTGATCTTTCTGTGTTGCATTTCAGTTTTTAAAACTACAAATTTTCCTAGGTTCATATGTTGTACATTCCATGTTCCAATTATTAATAGATGTTTGCAGCTGTTTCTTCTCATTTTGCATTATGCCTCATTAGCAAACAAACCTCCCACAGGCTGGACTCCGCCCACATCATGGTGGTCCACTCTACTTTGAGCAGGCAGCTCTTCCCCAGTCATATTTGGAGGGCCTTCTGAGTGGAGGGAATTGGCTCTGGCCCTGTCTCTGACAATGCTCTGCTGCTATGCATGCTGTCGCCAGTCTCTGACAATGCTCAGCCAATATTCATTAGGTTTTGACTAAGTGGCTAATTACCAATTAATACTAGAATTGATCATAAAAAACAGGTAACTTTGTGTCTGTGTCTTTACAAAGCAACATTTAGGTTTAAGAATTGTAACTAGGTCAATTTGGCCATGTTAATGACATCTGTCAATTATGTATGTGATTAGGTGTTGAGATTATTCCAAATCAATTGCTTAGTTAAAAGGTACTGTTTAACTTATTTTAGGCTAACAACTTGTTAGTACAACGAATCCAGAAGAGCGTGTAGGATCGGACTTTGCGTAGGCAGTGCTGCTTCTCTCCTATTTGAGCGCCTTCTCAACTCTGGGCCTCCTCTTCCCGCTCCCCATCTGACAATGTTCTGCTGCTCACGAGATTTTCAATATCTCAAATGTCCCACTGCTATTCATAAGGTTTTCAGCCGCTAATTCCTAGGAGTCCTGGTGATAGTGTGGTTACATATTGGGCTGCTAACCACAAAGTTAGCAGTTCGAAGTCACCAGCTGCTCTTTGCGGGAAAGATAAGGCTTTCTACTCCTACAAACAGTCTTGGAACCCAGAGTGACAATTCTACCTTGTCCTATACTATAGGACAGTGGTTCTCAACCTTCCTAATGCTGTGAACCTTTAATATAGTTCCTCATGTTGTGATGACCTCCCAACCATAAAGTTATTTTTGTTGCTATTTCATAACTGTAATTTTGCTACTGTTTTGAATCGAGCGACCCCTGTGAAAGGGTCGGTCAACCCCCCAAAGGGGTCCCGACCCACAGATTGAGAACGGCTGTCCTATAGGGTTGCAAGTAATCAACATCAACTCGATGGCAGTGAGATGGTTTGTTACTTTGTTTGTCTTGATGAGTGGTGCAATATGGACTTACTTAAGATCAAAGGCAAAGCTTTGGTCAGTAGTCCTCAGAACTCTCAAGTACACCAGCTGTCATTGAATCAAAGTTCTGACTCGTGGTGATTTCTTGTGTGTTCCTAAGGATTTTTAATGGTTTCTTCCTCAATTGTCACCAGGTCTTCCTTCCAAAGTGCCTCTGGTTTGATTTGAATTTTTTAAGTTTATGGTAGCAATTGAGTACATTAGTGATTTATACTACCAGTATGATGTTCTGAGTGAAATAAATCAAACAACAGTGTTGTTTGGTTTCAAATAAATATTCGCACTACTCAAAGGCCTTTATTACTTACATAATAGTCAGGACCACAATAAATGGAATCGGGTTTTTCAGGAGCTAGGTTCTCCCCCAACAGTTCCTGGTCAAGGGTGGAGTGTTATGTTAGCTTGGGTTCTCTAGAGAAGCAAAACCAGTGTTTCTTGTTTGTTGCATAGTGAAGGAGATTCCTATCAAGAAATGGCTCTGCACATGAACAAATAGGTAATTACAGTCCAGTTCAAGTCAGGGTTCTCCTGACTCATAGAAGGTGATGAACAGGAAGCAGGATGGCAAAGCAGAGACAGGAGGGGGCACAGGCTGATGAATGCAGAAGTACTGTGAATCCAAAGACAGTCAAATGAATCTACTGTCGGTAGTCCTGGGATGGGCACATGGCACAACAGGAGACCCAGGAACCAGAGAGAAGATTTAGCTCCAACAGAAGGCCAAAGGCCAAAGAGAATGTCTCTCTCTATATATGTCTCTCTATCTCTATCATGCAAAAGGCCACATCCAAGGAGTCCTCAACAGGCTTGAACCAGATTGACAGTTTGGGCTGTGCCCTACCTTTACCCAGGAGTATTTATTAGACACAATCCCTAACCATCACAGATGTTTTAGACACCTTCATGTCTTCCCGGGATGTACCATGATTCAAAGGACAAAAAGAAACTTGAGCCTGTGGTTCTAAGAATACTAATATAAAGGGGGTAAGAGGAAAGAACTTTTGTGTTCTGGTCCATCCTCCTTGGCCACTCTGTTACCAGGGAGGTGATTTTTGTTTAAATCAGCAATATGAAGATTTCTTCTCATCTAGATATAAGATTCACTTGTAAACTTGCATTTCTTATTAATAATACAATTGGTCAAGAGATCCCAGGCGAACCCCTCCTCTGAGAGAACATATATCCTTGGTATAATTGCTGTGACCTCAGACAGAAAGAAAGACTTCTCAGATAATAATAGTAAGAAGAATCAGAAGAATCAGAGGGAGAGAAAAACAAATTCTTCCTTATCAGAAAACATGTTAGGTCCAAGGATTCCATTTAAGCAGTCCTTATGGGAATAGTTGAGGTGGAGCACCCTTCCAACACTAGGCTTGAGGTAGGCTTAAATATTTCATTATCTTATTTTCCTTCCTGGCATTATTTTTGTCCAAACTGTTTTTCAACCTGTTACATAAGGTGAAGCTAGAGTAACAGCCTTTCATTCTCTTTATTTCATTTGTATGTGAGAGTTCTCAGCCATTTTAATCAGCTTGACTTTTCCCTGGCCAAGCTAACAAGAATCTTTTTATGCATAGTTTAGCTTCCATGGAGATTTTGACTTCTATTTTCTCAGAGCATTATAAATTCCTTAGCACCCTAAGTTATATGGTTGTGTTAGTCCAGGTAGACTAGAGAAACAAATCCAGAGACATCCATATATGTATAAGAAAGAGCTTTATATACAAGAGCAGTTGAATATTGAGAAAATGTCCCAGCCCAATCCAGATCAAATCCATAAGTCCGATATTAGCCCATATGTCTGATACCAATCTATAAAGTCCTCTTCA
>NW_022111373.1:16237304-16239403 GCF_000313985.2 Echinops telfairi
AATTTGTGGGAAACAGGAAGATTTCTCCCAAGTTGTCTCCCCCAAATATATCCCAAACCCAAGACACTGCTGGCTCACATGGTAAATGACTATACACTAGGAGGTCATTGAAAGTAGGTCAGAGGTTATTCTCCTTAAGGGTATCAGCCATCCAGAGCAACCAGACTGTATCATCTGACTCACCCTAAGTAGAGCCCACTCCCTTCTGATATTGTTCCCTTGAAGGAGAGCCCAAAGGCAGCCCTGGGACCACTCAAGGATGACTAAGTTTAGGCTATTATATTGAGTCCAGGGTCCAACTATCTTGCCACATATGTACCAATATTTCCTCCCTTTACTATTGTGTGTACACCACTAGGTCATACCCCTCTTGATGCTTGTATTGCCTATGTTACAACCCCTTCTCTTGACATACATTGTTATTTGTAATCAGAGGGCTTGCATGCTCCCAAAGATATGTAAGCTTCGGTTAGAAATAAAACCTCACGATAGCTCTCTCCTGCCCACTTGTCCCCCACCTCCACCTCCACATGTACCACCAAGAGGAGCTGAGGTGAGCATGCTACCATGAAATGTGTCTGACCCCTTTATTTCACTCTCTCTTCTATCTCCTATACCTCTCTGTGACTTTACTATGATTTTTATATATCTTAACTGTACAACTGCGCCTACTGAACCCATGATTAGTTGTGGGGGACTGGCTACCCCCACAAGAATTCTAGGAAGGAATTATAATTTTACTTTGTAAATACCCTTGATTCCCTGGCCTCACTTCCAATACTGAATTCATCTGTCTCTGATTACACTTGGATAACTACTTTCTCTATAGCTGAACCCAAGAAATGAAATGTGATGAGAAAAACTGTACAATAGCTTACTATGGTCCATTTAAACACAACACCCCTCAAACAGAACTCAATACTAACTAGTGGTCTTACTATATACATCCTACTATACACTACAAGCAATCTTACTCTATTTTACCTCTAACTTTTCCATTTAGTTCTTAAAGATCTCATCCATTCCACCTTCTCTTCATATTAATTACAACTGAAAAATCAATACAATTAAAATTACCTAATGATGCAGCAAACATGTCTGCAGACTCCTGTCTTCTGTACCTCTATGCTTTATCTTCTCTTCAGTTAAAAGAAAGAAACATATTTGTTTCAATTAGTTGCCAACCTTTTCACATGTGTTTTGTACTCTCAAGGACTTTGCTCCTGTGTTGTCTTCCTTACCTATTCTTGCATAACAGCAATATTTATTAAACACACCGAACATATATTTTTCTCACAGTTTCTGATGACTAGAAATTCAGGGTTGGCTTATCAAGGTAGTTCTGGATCAAGGTAGCTAATAAGTTTGCAGCTCTCCACTGAGACTACTGTTATTTTATGGCTTGACTGAAGGAGCAGTTACACTCTGTCCAAAAGGGTTACTATGAGTCTGAACAAACAAAATGGTAGTGAGTTTGGAATTTTTGAGTATTGTCTAGAGGGTGTAGTTCCCTGTTACTTAATCTTCACCCAAAGCTGCTTGTAATATGGCAGCTTATTTTGCCCTTGAACATGTCAGGAAAGAGAAAAGAAAGACCAAGTAAAAAAATGTCGTCTAAATTTTGGAAGCAACCATCCCACTAAGGTTTATAATCTATCTTGATACATTTGGGAGAATACTATTGAAATTTGAAATACCAATCAGTGGGATCATTTGGGGGTACCTGGGAAGATGGTACCATACAGTTACCCCTGAATATATTGAACTGTAAATATCTACCTCTCTTATGGAGCATTCCTGTGTTAGTCTGGGTACACTAGAGAAACATTCATAGACACTCATATATGTATAGGAAAGAGCTGTATGTAAACAGTAATTGTACATTAAGAAAACATTCCAGCCCAGTTGTGGTAGTTACATAATCTGGTGTTAATTTGAGAGGATTATGAGTGAAGGGGTGGAGTCTAGTCTGTCAATCAGGTCATTGCCAAGGAGGCTTCTGTGTGGGCCAGAACTCTGGGATTTCCTCCTTGGAGGCAGGAGACAACCCTCACTCTCTTGGACACTACTGACAAGACACATGGAACTAAGCCCTGGGA
>NW_022111373.1:16239559-16244777 GCF_000313985.2 Echinops telfairi
ATGTATTTAATGAGTCTGAAGAGGACTTTATAGATTGTATTGGACATATGGCTTAATATTGGACTTATGGATTTGATCTGGACTGGGCTTGGACATTTTCTTAATATTCAATTGCTCTTATATATAAATCTCTTTCCTGTACACATATGAGTATCTCTATGAATTTGTTTCTCTAGTCTACCCAGACTAACACCCCAGTTCAAATCAAGTCCAAATCTCTCTGACAAACTGCTCTCAGGACTTGTTGATACCCATCATCAAGATGGCACGGCAGTTTGCATGCATTCTACAGTGCACCCACTGCTCGCTCATACCAATCCTGTGCAATAATTCTTTATTTTTATTTTTTAATCATTTTATTGGGGGCTTATACAACTCATCACAATCCATACATACATCAATTGCATAAATCACATTTGTACAATTGTTAACCTCATCATTCTCAAAATATTTGCTCTCCATGAAAGCCCCTGGACAAGCTCCTCATTTTTATCCCTCCTTCCCCACTCTCACCTCCCTCATGAACCTTTCATAATTTATAAATTATTATTTTGAAATAATTCTTGACAAAGTCAGCCTTGATTACATTTTGCTAGTTCTAATGGAACCTAATCTATCTTAAATTACTAGTTGTTAGGAAAAAAAACCTTTTTATAAATATCTTTATTCTCTTGGCTTTCATGAAAAGGTCAGTTAAGGTTTTATGGAACTTTTAAGAAAAATAATGCAAAATTATGAATATAATATTAGATGTAAAAGTGCGTACTTATTTAGACAGAAAAAATCAATCACAAAACTAGCAAGAATTAACTAAACATACAATAATAACAGATATACAAACAGAAAATAACACAACTCCTTCTTGTGTTTCTTAGTTTGGTTTTCATATTCTTTTATTCTTCTTCATATAATAATGTTCTTGATTTATTATTTTCTAGAATAACAATCACAAGATAAATTAGCTTCCCTTTTGAAATAATTTTTAATTTAGAAAATTTTCTTTCAGTTTGCATAACTCATCAATTACTAGAATTGTTGACCAATTTGGGAAATTTTATATGGATTTATTTCTACGATGAAACAATTCTGATATACTTATGAAATGCATGGAGTTCTGACTCCATACAGTTTACCATTATTTCTCTTCTACTCTAGACAATGGTGACTAGACAATCCTCTCGTCTTCTCCTGCGCTCTCACTCTGAAGTGAGCAGACATTCCTGGAGACTATCCATCTGCTGGTAGGTGCAGGACTAAATGAACATACATGAAGCAGATTGTGCACTGCATTTATTTATCCCACCAAATCCAATATAATACCAATGCATACATGTATTGTATTCCGATATACAAATGTATATAATGCCTCTGCATTCATTTTCTATTGCTGGGGACTAAATTACCAAAATACAGTGGCTTGAAACAACACACATTTATTATCTCTTAGTTTCTCTGGATCAGGAATACCATATTTTGTATAAATAGCATACTCCTTCTACATTTATTTGCCAACCACTCTTCCCTTAAATGCTGCTATGCCCTTTTTCTTAATTTTTCTTTTCTTTTGTTTTTTAATATTTTTCTGTAAAAATAAAATTAACATAGCACATTTACAAAAATATGTCCTGCAGGGGAAAAGCAGTTGGCAAACAACCGAAAGAACCACGTGTTATTTGGGTGAAAAAGATTATATAAGCAAGGCACAAATCGGTCCTCTTCGTAGGGTCTCAAAGGGCTGCAATCAAAGTATCAGCCTAGATTCTCATCAGTGTCCAGTGGGGAAAGCCTCACTTCTAAGTTCTCTCATGTTGTAGGAAGAGTTACTTTTCTTGAAGCTATATGATTCATGGCAACTAGCTTCTTCATATCCAACAATTGAAACTAACAAATTAAGTGCTATCTTCAGGTAATCAGATACATGTAATCACACACATTCCATCACTTTTGCTGCATTTATTGGTTAGGAAACAACCGTAGGGGATCTTACAAAGCTATACACAAGAGGAAAGAGTGGTAGATATTTACAGTTCACTATATTTAGGGGTAACTGTGCATGGTATCCTTGTGCTACAGTAAAGTCCGTCCACTGTAGTCTGTTATAAAGAACAGACCAAACAGCAATAACAAGAAGACAGCTCCCTGGCATCTGGTCCACTCTGATTATAGCACCAAGTAAACTATCCCTTTGTGTGCCTGAGATGGTAAATCGTTATGGGAATAGAAAACCTCATCTTTCTTCCATGATTGTCAAGAATATAGATATGGGAAGAAATAAAAGCTTTGATATATCATTATATGTATTATATCAATGCCTCTGAGTTAATCTGTGTCAGCTTTCCATAAAGTCACATGACAATATTAACTTCTTCCTATTCCAAGTCAACTATTTGAGCTGTAACTTGGACTACACAAGATTCAACAAGTAGTTGGTCCTTCTGTGATAATCTCTCACTGCCATTGAGTCAATGCTGACTCATAATGATCCCCTGTGGGATTTTTGAGATGGCAACTGTTTACTGATTGTTTTGAACTGAGACCGTTTGGACCACAGCCCAACCTGTAACCATTCTACCACCAGGGATCCATAGCCTCCTTTAAAAATAACTTAAATCTCTAAAGAACACTTCAGAGATAAATTGTAAAGTTGAAAGTTATTTGAGATAACTTTAAAGTATGGGAGTAGTTGACCGTACAGTTTAAAAGAACAAACTGATTACTATTAATTAAGTCTAGAGTTATACTTTATTGACAATCAAACATACATTCTCATCTTGGTAATCACTACATTACAAAGTCTTCAGGTTTATGAGCACCTAGATTTTGTTGAATTTGGTCACTTTATCGGGTTCTGAAGACTCCCTAGTTTTTTTCTGTTTCATAAGGACATGGACGCCCATCTCTACCTTTAATTCGTTCCCCCACAGGGAACAAAAATATATAATTCTCCATGACATTAAGTGTAACTTCACATTGGCACTAAGGGTGGAGCTCTACAACTTGCTTAATTCTCATGGCCCCTTGCATTTTTCTTTTGTTATTATTCTTCACTGTTACTTGGAAAGTGCGTTTGATTGGTTCCAATTCATTGAAATGCTAAGAGAATGAAACACTGCCTGGTCTGGCATCATCATCATCACTATCATCATCATTATCACAATCATTTTTATGTTTATGCCCATTTTTTTAAGCTACTGTGTCAATCCATCTCCTTGACAGTCTTCCTCTTTTTTCTTGGCTTTCTACTTTTCAAAGAATGATGTCCTTTTTCATGGATTTATCTATCTTTACAACATGTCCAAACTATATGAGATGAATATTCATCTTCCTTGCTTCCAAGGAGAATTCTGGCTATACTTACAAGGCAGATTTTCCTTTGCACTTTTGGCAATCCATGGTATTTTGCTTCAGTACTCCACCAGCACCATATTTCAAATACATCGATTTTTCTTTGGTCTTCCTTGTTCCAGATCCAACTTGCACATACATATGAGGCAATTGACAAAACCATGGTTTGGGTTAGGGACCCCTTGGTGCTCCAAGTGATATCCTTGATCTTCAACACCTTAAAGAGGTCTTGCACAGCAGATTTGTCCAATGCAATATATCTTTTGATTTCTTGAATGTCACCTCCATGAATGTTGACTGTACATCCAAGCGAAAAGAAATCCATGACAGCTTTGATTTTGATCTTCTCTTCATTTATCATGATGGTCTATTGATTTATCATGATTTATCTATTGGTCGAGTATGAAGAATTTGCTTTTCTTAACACAGAGTTTGTGCTAGGTTTTTTGTGATAACATGGCACTAGTAAGAAGCTATGGGTGGTGTTGAGCCTGTCAATCAGGTCACAGCCTGATAACCTCCCTTGGAGGTGCAGCAGAGATATATGACTCTCTGGAGGCCAGTCTCTGTCTGTCTGTCTGTCTGCCTTTCTCTCTCTCTCTCTCTCTCTGTTGGTTGGACCAGTACCTTGTTTAATCCCAACTGCCCTGTCTTATCATGTGTGCTGTGCTACTTGTGGGCAGTGCAGTGCTCTGTGGCACCACGTCAAGCCATCCTTGGGCCACATAGGTGTTCTCTGTTGTTCCACGCTGAAGCACTGCTCCACCTTGTAGTGCCTGCAGTCTGTAGACTGACTCTACTCATCTTGCCACCACTCCAGATACTGCACCTCCAGCCACCCACCTCACACTGTGAGGCTCCACCATGACTTGCCTGCCAGGCTATGCTGCTGGCTTTGCTACCCCTGGCCACCTCATATTCCTTTTGTCTGCTTCCTTGGCCTTGGGCTAAAGACCAGGTGAATTGGGAAGACTTTCAATATATGAACTGACCCATGGAAGTGAGTCAGACTGAGCTCTCTACTGCTACGTGAGTTAATTTGCTGTGATATTTCTTTTCACTATATAAACTTATATATATACATATAATTTCGTGCTTCTCTAGAGAACTCTGCCTAATACAAAGTTGTAAACTGTACTGAAGGCTAACATGTTTGATCTTTATCAGCAAATACTTCAAGTCCTCCTAGCTTTCACTGAGCAAGGCTTTGTTGTCTGCATATCACAAGTTATTAATAAACCTTCCTCTAATCTTCTTCACATAGCCCAGCTACTACGATTATTTCATGAGCATAAATATTGAATAAGTATGGGGAGAGGATACACCCCTGAGGCACATCTCTATTGATTTTGAGCCATGAACAATTCCCTTTTCTTGCTCCTATGACTTCCTTTTGATCCATGTAGAGGTTCTACTTAAGCACAATGAATAATTCTGGAATTCTCTCTTCTTCTTAATATTACCCATAGTTAGTAATGTTCCACACAGTTGAATGCCCTTAAACAGTCAAATGAACACACGTAAACATCTTTCTAGTATACTCTCCTTTCAGCCAAGATCCATCTGACTTCATCAATTAAATTCCTTGTTCCATGTCCTCTTCTGAATTCGGCATGAACTGCTGGCAATCTCTGTCAATGTATTGCTGCAATTGTGGGGTAACTTGAGCAAAAATTTAATTCCATGTGATATCAATTATATTATTTCATAATTTGAGCATTTTGTTGGGCCATATTTCTTTAGAATAGATACAAATATGAATCTCTTTCAGAAAATTTTCTAAGTAGTTGTCTTCAAAATTACCTGGTATAGATGAATGAATGCTTCCAGTGCTTATCAGCTTGAAACATTTCTACTGGTATTACATCAATTC
>NW_022111373.1:16246161-16247785 GCF_000313985.2 Echinops telfairi
AAAATTCAGGGAAGATATCCTCAGGGTCTTCTTTAAAAATAACTTATAAAACCATCATTCTTCACTAGGTACCATAGTATAAGCATCCCTTACTATTTATTGCAGGGTTTATCCTAGCAAAGATATGCCTTTCTAGTAAAAGACCATTTTCTTAAGACAGAGAAAATTCACTTGTTTCCACTTGCCCATTTACATTACTCCACACAGTAATGATATCAGCCTTTTAGTAGTATATGTTACATTAGCAATCTGAGGGTTTTTTGCATCAAACTGAAATTTGTAGTGCCTCTAATGTGTAATGAAGTTACACATTTTTACCATGCATTCACTCAAGCATATGAGTTTTATAATTACACTCAAGAGATTGTATTTTGGATTCACTTCTGCTCTAATAAAAATGAACACATACCAATTTTTCTGTCCCCATTTGGAAACACAATTTGTTAGAGTTTGGTCATCTGTTACACAGCGAAGATAGGCTTTCATTCCTCTATTGAAAGAATAAAGTCATGATAACATAATTATATAAAACAGCCCTATTAAATACATGGTCATTTAAAAAAGTTACACGATGATATGATCTCTTCATGCCCAGAAAAATATAAGTGTAATGAATATGCTTAATTTTTTAAAGACATGGTATTTAAAACCATTGGCTTAGGTCTAGTGGTTTTGCTCTTAATCAACCAAGCTTTCAAATAAATGTTCACATTTATATGAATGTTTATATTGTAGATGTTAGGAATGCCCAGATTATACTCTGGAGCAAAGAATTCCAGATTTTTCTCATAATATTACTTTCAAAGTTTCTATTTTTATTACAACTGGATGTAGTTGAATCACATCCATCATAAGAGCTAAAAAAATTGGAAAATTCAGTAAATCATTTGAAACAGTCTTCAAGGATTAAAATTAAAATGAGACCTTTGGATGTATTCAAGCTAATGGTTGTCATCTGTGCTTAGTTCAATTTCAAAGACTGAGGATGTAAGTTAAAAAGGGTTTGGGGGATTTTTTTTCACATTTACACTTTTACTCTAATATACAGATGTTTATACATACTTTTCTGAGATGTAATCAAAACATTATTTGGGACAACTATTAAAATAATCTTTTAATCAATAAAAGGACATTTATAGTCCTCAAATTTAAAAAAATTAAAAATTATTTCCTATTATGTTAAGTGAATTTAGCCAATCACAAAAGGAAAAGTACAACATGAGTCCACTAGGGTAATATTATCAGCACAGTAGGCATAGAAGAAAATCCACTTATCTCACATAATACTGGTTGAGGTACAAGTAATCAGGTGGGGGACAGACCAAATCCAAGGATGTACATGTCATTCCAACACAAAGAAGGGGAAAGTTGGGGGGCAGTCAGAAAAGGGGGATGGGGAGGGAGACAGTGGCACTGGGGTAGCAGGGCACTAATCCACTCATGGGGAGGATATTGTTCATGTCTCCACAGAAATGGAAGTGTGGGTGCAAACCCCACCACAGTGTACCAGACCTTGAGAGTAATGTAACCTCATGGAGAAACTCATGAACAGAGAGGTCTACAAGTCTGGCCCAAATCAGAGTCAGCCCCAATCAGAGCCAAACTGATCCCCTTCCTAGTATTT
>NW_022111373.1:16248321-16260280 GCF_000313985.2 Echinops telfairi
CTTTTTGTTTTGTCTCTATTATTGCTGTTTTGCCTACCTATACAAGTTAGGCATGGGAAGCAATCCCGAGGAGAAAACAATGGAACCAATGGTTCCAGAGGGTCTTGGGGGGAGGAGGCAGTGAAGGGAGCAGTGAGAAAACAACGCCATAGAGAGGGGAACAACTAGGGAATTAAAATCAACAATGATGTTGGAGCAACAGCCATCTAGCTGAGAGAAATTATCAAGAGACAGAAGAAGGATGAACATGATGGTGGGATAGGAGGAAGGTAAAAGGAAACAGAGGAAGGATCTAGGAAGCAAAGCTTTGGATAGAGGTATAACCATAGGTATATACATTTGTAAATATATTAATTCATAAAAATATAGTATTGACCTATATACATATATTTATATGGCAACACATTGAGGAAGTGGATGGACATTGGGCCTCTGCTCAAGCCCTCCCTCAACGCAAGAACACTTTGTGCTCGAAACCTGGCATTCTGTGATGCTCACCCTCCCAACACGATCACTGAAGACAAAATGGGTGTGTTAGTCTGAGTAGACTAGAGAAACAAATTCATAGGCACTCATATTTGTATAAGAAAGAGTTTTATATATAAGAGCAATTGAATATTGAGAAAATATCCCAGCCCAGTCCAGATCAAATCCATAAGTCCAATATCAGCCCATATGTTTGATACCAATCTATAAAGTCCTCTTGGGACTCATGAAAACATGCAATAATGCCAAAATAGTAAGATCATAGGCCAGTGGGTAAGAAGTCTTTAGATCCAGTGGCGTTGTGAGCATCTCAGTGCTGGCAGGGGTCTCCATGTGGCTCCTCAGCTCAGGGCACTAGTCTCATACCTTGTGTCTTGTCAGCTATAATGTCTCCCAGGGAGTGAGCCTGTATCTCACCTCCAGTGAGCTATTTATCACCTTAGTGTCTCCAAATGAGGTCGTCAAGATGGGAACTGATTGACAGGCTAAACTCCACCCCTCCACTCATAAGTCTCAAATTGAAAACAGATTATGTAACTACCACAATGCATGCACAAGCAAATGTGGTAAAGAAAGCTGATGGTGCCCAGCTATCAAAAGATATAGCATCTGGGGTCTTAAAGGCTTGAAGGTAAACAAGCAGCCATCTAGCTCAGAAGCAACAAAGCCCACATGGAAGAAGCACCCCAGCCTGTGTGATCATGCGTTATCCATGGGATCAGGTAACAGGCATCAGAAGACCCAACCAAAACAAACAAACAAAAAACATATCGTAGAGAATGAGGTGGGTTGGAACAGAGACCCAAAACCCATCTGTAGACAATAGGACATCGCCTCACACAAGGGTCACAAGGAAGGGATAAGTCAGCCAGGGAGCAGTATAGCACCAATGAAACACACAATATTACTCTGGGTCTAAGGCTTCCTCACCCTCCACTCTCATGACACCAGTCCTATCTTTCAGTTGTGGCTAGACCAGAGCACGTACACTGGTACAGATAAAAGCTCACATCACATGGAATCCAGGTCGGATAAACCCCTCAGG
The DNA here is from genome assembly GCF_000313985.2 of Echinops telfairi. Lineage (NCBI taxonomy): Eukaryota > Metazoa > Chordata > Mammalia > Afrosoricida > Tenrecidae > Echinops > Echinops telfairi. The sequence continues at coordinate 16,249,853 of NW_022111373.1, forward strand.
AACAGAAATGGGAGTAGCAATACCAGGAGGGTACAGGGGAGGCTGGTGGAGGAGGGGAGGAAGGGAAAACTGATCACAATGATCAACACATAACTCAACCCTCAGGGGGATGAACATCAGAATGTGGGTCCTCTCTCTTCTCTGCTTCAATTATATAAATATATATAATTATAGACACAGCCAAACACATATACATAATTCTCTTCTGCTGGGCTTATTAGTTGCTTACACTCTTCTGTCCCATCCACCACCTCCTTCCAATTTCACTCTCCTTCTCCAAAAGAAATATACGTCCCTATTGACTATTGTTATTACACCTCTTAAAACTAGTTTTTTAATATTTTATAATTTTATGGTTTTCCCATAAATTAGCTCAATTTTTAGTTCTATTACTTATACTGTACACTCTAGCTCCCCCTACCTTGCCCAATTTTTCTACCTACCGATCCCTCTCCCTCTTCCTTCATCTCCACACTTCATGATTTCTAGCTCTGGTGTCACCTGTCGCTCAAAACACAAAAGTGTCATCTATCCCTAGACAGCCCAGCAGCCCCCACAACACTAACAAATGCACTCCTATGCCACAGAGGAAATAGTCAATCGCAGGGTGTCCAAATAAACATAAAACAATGGAAAAAGTCAACAAGACAAGAATCTGGTTCTTTGAAAGGATCAGCAAAATTAACAAAGTGCTTGCAAACTTAACAAAGGGAAAAAAGGAGAAATTTAAAATATCTAAAATTAGAGATGAAAAATCGCAAAGATCCAATGAAATAAAAATTATAAACACATTTCTATAAAAAGTTGTTCTTTTAGATGGGGTTGTGTGATAAAACAACCAGTGACACTCACATATTTATAAAAAAAGAACTTTATAAAGAAATACTATTCCAAGAAGGTATTCCTAGTCCAGTCCAACTCAAGTCCATAAATCAAATCCTAATTGGGACCCTCTACAGATTCATGTAGCTGCAAGCCAATGGCACAGAAAGGTGAAGTGGAATGCAGGGAGCTCATGGGTTGCAGGGTTCAGAGCTTTGTGGATCCAGGAATGATGGAAACCTGGTGGAGCACTGTCATCTCTCAGGGTCAAGTGACCCATATGGGGTCACCCCTGAGTGGAGGCACAAAGTCCTAGCAAGCTGAGCTTGTGAAGGGGCAGAAGAAGAGAGAGAAATCTTCAGGGTATCTCTTATAAAAAGGAGGATGGCAAAACCAAGGAGGTATCATCAAGCTTTGACCTAATTAATAGGTTGGATTTCATTCCTCCATTTTCACATAGGTTACGGGTTGACATAAAATCTAATTGCAACAGCTGTACTCTGACAAGTTTTTTTACCTGGAAGAAATGGTCAAATACCTAAAATACACCATCTATCCAAATTAATGCAGATGGAAGTAGAGAACTGGAATATCCCCATAACAAAAGAAAAACTAGAGGTCATCAAGAAATTCCCCACCAAAAAAAAGCCAGGACCAGATAGCTTCACAAGTGAATTTTACCAAGCTTTTAGAAAAGAACTGTCACCAATTCTCCACAGACTATTCCAGGATATAGATAATGAAAATAAACTCCCCAAATCAGTCTATGAAACAAGCATATCCTGATACCCAAACCAGGCAAAGACGCCACTAATACAGAAAATTACAGACCAAAGTACATCATAAACATAAACACAAAAATTCACAAAAAAATTTTGACCCCTATCATGCAGCAACACATCAAAAAATAATAATACAGCATGATCAATGATATTCATATCAGGGATGCAGCTTTAGAAAAGTGATTAACGTAATCCACCACATAAACAAAGAATAAGAATTACATAAGCATAGCAACAGATACAGAAATAATATTCAACAATATTCAATATCCATTTCTAATAAAATAGGAATCGAATTGAGACTCCTCAATACAATAAAAGCTATATTCAAAACAAACAAACAAAAACAACAGTCAACATCACACTCAATGGGGAAAAGCTGAAGATGTTTGCTCTCAAAACAGGAACTAGCCAAGGGTGTCCCCTATTGCCACTCATACAACTCTCCCTACTTGCAGATAACAGCATTTCATATACCAAGAAGCCCAAGGACTCCACAAAAAGATTGTTGGAAATGATTGAGGGATCTAGTATAGTGGCAAGATAAAAATTAACAAAGATAAATCAATCAGGTTCCTGTATAGCAATGAAAAGAACTCTGCAAAAAAAAAGTTAAGAAAACAGTATCATTTACAATAGCCACACAAAATATGAAATACCCAGGAACAAACCTAGCCAAAGTAACAAAAGATATGTACAAAGAAAACTATAGGATACTATTACAGGAAGCTAACAGAGAACTACACAAATAGAAGCATATCCTATGTTCATGGATAGGAAAACTTAATACAGTTAACATGCCATTTCTATTTATAAATACGATTCCAATCCAAATCCCAACTTCATTCTGTAAATAAATAGAAAAAAATATTTGCCAATTTCATATGTAGAGGAATGAGGTTCAGAATAAGCAAATAAAGAACTCCTTCAAAAGCAAAGCAAAGTATGAAACCTTGCACTACCTGACCTCAAAACCTCCTACATAGCTACAGTATTCAAAACAACCTGGTACTGGTATAATGACAGATATACAGACCAATGAAACAGAGTAAAAACTCAAATGAAACCATCCACCTAAGGCAGCTAATTTTCAACAAAGGACCAAAAACACTTACGTGGTAATGAGACACACTCTTCAGAAAATGGTGCTGGAAAAATTGGATCTACATCTGCAGAAGAATGGAACAGGACCTGTATGTCACCACAAGCACAAAAACTAACTCAAGATGGATTAGACTTAAATCCAAACCCCAGAACGATAAGGCTCATGAATGAAAAAGTTTGGGCAATCTAAGGGTCCTATTACAGGGCATACACACACACTACCAAGTATAATAAAGGAAGTACACACAGTAAAAGACAAAATAGATGACTGGGGCTTATTAAAAATAAGAGACTTATGCACATCAAATGACTTCATCAAAAGAGTAAACTGTGAACTCATAGATTGGCAGACAAGGGACTAATCACTAAAATAAACACAAATCTGCAACAACTCAACAAGAAGAAAACAAACAATCCAATTAAAAGTTGGCCAAAAGACATGGACAGAAAATCCACCAGATACTTGAATTATTAATAAACCCATGAATAAATGCTCATTTTCACTAGCTAGTTAAAAGATCCAAATCAAAACAATGATGAGATATCACCTTATAACCACGATGATAGCCCAATTTGAGAGAGAGAGAGAAAGAGAGAGAACAACAAATCCTGGAGAGGGTGTGGAAGGATTGTAACTCTCATACACTGTCGGTGGCATTATAAACATCTACAACCATAGTGGAAAACAATATGGCACTTGCTGAAACAACTGGGAATATAAGTGCCAAACCATCCAGCAATATCCCTGCTGGGCATATACCACAAAGAAGTATGAGAAAGAACACGAATAGACCTATATTCTCCCATGGTGATAGCAGCACAGTTCACAGCAAGAAGCTTGAAAGAGCCCAAATGCTCCTCTTGAAGAATGGCTAAAGAAATTCTGATACATTCACTTAATGGAATACTATACATCCTTAAAAAAACAGTGATGAAACCTTGAAACACCTCATCACATGGAGTAATCTTGAAACCATCATGCTGAGTGAAGTCAGCCAATCACAAAAGACAAATAATGTATGAGCCCACAATTATAAGGATAAAAACCCAGACTAAGGCAAGTTCTTGTCCCCCATGCAAACAGGTAGTGTGCCTACATAGTCCCAATAAACTATATATCACTCTCATTAGAACAGCTTAAGAACCACATTAAGAGAGGTGGCCTAATAACAGAGGAGGTCAGCATTTCATATCTGAGGGGGATGAAGGGAGAAGAAAATCAACTAATTCCCACTACAGAGCAGTGTGCTATGTTACCCAAATAAATAGACAACTATAAAAAAAATAATTAGTGCACTTTACTTGGGAAATAGGATCAAGAGCAGGGTGGGTCAGGTCATGTCTGCTTTGGAGAAGAAAATTATATTTCTGATTGTGGTGTATCCAATGATTGGCAAAAATGTATAACATTGCTTGTAGAGACCCCCCGGGGAGACTTGCCCAGTCTTATGCCCCTAAATGGGCACTTTTGACTTAGCTCCTAACCAACCCGTAGTGGCCCATGCAATGTACTATAGATAATTCAGGCATTAGACTGTCCTTCAGTGATGTACAACCCCTTTCATAGACCATACCAGAGGGCTGGAATTGGAAACATCACTAAATGAACTGGAATTTACATTAAACTCACTTATAGCAGAACCAAAGAACAGAAATATTTCTTTGAACCATAAACTGAAATACCCTAATGAGAGAAGAAGTGAGGGAATTGGTAGCCCAATTAGGGAGTTGGGAGTTATTTGACTTTGCATGGGTTTGGACTTACTGCTGTGAGGGTGCCAAATCAATGGTGGCCCAAGTTCAACAGATATTTGTTATCTTCACATTCTCTCTGTCATAGCTCTCACTCTTATGACATGTATAACTAGTGTCCAGTCACCCATGCTTTGAAGAGATATGAGTTGACAACTCATGTATTGGAATCTAATAAGAAGCCCTATATATGTATAAAATTCTTTGCTCACCAGTGCTCTAACATTTACTGAAATAATACAGCTATCAATAGAATTACCATAAGCCCCAGGGGATGCTTTATGATGTAAAAACAACATCAAATAAAAATGACAACAAAATGACTATGCTGTCTATAAAAGTGGACCCGGGATGGTTTACTCTCTCAAGTAGAAACCATAGGCACATAAATGGATTTTGAGCTCTCACTTGATCATAGACATAAGAAAAATTAATTCTTATGTCATGACCCTGCCTGGTATACTTACCCTCCTGAGGAAATCACTGAAGACATTGGTGGCATAGAAAAGTGTGATGAAGAATTCAGATGGTGCCCTCCTATCATGAAAAAAAAAATGCATTTGGGTCTTTAAGATTTGTCTTAAAGCAAGCAGTCATCTAAGCAAGGAGTCAGGTAAGTTCATACGAAGAAGCACACCAGCTGATATGATCCAAGACTGTAAATAATAAGATCTAAACTGGAGGAGGGAAGAGTACCAGTGCCTAAATTCTAAACACTTGGTTTGCAAAATTCTATAGATGATAGTGGTAGCCCAAAATCCATCTGTAGGCTCCTGATGTAAACTGATTCTCTGCTGGAGCCTCAATGCTCACATACTAGGAATGTTAACAGCCCTAGTATCAGACAAAGATCATTGTAAAGCGGATTATAGCAACTGAACTTTAGCTGGAATATATCATTTTGTCATTTGATCTCCCTTTGGACCCAGTGTGAATTAATTCTAATGTTTAGGATTTTTTTTTTTTTATATTCTCCACTTTCCCTTAGATAGAGGTCTTTCTGTTTTAGATGGTCATTGTTACTGGGTCTTTGCTGGTTGTTTGCCCTGGTTTTGTATGTTTTCCTGTACAGGGAAACTGAGATGGGTGGAAGTATGAAGATAGTAACTGGATTAATGATTGCGTGGGAACAAAAGAAGAGGAATCAACATCAGTGGGTACAAGAATGAAGAAAGCTTCCAAAGTTGATTCTGGTGATAATTGCACAGCCCTTCTTGATATAATTGAATTATGAAATTGCATGACATGTTCATTATAGCTCAGTAATTTTTTAACTTAAATTTTTTAAAAGAAGCTTTGGGAAAAGAGAATTAATATTAATAGGGAGGAACAACTCAGAAAATGGGGCTGGAAATGGCTGCACACATCAGTGTCAAAAATGTCATTAATGGTACAAGTATAAATGGTTCAATTGATGTGTTTTTGTATATATATTTTGACACAATAAATAAATAAAATTGTATTTATTAAAATATGATTCTCCCTTTTTTCCCATGTTCAACTCCATTCCATGCCCCATACCAACCAACATAAAGATTGCAAATGATTTCCTTTAATTGCTCAGCCACCTATTTTGTTCTAACAATTATATACTTTAAAATAGCCAAATTGATTTTCTGTCTATAAGAAAAGACATTTTGAAATCTATATGCTTCTCAGTTGGACGTTTGGTCAATAAAATACTCAGTAAAGTGGAGATTTGGAAATCATCCAATTAATTTGATCAATAGGGAGACACACTCAATAGGTTAAATCCGAACTTTTTTTCCTTCTCTCTTCTAAATTACTGTCTGCAGGCTACATGTATGCAATTAGTCAGATAATCCCCATCTCCCAACGCTGTGTGCACTCCAGGATTCCCTCTTGTGTGTTGTAATAAAGGTCAAACTCACTGCCATCACGTCGACTCCCACTCATATAGACACCATTCATTTCCTCAAATTTTGACCCTTTCTCTATGGGCAGTGAACAAGTAAGAAGTAATGATAAGAAACATCAAAAAACATATGCATTCTAACTGATTATAAGAATACAATGAACTACTTGACTTTGATGATGAGAATATCTCAATTGAATTGAGTGCTTTAGATGACTTTAATATTGACATATAATTTTGATACTTATATCGTTATAAAATATAGTGATTGGCCTAAGAATATTTGCAATGTCTTCTATAGATTTTACTTATTTCTTTATAAATTTTATAGTGTTATAGTTTTAAGCAACTGAAAAAGTATTGCTTCAGAATAATGAAAATGTTTATTAGTAAATTAAAATATCAGAATGTAAATCTCTTGTTTCCAGCTGTATTCTCAATTTAGGTGTAAATTGAGAAAGCTGTATGTTTTTCTTTCTAACCTTTCCACCATAGCGACTGCTTTTTAATTTACGTCATGTCAAAGTGGCAGTTTAACATCACTGAGGGCCACAAATCATTATTCATTTAAGTGTTTTTTGAGTTTGGGGAACAAAAAAAAGTCTGAAGGGGAGCGGTCAGGGCTATAAGGTGGGGAAAGTATGGTTTCACAAGGAAATTTTCATAAGAGAGCTTTTGTTACTCTCAAAGAATGAGTAGAGCATTGTTGTGGTAGAAACAAATAAATGAATAATGATAGTACAAATGGGTGCAACTTTTTGGACATTTTTCATTAATGAAATTTGTAATTTTCTGAAAACTCTCTATAAAAAGCACCATGATTCTATTTGAAGAAAATCTATCCTTTTGAAATCCCCAAACAGTCCAATCATAATCTTCTGAGCTGACCCCTCTGCTCTGAATGTAGTTAGCCCCAGTAACTTGGGGAAGGTCATAAGCAAGAACGTGATCGAGGCAGTTTAGTCCTAGAAAGTGTCATTCTAATGGAGATATAAAATGGATAATAGTGAAATCTGATGCTTTCATTTGTCTTCTAATAATTGCTGTAACAATGCAAAATAAGTGTTTTTTTCCCCAACAGTTTTATCAGCACATAATTTACATATCATTCGATCGAATAGTTCAATTGTCCAGTCATCTCAAGGGGAATTATACAATCACCACCACATCTATCTTAGAGCCTTCCCCTCCAAATGGTTAAATTGCTTTTAACATGAGTTTTGCGATCTCAATGAGTTCTAGTGCTCTCCTGCTCCCTCCTGCCTTCATTGTTTACTCCTGAAATCCCTTTCCCTCCCTATTGCCGATCCCCCACCCCTTCATTCTCTATAACACCTTGGAACAGTTATTACCATTATACATCCACTCTTGCTGTGATTAACAACTGGAAAACCCAACAGAAAAAATGAAAAATTGCACTAAAGTGGTAAGGATAAGATCATATGAGTATAAAGACAAAATTATAGATAACGCATGAGGGTGAGAAGACCCCCATCAACATTCAAAAAGCCAGGGAAGAAATTCCTCTCATGGAATATCTAGGAGATAACTTGTACCCAGAGCAAATTCAGTCATGTCTATAGGGAGGTCCACTGGTCAAGTAGCAAGTTTGATCCAGCATAATCAAGATGACCATGGTCTCAGCCTGATAGTAAGACTGTTCAGGACTCTTGCATTTGGCCCTGCCAGCAGCTCAGTCTGACCAGATACTGTGAAGATGGGTTTGGACCTCCTACTGCCCTCCATAGCCTGCTACAAATTCTGTGTTCATAATTTTAGTTCTGATACTTTTCTGTTCACAATATTTGAATTTTGTAATTATCATCCTTGGATCACACAAGCTGGTATGCTTCTTCTGTGTGGACTTTGTTGACTCCTTGCTTAAATGGCTGCTTGTTTGAATCCAAGCCTTTAAGACTACAGACACTCTTCTGATTGACAGCCAGGCACCATCTACTTTCTTCACCACACTTTGTTGTAGCACCCTTATCTTCAGTGATCATTTCATGAAAGTGAGTGTCGAGCAGAGCCATGGTGTAAGAACTATTTATTCTTAAGTTGGAGCTAGGAGTTAGTGCGAGCCCAAAACTCATTCCTGGATCTATGTTTTTTTGTTGTTGTTGTTTTTTGCTGGAAGTTGGGAATTAATACATATGTCATATCATTTCACAGTTCAATCATGTCAAACATAATAGTAGAATTGTTTCCATAATCAATCTCCAAACATATTTTCCTTCTGGGCTTCTTGTTGTCAGCTCCTTCTTATCTCCTCCCCTCTGCATATCGCCCCTCCCCCAAACCCTTTTATGTTTTCTTTTCAAATATGCTCAACATCCCTGTGTTTCATTTATCAAAAAAGAGAAAAAAATAACACAGATTCAAAAGATGACCCCCCAATGGTGACGCACATCTGAGATACACCCTAATATACATAAACATAAGCAAAATACAACAGAATGGCCATCACAGGATTCCCAGAGTAAGACCTTCCCCAATTTACATTCCCAAGAGCATCCTCAGTCTCTCCTCACCCACCTGGAAGTTAGCTCTCCCTCCCCTTCCCTCTACAGACACGCACCTACCTATGTTCCCTCCAAACTTGGCCATTTCCTCTCCCCACTTCCACACTGCCCCTCTCATCAGAAAGTCTCATCCCTCTGAGAGGCCCAATGCATTCTCCGAGAGACCTCACCCCAGATCCACATGGCTCCCACTCAGCAGACAGTATCACCCCCTCCACCCTGTCCCAGGCTATTTTGATGGCTGTAGCTGTATAGCAGGTTTTGAGGTCAGGTGGAGCATGAGTGCCTATTTCGTTCTTTTGGAGGAGTTCTTTGTATATCTGCGCTTCTTCCCTCTCCATATGAAGTTGGTAATCATTTTTCCCATTTCTTTGAAGAATGATGCTGGGATTTGCCTCAGGATTGCATTGAATCTGTATAGTGCTTTAGGCAATAGTGAGTCTTCAAATCCACGAAGATGGTTTTTCCCCCATTTGTGTAGATAGATCCATCCTAGTTCCTTGCAGTAATGTTCTGTAGTTTTCTTTGTACACGCCTTTAGGCTTTTTTGTTGTTGTTATGTTTATTCATAAGTATCTCAGCATCTGCATCACTATTGTGAATGGTATATCCTTGATATCTCTTTTGGTATTCCCATTACTGGTATGGGAAACCAATTGAGCTCTGCTTGTTAATCTTATATCCTGATACACTACCAAACTCCTCTATTGTTTGCAGTAATCCTATTGTGGACACCCTGGGATTCTCAAGATATAAAATCATATCCTCTGCAAAAAGCAAACGTTTCACTTCTTTGCCCAATTTTACTCCCTTGATTTCTTGCGGTTGTCTCATGGTGCTGGCTAGGACTTGCAGCATAGTGTTGCATAAAAGTGGGGATAAAGGAAATCCTTGCCAAGGTCCCTAATTCAGTGGAAATGTTTTCAGCTTTTCTCCATTGAGAGTAAGATTGACTATTGGCTTTTTGTATATGGCCTTTATTATATTGAGAATCTTCCCTTCCAATCCTATCTTCTTGAAGCTTTTTATTAGGAATGGGTGTCGGACATTATCAAATGCTTTTTCTGCATCAATTGATATGATCATATGGTTTTTGTTCTTTTTCTTGTCAATATGGTAGATTACATTAATTGCTTTTTGAATGTTGGACCATCCCTGCATCCCTGGTATGAATCACACTTGGTCATGATGGATTATTTTTGGATATGTTGTTGGATCCTGTTGTCCAAGATTTTGCTAAGGATTTTTGCATCTATGTTCATGCGAGATACAGGTCTGTAGTTCGCTATCCTGGTGGAGTCTTTGCCTGGTTTGGTATCAGGTTTATGCTGGCTTCAGAGAATGGTTGGGAGTTTGCTGTCCCTTTCTATGCTCTGGAAGAGTTTGTATAGGATCGGTCAGCTCTTCTCTGAATACTTGGTAGAATTCTTCTGTGAAGCCATCTGTACTGGGGCTTTTTTTAAGTTGGGAGTTTCTTTTTTTTTTTTTTAATTAATCAATTTATTGGGGCTCATACAATTCATCACAATACATAGATCAATTGTGTAAAGCACATCTATACATTTGTTGC
>NW_022111373.1:16260976-16267798 GCF_000313985.2 Echinops telfairi
TTTCTAGGTATTTGTCTATGCCCTCCAAGTTATTGAATTTGTTAGCATACAGTCTTTTGCAGTACTGTTATTAATCTTTTTATATCATTAGGGTCAGTTGTGACTTCTTTTGTTTCATCCCTAGTTCTTTTTATGGTCTGTGAATTGGAACTACAGAGTATCCTTTTATTTAAGGCTTGAATCATTCATCCTTAATACTTGATCTTGACAATTGCTCCTTCTTTTCCTTCGTTAATTTACTAGCAATTTGTTGATTTTAATTCTTTCAAAGAACCGACTTCTTCTTTTGTAAATTTTTTCTTCTCTTTTCTGGTTCACTTATTGCTGCTCTTATTCTTACTTTTCTCTTGCTGTTGGAGGGGTTGTGTTGTTGCCTCTGTTCTAATTGTTGGAAGTGCTGTGTTAAGGAGCTGTGGTTACATAATCTGGTGTCAATTTGGGACTTTCTCGCCTCATTCCCTGCAAGACATCCCTTTAGAGAAGACGCACGGAGAGAGGCTGATGAAGCTGGAGCTGGAGAAGCCATGTGGAGACCCCTGCCAATGCTGAGATTCTTACAATGCCACTGGATCCATAAGACTTCCCACACACTAACCTGTGATCTTCCTGCATTCGGCATCATTTCATGTGTTTCATGAGTCTGAAGAAAACTTTATAGATTGATATCAGACATCTGGGCTAATATCAGACTTATGGACTTGATCTGGATTGGGCTGGGATGTTTTCTCAATATTCAAATGCTCTTGTACACAAACCTCTTTCTTATACACATATGTGTATTTATGAATTTGTTTCTTTAGTCTACCCAGACTAACATAGGAGCTGATCATGATTCTCTCCTGTTTTTCATGTGTGTCTTCAATAAAGTGACCTCTGATAACTGCTTTTGTTGTGTGCCGTAGGTTTTGGTATGCTGTATTATCATCCTTGTTAGTTTCTAGGAATTACCTAATTTCCTCTCTTATTTGGAATATTACTCATTCCTTTTTGATAAGTGAATTTATGGGTCTCCAAGGTATTGGTTTTGTTTGTCTAGTATTTCTATTGTTGATTTCCAACTTAATGGTACAGTGGTCAGGGAAGAGGGATTGAATGATCCCTATGTGCTTGAATTTTCCCAAGCTTGCTTTATGTCCCAGACTGTGGTCTAATGTAGAATATCAGCCATATGCATTGAAGACGAATGTGTATGTTTTTGCTGTTTGATGGAGAATTCTATAAATATCTATGAGGGCATGTTGATTGATTGTCATGTTGATTGATTGTCTTGTCTTTTTCTGTTCCTTTATTGAGTTTCTTACCTGTTGATCTATCTTTCTTTGAGAGTGGTGTTTTAAAATCACCTACTATAGCTGTTGGTCTAGCAAGTTCTCCTTTCCTCTGTTTGAAGATTTGGCTGATGAATTCCGAGGGTCTTTCAGTGGGTGCATATCAGTTTATTATGGTTATGTGATCTTGGTGTATTGACTCCTTGAGCATTATGAAATGCCTGTTTATGCCTCTTATTATCTTGTGTACCTTGAGGTCTATTTTATCAGAGATTAATATTGCCACCCCTACTTTTTTGATTGCCATTAGCATGATAAAGTTTTTGCCAACCTTTGACTCTCGGTCTGCTTTTGTCTGTGAGAGATGTGTATTATGGGGAGACACGTGCAAGTAAAATTTGCTGAAGATCATTGAGCAATCTTGCAGCAGTACAGTGACAAGGAGCTGCCAGAAGTTCACATTGGCTTAAGAGTTGGATGTGGATCAAAAGATATCATTGCTGATGTCACATGCCTCTTGGCTGAAAGGAGAGAATAGCAGAAAGATGTTTAGTTGTGTTTTATTGACTGTGCCATGGCATTTGACGGTCTGGATTAAAAAGCAAAACCAAAAACTACAGATAATCTTGAGAAGAATAAGTGTTCTGGAATACTTCATTGTGCTCATGCAGAACTTGTACATAGACTAAGAGGCAGTTGTGTGCACAGAGCCAGGGAATACTGCATGGCTTAAAATCCAGAAAGGTGTTCAACAGATCCGTAGTCTCTCACACTACTTATTCAATCAGTATGCTGAGCAAATAATCAGAGAGTTGACTCATATCAAGAATGTGGCATCAAGATTGGAGGATGGCTCATGAACAATCTGTAATATGCAGATGACACAACCTTGCTTGTGGAAGTGGGGAGGACTGGAAGGACTTGGTGGTTATGAAGATCAAGGATTACAGTCTTCAGTATGGATTATGACTCATGATTATGTAGGGAAGACAAATATCCTCACAATTGGCCTAATGGATAGCATCAAGGTAAATGGAGAAAACGTTGAAATTGTAAAAGATTTTGTCTTGCTTGGGTCCATGATCAATGTTCATGGAAGCAATAGTCAAGAGATCAAAAGATAAGTTTCATTAAGCAAATCTCCTGCATGAGATCTTTTTAGAGTATTGAAAAGCAGGGATGTTACTTTGAAGACTAAATTGGGCATGGCTCAAGCCATGGTATTTTCAATTGCCTCATATGCATGGGAAAGTTGTACATTAAATAAAGAAAAACAAAGAAGAATAGATGCATTTGAATTTTGATGCTTGAGAAGAAGAATATTGAAGGTTATATGGACAGCTAAAAGGACAAACCAATCTGCCTTGGAAGAAGGACAGCCAGAAGGTTCCTAAGAGACAAAGATAGTGAGACTGCATCTTACATACTTTGGACATGTTTTCAAAAGAGACTAGTCTCTGGAGAAGGACATCATGGTTATTAAAGTAGGCATCATGTTTGGTAGAGGGGCAGTGTAAAAGATGAAGGCTCATGAGAAGATGGATTGACACAATGGCTGCAACAAAGGGTGCAAACATAGTTATTGTTGTGATCATGATGCCGGATTGGGCAGTGTTTTGTTATGTTGTGCTTCGGGTTGCGATGGGTCAGAACTAACTCGATAGGACCTACAACAACAACAAGAACAACAGGATCAAGAGAACTTGTCTGCAGCCACCCAGTGATCACAGAGACATGTTAAATGTCTTTTGTGTCAAATCAACCTGTGTATCTATGAAAGAGAGGCAATCATTTTTATTAAACCTCTATGTGAATGTCATATTACTTTTATCAGTTTGACCTGATTTAATAGCTATCACAGTAAACAAGAATTGTTCCACTCATCTCTCAACTGTTTTGAAGTACTGATCATGTTTAAGAAGTTTCTCAATGACCTCTTACTTTTATTTCAGGGTAATATCCTGAATTGAGGTTATGCTTTCTAATATGAGCAAGAACAAATTACATGTAGTGAAGGTCTACTGATATTCTATTAACAACCACTCTTTTCTAGGGAATACAATGTTTTTAATTTAAAGTATAAAAATCACATGTCAACTCTTTTGGCTTAAGATACAAGTTTTTATTACATTCAATGCCAAAGCAGGAGTTTGAGTATTAATGCAGCATTTTTGACTCTTTGGTGTGCATATTTTAAAAAAAACTATAAAAATGGGGTTCACCTTTCATTTGTGAATATTGCAATATATGAGAAATGCTGTACACAAAACAACCTAAAAATAAGAATCAAAAGAGAGTAACAAATGCTTTTTGGCATATGTTTATGACACTTCATGGTTATTGCATGGAAGTTAATTTTTAGCTGCTGATGAAGCTGACAGGTGCTCAGGAAATGAGATCACCCCTGCAGCACAAAGAACTCCACTACGAACTTTCTGGACCTATGAATGTGCTGACTGTGTTTGGATGTCTTCATAGTTAACTTTTAAAGTTTTACACAGGAATCAAAGTCTGACAGTATATCTGTTGAACATATGATTTTGTGTGTGTGTCTGTGTGTGTGTGTGTGTACTTCCAAAAGGTTGTGGAAGAATGGAACAAAAAGGACGTGATTATTTTCCCAACGAACTCTTTGAAGCTCTTTTATATATTGTTGATATAGAGAGCACATAAATACAAATTATATGATAACATATATCCTTAATTCTAAACTATTTACCTAACAGGAGCTATTAGAATTTTTTAAGGAAACACGATTTTTTTTTGTTGCTGTTTCAGTTCATTACTTTGGCTCATGTTCTGTTTTTATATTTCCACTTTTTGCCAGGATTATGTCCGAAAATATCATGTGAGTCTTCCATCTGGTTCTTTTTAAACTTAAAAGCAGTTTTTTATTATCGTACTTAGACTTCCTTAACTCATACAGAAAATCTTATTTTCTCACTTGTAAAGTGCCTACCTCATTTATATGGGCAAGTTTAATTGGTCTACCTGGTAGGCACTAATAGAAGTGAGGTTTTTCAGCCATGAACTAAAGAAGAGAATAACAATTATTTCCTGTTTTAAATTTTTGTAGATTATAGTGCCTAAATAATGCAATCCATGATCTCTAAAATTTAGCAAGAAAAAGAACAAAATATTTCCATATAGTTTTAAAACTTTGCATTGCTTTAAATAATGGAGTAGGAAATTTCCATTGTCCAAAATATTACCCAAGCTACTGAACCAAATGAAAACCACAAACAAAAATTATATATATTTAATATATAATTCACTTTTAAATGATCAGGCTTACTACTAATACTTTAAATCTTGGTTTAGCAAGATTTACAATAGTTTTCAAGGGGGTAAAAGTTTCAAAATGATCTAGATATGTCATAAAGCTAACAAACTATTTTCATAAGAATGATACTACACTAACATCTGACTCAAAATAAAAAGAGAAAGCAATAAAACTAACATTTATTGTATACATACCACGTCCTACATATTATACCCAAATCTTTGTACATACTGACCTTATTAAACTACTTAGTCCTTTAGGCACCTATTATGAAACTGATGGTATTATTTTTATTTTGTTATGGAAGCAGCGGCACAAAGAAGTTAGGTAACATGGAAGAAGTCATAGGCAAGAAAGTGAGAGAAGCCAGAATTGAATTAAAAAGGCGGTAGAACACTGGAATCAAATGTTTCCATTTGTTCCTTCTTCTAGTCACTTCTATATGACAGAACTTCCCTTCTGCCCTGCCATCCACTCGTCAGCTTATTGCTTTGTGTTGGCTTGCATGTTTCTATGATACAAATAGCTATACCACCAGTATTTTAAATAACAACAGGGTAACACATGGGTGACAGGTTTCAGAGGAACTTCCAGACCAAGACAGCTTAGAAAGGACAGCATAGAGATCATTTTCCAAAAATTGGACAATGAAAACCTGATGTATCCACACAGAATACTGTTTTGTACGTTACTGGGAGATGATTCTATTAGGTTGGAAGGCATTACACAACAGCTGCAATGATGGGCTCAAGCATATCCATTGTGACAATGTTACAGGAGATTACTTGAAGCACTAATAATAAAAGTTTGAAGTGTTATCTCATTGATTTTAATTTACCTTTCCCTAATGACTATATGCCAGAATTTATTTAATGGTAGTGGTTTTAAAGACTAATGAAGACGCGCCAGTGATACAACAGGTAGCATCTTAATGGCTAACTCAAAAGTTGACTGTTCAGATCAACTTAGCTGCAATGTCTTGGATGGACCTGAAACTTTACAAGAGCAAAGCAAGATTACAGTCTTTCTCTAGTTCTACTCCTTGTCACATGGCATCAGTAGAGTTGAAGTTGACCTGATGGCATCTAACAACAATGACGAATTATCCTGAGTACCTTTCTAACGTTCACTTCTACATCTCTTTAGAGAATTGGCTAAAACATTTCCTCTAACGTTAAAATTAGTCTGTTTGTCTTTTAAAGGTAGAGCTTGGAGGATTTCTTCATATGTTCTGCATACTACATCCTAACCTTCCACTTGTCTTTCAGTTTGTTATACTGTGGTGGCTTGTAGTGGCTGTGATGCTGGAAGCTATGTCACTGGTATTTCAAATGCCAACAAAGTCACCCAAAGTGTCTTATTTCAGCTGAGCTTTCAGAATAAGAACAGACAATGAAGAAGGACTAGGCTCCCCACTTGGAAGAACGTAGCTACTGAAAACCATATGCATAGTTGGAAGCATTGTGAGATATGGAATGTCTAATGACTGGAAGCAGGACACTACTGGAGATCATTCCAGAGGATCAGCATGCTGGGTCAGAAGGCGTTTGAAATGTGAATTAGGAGGACCTAGTTTCTTGGCATGTGGGCCACCTGGGTGTTGTGAGTTGGGTCAAATCTGTGGGAGTAGATACCTTGGGATCTTTATTTGCTAATGGATAATGACTTGAGATAAGGGGAAACAGCTGAAAAAAATCTGCTCATTATGGGAACTTTGAATGTGCAAAGCATGAATCTAGGAAAATTAGAAACTGTCAAACAGGAAAAGGAACTTAAAAAGATGAATATCCCAGACATTAATGAGATGAAATGGAATGGTATTGGTCATTTTTAATCAGATAATCTTATGATATATTTATTATGCAGGGAATAACACAATCAAGAGGAATAGTTTGGAATTCATTGTCAAAAAGGACGTTGCAAAATCAATCAGTGCTATCTGTGATAGGATTATATCTATATGCCTTCAAAAATCAAATCAATACAACTACTATTCAAATTAATGCACCAACCACAAAAGCTAATAATGAAGAAACTGAAGAATTCTGCCAACAGCTTCAGTCACAAATTAATCAAACATGCAATCAAAATGCATTGATAATTATTGGCATTTGGAAGGCAAAATTGGAAACAAAGAACAATAGTAGTTGGAAAATATAAACTTGGTGATAGAAATGAAACTGAAGATCACATGTGTGTTAGTTCAGGTAGACTAGAGAAACAAAGTTCATAGATACTCATATGTGTATAAGAAAGAGGTTTATCCTGACA
>NW_022111373.1:16268531-16283634 GCF_000313985.2 Echinops telfairi
GAATGCTTTGATAAGGATGATGGTGGCATAAACCCAAATGTTCTTGATACATTGGAGGAATGTATGGATTGTGATAAGAGATGTACGAGCCCCCAATATAAGTATTTTATAAAAAGAAAGAGGTTTATACAAGAGCAATCGAATATTGAGAAAATGTCCCAGCCCAGTCCAGAGCAAGTCCATAAGTCCAATATTAGCCCACAGGTCTGATAAAAATGTTTAAATTCCTCTTCAGACTCACAAAACATATGCAATGATGCAGGAAGATCACAGGCCAGTGGGTGGAAAGTATTGTGGATCAAGTGGTGGTGTAAGCATCTCAGCACTGGCAGGGGACTCCACATGGCTTCTCCTGCTCCAGAGGTCTGGCTCCATCAGCCTCTCTCCATGTGTCTTCTCCACAGGGATGTCTCACAGGGACTGAGTCTGTGTCTGCCTCCAGTGAGCTATTTATCTCCGTAGCGCCCCCACACATGCAGTCATCAAGCTAATGACCTGATTGACAGGCTGGACTCCATCCCTTCATTCTGAATCCTCAAATTGACACCAGATTATGTAACTACCACAGCATGAAAAAACTTTGTAAAACGAATGACTTGTTCAGAGCAAATGCCCTTTTCAACAACACATAAAGCAACTAAATACCTGGACTTTTCCAGATGGAATACACAAAAATCATATTGACTAAGTCTGGGTAAGAGATGATGGAGAAGGTCAATATCAGCAAATAAAACCTAGCCAGGGGCTGACTGGAGCAGACCCTCAATTGCTCATATCAGTTGTTCAGGATAACATTGAAGATAATTAAGTCCTTAAGAGCCAAAATACAACCTTGAGTCTCTCCTGCTTGCATTTTAAGAGCATTTCAAGAACAGATTTGACTCATTGAACACTAAGGGCAAAAATCCTAAAGCGCTTTGGGAGGACACCAAGACCATCATTCATGAAAAAAGCAAAGGGTCATTAAAAGAAAAGATCAAAGTGGATGTCAGATGACACTATCAACTTGCCCTTAATCATAGAGTAGCTAAAGTAAATGGAAGAAAGGATGAAGTCAAAGAGCTGAATGGAAAATTCTAAAGGGCAGTGCAAAAATACAAAACCAAATATAATTAAATGTGTAAAGACATAGAATTAGAAACGAAAAGGTAGGAACATACTCAGCATATTTTAAAGTATTAGAACTAATGAAAAAATTGAAGCCACATGTTGCAATATTGAAAGATTCTATGGGAACAATATTGAATGATGTAGGAAGAATCAAGAAATATTTGGAAATCAAACACAGAATCACTCTACCAACAAGAACTAGTGGAAAGCCCAGCATTTCAAGAGGTAGCATATGAGCAAGAACTAATGGTGTTCACAGAACAAGTTCAAGATGCACTGAAGGCATTGGCCAAGATCAAGTTTCCAGGAATTGACAGAATAGTCATTTAAATGTTTCAACAAGCTAAATTGATGCATTGTAAACACTTCTTGTCCATGTCATGAAATTTGGAAGATAGCTACTGACTAGAAGAGATTTATATTTGTACCCATTTCAAAGAAAGGTGACCCAACAGAATGCTCAAACTGTAGAAAATATCACTTATATCACATGCCACTAAAAGTTTTCCTAAAAGAAATCCAACAACAGTTGCACTAGTACATTGACATGGGGTTGCTAGAGGTTCAAGGCAGATTCAGAAGAAGATGTGGAGCAAGAGATATCATTGCTGATGCCAAGTGGGTGGATCTTGGCTGAAAGCAGAGAACACTAAAAAGATGCTTCTTTGTGTTAGATTGACCATGCCAAAGCATTTGACTGTGTACGTCATAGCAGACTCTGGATAACCCTGAGGAGAACGGGAATTCCAGAGCACTTCATTGCCTCATTCAGAACTTGTACAGGGACCAAGAGGCAGTTCTGAAAACAGAACAAGGAATGTTGCCTCCTTTAAAATCAGGAGGTGTGAGACAGGGTTGTATACTTTCACCAAATGTATTCAATTTGTACTATGAGCAATTTGTATGATAAGTAGCTTGATGATATGAAGAAGAATATGACATCTGGGTTGGAGGAAGGCTTATTAACAACCTGTGAAATGCAGCTGACACAATCTTGCTTTATGAAAGTGAGGACCTGAAGCACTTACTGACAAAGATCAAGGATTGCAGCCTTCAGTATGACTTGCAACTTAATGCAAAAAAGACCCAAATCTTTACAACTGCAAGAATAGGTAGCATCATGATAAATGGAGAAATGGTTAAAATTATCAGGATTTTGTCTTCTTTGGATCCACAGTCCATGCTCGTGGAAGCAGTAGACAAGAGATCAAAAGATGTGTTTCATTAGGTACATCTGCTGCACAGTGCACAAGACCTCTTTAGAATATTGAAGAGCTAGGATACTTTACTGAGGACTAAAGTGTGCCTGGCCCAAGTCATGGCGTTATCCATTGCCTCGATTGCATGTGAAAGTTGGGCATTGAATAAGGAAGACCAAAGAAGAATAGATGCATTTGAACTGTGGTTCAGGAGGAGAATATTGAAACTCTCATGGACTGCTCAAAGGACAAATCGATCTGTGTTTGAAGAAATATGACCAGAGTGCTTGATAGAGGCAAGGATGGGCAGATTTGGTCTTACATACTTTGGACATGTTGTCAGAAAAGACTGGTCCCTGGAGCAGGACACCATGCTAGGTAGAGGATAGGGGCAACAAAGGAGAGGGATGCCTTCAGAGAGATGAGTGGACACAGTGGCTGCAACAGTGGGCTCTGCCATGGGAACAGCTGTGAGGGCAGCACAAGCTGGAGCAGGCTGAGTTCTGCGTGTGAAATGGAGCCGTCAGTCGGAACTGATTCCATGGCACCTCACATGTCCTAATCCCATACATGATTTGAAAATATAGACATCTTATGCCAAGGGTTGTCTTTCATTTCTCAATTGTAGCCTTCAACATATAATTTAAAAATTGTAATGGAATCCAATATGTTTCTTTGTTATTTGATTGTACACTAAATGTCATATCGAAGAAACCATTAATGAACCCACGTTAATGAATTTTCGCATCTATAAATTCTCGTAAAAAGTTTATATTCTAAGTTCTGCAATGTAAGTTTTTGATCAATTTTGGGTAAAATTGTGTATACACTATGAGGTCAGAATGTTGCCTTTTTCTTCGGTGTGCGTAATTCACTTTATTCAAGCACGATTTTTAAAAAATTGCTACTGTATTTTTCCTCCATTGAATGATTAGATTATTCTAAGCAAAACACAATTGAACATAGATATCTTGATTACTTTTCAATTCTCAATTCCATTCATTGATCTATGTCAATACCCACTGTCTTTGTAGGTACCTTTTTTGAAAGTTCTTTTCTTATAGAATTATGCACTGAAATATATGGAAATAAATTGGTACAATGTGTGAATTCAGAAGAATAAAAAAGATGGTGTGGAAGAAACTAATGAATTCCAGTCAAAGAAGATTGACTCTATTTTGGTAATTTTTAAATCTGGCTAATGGATACATAGACTTTCTTTATCTTAATTTTATATGATTAAGTAGATAGAGAGCTAGATAATTCCTACCAAATAATAATTTTAGAAGCAGTCAGGAAGTGAATTATGTTTAGTTTTTTCATTTGTAAGACTTCCTAGCATATCTCAGAAAATGTTTATATTATTTTTAGCTGTTGAATCCTAATAGAAAAACACTCAAAATTCAAGAACATGATAAAAGGTTAGATAATTCTCCCATGAGATTTCAAATTTTGTGATCAACATATGAGTAGCAGTGGTCAGAAGAAACCAGTAAGACTGAATTAAAATTAAGTGCAGGAAACACTGCAGTGGAAGTTAAAGGTTAAGTTCTAGAAACCCAAACCAAGCACATTGGAGAGAAATGATCTGATCTAATCAGCTTTATTTGTAGTTATTTTCAGGCTATAAGTGTTTTCCTGGTCTTGTCTGCTGCTAAGGATGAATAGTCCTTGCAAATAAAATAAATTCTAATAGCCTTATTCTCACAATATATTTTATACAACTTCTATATACAGTACTGCATGTCCTTTTGTGTTATTACTGCTCATCTTGTTTGGGAATCTGTTATTTGAATTTCATCCAATATTGTTTATTGGTGACTCTTGGTGATTAGACAGGAAACTGACTTAAAATATGAATGAGAAAAAATAATATGGATTTCAGTGACAAAATCCAAAGCAGAGCAAGCAGAAAAAAAAGTATCATTTAGAAATATAGTAGGATTTATAAAGAAACTAGTACACTAAATGCTTAACTTAAAGAGGCTTTGGGATGTATTGACTATAATTAGAAAAGAAAATAATTTTTTTCTGAAGTAAAATATTTTCATGAAAAAAGATCAAGATTATCTATGAGAGTATTAATATTTTTGTGTATTAATATTTCATTTAAAGAAAGGTATATTAATTATTCTATGTTGTACTATTTTCTTCTAGTGTTCCTATTATCAAACATCTATAGCAGGTAGAGATAAATTTGACATGTTATTGAAATATATAATCCTCTCATACTATATTGCACCATACCTATGCATTTACAATCATATCTTTTTTTATAGAAGTGCTCTGAACTCTCAGTACAAATAAATGATTCCCAGCCTATCCCTTTTACTCAGCATCATAGAGAATTGTTATGAAAATATCAAATAACATGCAGTCAGAAGTGCACAAGACTTACCAGGAATTCCAACTTCTCACTTTTGAATCATTAAGATCGTTATCTTTCAGGAATTTGGAAACATCATCTGAATGTTACTTTGGAGAGAAGAGCAATTAGGTGAAGCGTAACCATTTCTAACGCTACTCTGTGTGACTCTATGGGGCTGCAGAGCTGCCTTGGTGAAAGCTTTTCCAAAAGACAAGTAATCATTTGCATACATTTGCTAGACCTGTTTCTCGCGGAGTTCCGGAGACACAGTGGTGAAGGAGACTTGGTGAAAACCCGGGCATGGTGTACACCATGGACTGAAAGCTCACAATACTCTTGCCCATTATATGATGAGGCTTTAAAAAGTTCCCGGAAAAAACCCACTATCTTTTAATTTTATCTTTTCACGAACTTTTTGAAACCCTCTCCTAGGGAAAGGTGGCCCTAAAAGCTAGAAGAGTTGGATCCACCTGACTTTGAAGAAAAATTAATTTTTAAATGGAAGAATTCCATGGGCCCTGGAATTTAGGCTGACACTCAAACTAAAAATCGCCCTGCCATTGAATTGATTCTGACTTATAGCGACCCTATATGACAAAGAGGGTGAAGTCTATCACTATTGTACAGGGAGTATCCCAAGCAACAATTCTTGACCAAGAAGGAGAATCAGGTAGAAAGAAATAGAACAGGTTTCAAATAGATTTAAGAAATTACTACAGACATATCATAATGAAAAACTGCCAGGATCTTGTTAAATCTCCAGTCCTAGGGATGCTGAACTGACTTGTCCTGGGTGATGAAATTCAGAAGCAGGGATGTTGGGTTCTTTGTCTTACTCACTGGCTAGCCTTCTATGTATCCTTACAATAAGAATCAGAGTTTAAGATTTCATTTACTTTAGGCTACAGGCCTTCATTAATTTAAGATTGTTTTTGTTATGCTATGATTAATTAAGAAATAAATCTATATGGCCAGACATAAATTGTTTTGTAATTTAGATCAGAACAAATGTCAAGTTTAGTCAAGAATATCAGAGTATTTCTTTTCTTCTTCTTGGGGCTTTGGTAATAGAGGTTTGGGGGAGATATGGTGTTCCTATGCATGTTTGTGACTATGGGTTGACGTTTAGAGCATACAGCCATGTGTTATATCTTAATGTCACAAACATACTATTAGAGAAATACTTGCTGGTAAACATAAAGCAATACTTTGGAAGCATGAAAGGTTTAATGTATCTTCTAAGACTGGACAGTTCTTTCCTATTAACCAAGACAAGGAGGTTAAGTGTCCGTTTCATAGATGTAGCTGACATTTTGCAAATTGAAAGCAAGTGTGGGCAAGCCTCTTTGTTTTCATATGATGTGGGGGTTAAAAGAGAATGCTGTCCCCACAAAGCTTCTTGTTGTAATAGAAAAGCATTTACATTCATTTATCACATGAAAAGTTTTGACAGCTGAATTGAAGTGAACTGACTTTCTTAATTTTTCTGTTTGGCTTTTAATACTGCTGCTCTTTTACAGATAAATGTAAAGGCCATTTAAGTATAATAATACTGTTCTGAAATTGCATAGCATTTAACTAAAAACCTAAAAGCAATAATGTTTTTCAAGAATGGAAAAAGGGTATAATAGTCCATTAGAAGTGGATTATTTGTATCACTAAAAAGAATCATTATGTACTTTTGAAAGAGAAATCACACTGAAGAAACAGAATTGGATAGTGAAGGAACATTTGGTTAATAGTTATGTAGCACACATTGAAGAACTAAGGATGTATATATACTTGACTAAGAGATGGATTGGAAACACAAGTTGCACGTCTACCATTAAAACAGTCAATCCTGGAAAGCCAGACAATTTTGCCTGAATTCATATGACTGTGTGAATACATATTTTGCAAAGATTTAAATTTCAAAATATATTATGGCATTTCCTCTACTATTAAAAAGTTAAATTGCTTTCACTGAAGGATTTATGCACCTGCCAGATGTCGCACAATTCTTCAGTCAAAATACAAGTTATTTCAATCACCACCCATATGGACTCCCGCTTCAGTGTGATGAACAGTGATTTTATCTCCATCCTCAACCAACCATGAGACTTGAAACATAGCCTGCCAATTATATGGAAATGAACAAAATTGTATCGTTAAAGACTGCTGATACAATTAGGTGTGGATATATGCTCCACATTGTTTCATATATACCCGTGAATAATACACATAGGCTTCTTCTCCCTATGTAAGTGCAATATTAAACAGTAACCACAAAACTCAAGAATAAATAAAGAGTAAGAGCAAGGCATGGTAAAAGAATGCCAGACAGGTGAAAACAGCTCACAGAGATAAGATTTCAAGCTTTTATTTTTTAGATAAAAACTTAACATATGATTTACACTAAAACGCTCTGTGGGAACTTGTAAAAACAGAGAACAACCATTTTCCTTTTGAGATTCTCAAAAAGAAAATAATCAAATCTCTTTAGTCCCTTAATCTTTTTGGTATTATCTCAAAAGCCCCAAAGGAGGGAATCTCTCTCTCTGTCTCTCTTATACACACACAAACACATACACCGTTAGCTGGGCACCACATAATCTAACTGTGAAATAAATAATTTAGTGACATGTAGTTGTCCTCCAGATTTGACTGCTACCAAGAGACCATCTTTAACTAGATTATTTTTTTACTTAGCAGGTTCCAAATTTCATCACAAGTTCTAGTATTTCACAGCATCTGAATGCTAAGCCATTAAAAACCCACTTTCAGACTCTAATTTGTGCCTTGATCTGTTGTGTTTAGAGAAATTATACATCCTGCTACAATTGTGTCTTAAGTTCAGGCAAAAGGAATTAGATCTAAAATAGAGGCCTAGCAGATTCTATAGCACCGCTAGTAAACTTTATAACAATCTGGTTATAAAGTCTTCTGTTGCCCTGGCTGATCACTTATATAACCTCTCCAAATGCTCTTTTCTAGAAAACGTGGGGTCGGGCTGCAGAGTCTCTAAACCCCTTGGCAGTTCTGGTACTTGTTTGATTCTCTAAGGCTTCCTCCCCTTCCTCTCCCACCCCCAACACACATACCAGTTATCTTGTTATTTTCTGGTTCTTATTTCTCTCTCTTGTTGCTGAATAAGGGCTCTCCTTTCAAGTGTTACTGTACTTAATTTTCTCAATTATTTATTGATAAGATCTTTCTTAGGAATGCAAGTAGAAAATGGGATTCAACAAATAGATAGTGTAAATCATCCTTTTATGGCTTTTTGAAAGATTCCATAGTGTTGATGCAAAGATTTACAATAACATCTCATGAAATCATCAATACATGTTTGCTCTTTGGTGAGCGCTATACACTGAATCAAGTCACACAGGTAGTATCATAGGTCAATTAGAGGATTAGATTTAAATTTTAGCATCTTTATACATCATCCTTCACTTAATTTTATTTTTATTTTACAAATAAATGTATAAACTTCTCTTCTTATTAATTTGAATGTAAATATTGTTTTCCAATCTGCAGGAAAGAGAATAATTATTTTGATAGAATTGGTTCTGAGCTAATATGGTTGTTATGTTTTTCCTGAAACTCGCATAAGTGATACTATAACTGACATACAAGCTATCACGACTGGAGTGTGTGTCTATGAGTGTGTGTACACACATATGAATGAGGAAATAGCTAACAATGATTAGTGGTTTATAAAAAGGCTTATTTTTTATTAAGTAGCTGTGTGCAGTGAATCTAATTTCTTCCTTTTTATAACTTCCCCTTCTATTACAAGCTGTTAAGCTCCGAGTCTAGAACAGCTAAACAGCAGATTCAGTAACAGTAAATGAAGTGCTGTGAGCTTACATCAGACTAATTAGTCTGAGGAATATTAAAAAAGAGGGGGGAGGACGGGTGAAGGGCTTGAGAAGACATTTCAGGTTGCTTTGTGAAAGGCAGTTTGCTTAATTAAGCCAACCACTAATTGTTAAATATTTTTCAGGCATTAACAGAGCTACTCGGAGTGTAATTAAATTTTTATTTCAGTGGTATTTGCAGGGATTAAAGTCACAAGCTGCCGAGGCACTGGAGCTAGTTCATATTCACTCCACTTCCACAGCTGTCCTCCATTATAATACAAAGGACAGAAAAAGAGACGGCAGAATGAGGGTGAAGTAATGAGAGCGCTATTCATTCATGTGAACCAGCTCGTCACTCCACAGCCGACTACAAATGGATCTGATCTGCATGACACACAACCAGGCATTAAATCCTATTTAATTTGATACAATAAAAGGGAGCTTAAACCCTGATGCATTTTTTATTTTTATATGAGATGGCACAAAGGATAAAAGATATATGATCATACGCTTATCAGGTGCTTCTATCCAAGTGGTACTTCTGGGCTGAGGGCTGTAGGGTTGTAAACCAATTCCTGCTAAGTCACCATTCGTCCCAAGTGAGCATGACTGATCCCCATGGAAGCTGGGGGTGACCTTGAATCTCTGGTAAAATCTAAATGGGGAGGATTGAGGTTTTGAGTTCGTTTTCTTTGTTGAGGCTGGGGAAGCAAATGACTTAACGGAGTTATATGGACTCGACATGAGAGAAGATTAGCATCCTGTAGGTGACCAGGGGAATTTTCAATTGCTCACTCATCATATTATTGGAGTGTTGTAAGTCATTTTGTTCTTTGGATTCAGTAGCTGTAAGCAATGTCTTCTAGTTATGACATCCCCTTGGAAGAGGTCAGGCAAGGAAATAAATTCTCTTGCACTCCCTTCCTACACCCCTCCAAAACTCAGTCAAGTCTAGCCTCTACTTTGATCTACTATCATTCTGACCCATGCCATGGTATTTCAGTTGCCTCATATGCATGTGAAAGTTGGACACTGAATAAGGAAGAAGTAGCAATGCATTCTAATTGTGTGAGAGAAGAATATTGGAAGTACCATAAATTTCTAAAAGGACAAAATGATCTGTCTTGGAAGAAGTATGACCAGAGTGCTACTTAGAGGCAACAATGGTGAGAATGTGCCCTGCCTACTTTGAACCTGGTATCAGGCGAGACCAGTCCTTGGGAGAGGCTATCGTGCTCGGAAGAGGGGCAGTGAAAAGGGAGAAGGTCCTCAAGGAGCTGGACTCTCGCCATGACTGCGACAGTGGGCTCCTGCCTAGAACAATTGTGAGGACGGCACAGGACTGGCCAGTGTTTCTTCCTACTCTGCATAGGTTGCTATGGGTTGCTAGGGATCGGAACTAACTGGATGGCACACAGCAATGTAATATCACCCTTGTTCACTTGTTATTTTTGCTACTTCATGGGGTGGAAAGTTATTCAAAATAATCCCAAATCCAGTCACTGCCCCCAAATGGAGGCCATCTGTGGTATTGGGGTCTCAGTTTATGCAAAGTGCTCTCCTTGGAATTGGAATTTCAATAGAAGCTAGGGCTAGATATGTAGGTGTGAGGAATCTAGTCACTTACATTCTTTATTGGCAAAACTTGGAAGCCTGGTGGCTCAGTGGTTATGAATTGGGCTGCTAATCAAAAGGCCATCAGTTCAAACCTGTCAGCTGCTGTTGGAGACAGACAAGGCTTTCTACTTCCATAGAGAGTCTCAAAAACCCACAGGATTTTATTGGGTTGCTATGAACGGGCATTGACTAGATGGTGGTGAGTTGTTTGTATTAGCAAAAACATTTATTTTAGAAATAGCATCAGAACTTGTACTAGTTCTTATGTTCAATGTGATATTAGAAAGGCAATTTTCAAAAGGTAAAAAAAATTTAAAGGTAAAAAACCAAAATCTTATCTTGAGGAGACTGCTGATGGCATTTCTACTCATAAGAAAGCAAGTTCTAAGAACAAATTGTATTAGTCAAGAGGCCATTTCCGTAATCTTGCTAAAAACTGTTATATACAGAACCCTACATATTTGAGATTGTTCTATAGCTAGAGTTAGAGTGATTGTTTCAGCCAAAAAAGTGCAGTAGAGAGGTGAGTGAATTAAACAGGACAATCACCTAGAATCTCCCAGGCAGGGCATTTTTCTCTTATTCGTCCTTTTGTTATGAGTCACGTATATGGGTCACACATCTCCAGTGAAACTGTTATTCTCAATATTATTTTGGAAGACTTGTTATCTGATTTAACCCCCACCCCCACCCCATTTTAAAATCATGGAGTGGAGAAAATATATAATCCTATATTACTTTCCTCCAAAAATGCTCTACTGTTCAAATCCAGATCAGAGGGTGAGAAACTGCATCCCCAGTGAGTCCCATGTATACTAGACAAAGGTGTGCCCGCATCTTGTCTCTCAGAGTAAAGTAAAGCCTCAAACTCATCATCGGAGAGAGCATCTTTGCATTCTCAAGACACGTTTTAAAATGAGTCTCAGTGGGTTATGCTAATTGGCTCACATTTCTCTTTTCCAGTTTCTTCCAAAGAACTGTGGACAATTTTGTGGATAGTTGTTCATAGATGGGCTCTTCTGTTACTGTGAGAAAAAACAAAAGAAAGCAAAAGCCCAAGCTACTACCTATACAGCATATGTTACTATCTCTTGTGCTGCTAAAGAATCATGCTCCAATTCACTGAGATATCTACTCATGGACAGGATTGATCTGCTCAGATTCATGGAAGAAGAAGAAGCAGGAGAGGAAGAGGAAGAAGGAGAAAGAGAAAGAGGGGGAGATACCGTATCCATGTTGCTTATGGAAAGAGATGATATTATGTAACCTTTTAAATTTCCCTAGTAGAGTTTGCTTGAGATCTCCAGGTCTAGCACAGTCAAAGTGATATAATCACAGTTTGTGTCAAGAGGTAAAGAAGTCACTGCAATCTCTAAGTGATACAAACGGTTAACACACTGAAGTTGAAGGTTCAAGTCCACCCAGGGGCTGCCTCAAAAGAAATACCTGGTAATGTACCTAATGTACAAAACCCCACCCTCAGTGATTGAAAACCCTGTAACCCACAGCTCTGCTCTGATAGGTACGGAGTTGCCATAAATTGGAATCCATTCACCTGGCACGTGGTTTAAGAAAGTAATTAGTCCAGATTCAATTACTTATCTTTTAAAATTAATGTCTCCTTAAGATCTAGAATTGTTGTCATGAAGACATGACCAACAACCTCATTCAATTCTCAACCCTCCCTTCCAAACTATAAGACAATGTAGCATTTTTTTTTTACTGTAGTATTACTTTGTTGGAGAAATACCTGTATTTCAACAATAGCCAAGAGAGCAAACAACCTCAGATAATACAAAAACTGATTCATGTGCCAAGGTTGCACGCTTTTTCTAGAGTTCCCTTTGAAACCTTCCCTTTGTTCTTCAGCATGGTCAGCTTTCTTAGTCTAAATCGCTCCATTTAAGAGATTTGAGAACATCTTGGGAAACATACTCAAAGAAATGTCTTCCTATTATTTATAAATGAATATTCTATTGATTCTTAAAGTTTTATAAGCAATAGCCTAGAGCTCAAAGCCTTATTTTTTTCTGTTGGGATATATAATTTGTTAGTGACCCAAGAATACTTTGGAGGTATTTTGAAAAGTTTCAGTGAAAAGTTTTTATAACAAGTATATAATAAACTAAAACGTAGAACAAAATCATGTAAGAAATTTTTTGAGAGTCTGAATCTGAAACTGGATCAAATATTTAAAAAATAAAACAAAGTGCTCCATTCTTACTAAGATTTTTCTCTGCCTATTCAGACTAGAAAAAAATCCCTTTTATTTTGACCGCAAAACATGTTTGTTTTGCCGATAGGGTTCATGTGGAGGGATCAAAATCCTGTAGTGAACTTTGTCAGCCATGCTGTATAGTCACCCTGCTATTTGGGCAATACAAATATTTATTCTATGTAAAGATTTTGCCTTCCTAATTCAGTATTCTGTGCTTAGATGACCACAGCATTAAATCATTGTAAACAATGAAATTTGAGTCTTCTGGCCACCCATGAAGATCAAGCTTGAAAAGAATTTACGCTGTGAAAAAGAAAATGCTCGTTTAAATATGGGCATATATAATTAAGAGAAAACTCTAGGGAAATTATCCCAAACACAAAAGAATCAAATAGATTCTTCTTAAGAAGTATTAAGAAATTCTTTTCAAATAAAAGCTTCTTGTGGCTTTCTAAGAGATCATAATTGAAAAAATTGGGGGAGGGGGTTAGACTATAATTCATTGTAGAACTATATAATGTAAGTAAATGAACAATAAAAATGATAAATTGGGCAATAAAAAAGATTACAGAAATAATGCTTTCACATATTGGGCATTCATTAAATTGACTTCTCAGTGTAATTACTTTAACATTTCTACTTCTGATTCAGCACAGATTTGAGGATCACTAAATAAGATGGTAAATATACATTTTTCAAGAAGATAATTTATGATCGAACAATTCTCCATCACAGTGTAAAAAATGACTGTCAAGAAAACCAGCATTTTCCATAGTAAATTTTTGGCCTTCAGATCACTTTTCAGAACTATTTCAACAAATGTATATCGTGCACCTGCTGTGTTATACTCATTGTGTAGTAAAGTCACACTTGACAAATGGTGGTTGTTTCATTTCCCTCAGTATTCTGACAGGATTTTGTGAATACACAATTATTACATTATGATGTTATTAGTTTGGATATGATCTTTATTTCCATGAAATGGCAAAGCTATGCCACTGCCCCCCAGAAGTTTAGCGTTAGATATGACTAAGTAAATATCCATAAGTGCTCTAAGGAATCAGTTAAGGATCCAATTAATTCTTCCTGGAGAAGGTTGAGCGAAAGACTTCAATAAAATGGTCTTTGATCAAGTTCTTTGAAGTACAGGGCATCACCAAACGGGGAAAGGGAACAGACTAAGGCACAGACAGGGTATATGGTCAGGGCACGGCACACACCTCAGTAATGGAGTCTTGATACAGTAAGAGAAGTGTGAATAGAGCCATATGCACCCCCTAGGAGCTCGCTAAACATGCAAGCCCAATCTTTGACATTCGAAATCAGAATCTATATTGTAACATTATTTCCATGTCATATGCATGCCCACTATAGACTGAGCTAACAATGATCTAAAGAAACTTCAGTGTTGGACAGCCATGCTGTGTGACCCGTATACGTGACTCATAACAAAAGGAAGAGAAAAATGCCCTGCCTGGGAGATTCTAGGTGATTGTCCTGTTTAATTCACTCACCTCTCTACTGCACTTTGTTGGCTGAAACAATCACAAATAGACGGCAGTTTTAAGAAGCTGGCAGCTCATCCTGTAGGCATGGATAAACCGCCCAGTGTTCTGAAGAGGAGAGTAGCACTATGAAATCTAAGTTTAGAGATTCTAATGCTTGCGGTGATGAAGAAATCTAGATAGGGTGTATTTTTAAGAGTTTCATCATGAATCACTGACCTGAGGCGATGGTGGTAGGAGCGGACAGAAAGAGACCTTATTACAGAAATGTATTTCCGAGAGGATTGCTGGGTTTATTCATTGTAGCAAGAGACCATAATGAGAAAGAGAAGGCCCAGAAAAGGAGCCACCGCAGGAAGTACTCATTTGAAGACGATGCCTACAATGCAGGCTGAAGGGAAGTAAACATGACAGGGGATAAGGCTAAAAAAACCTCAAGAAGTTGCAAAACCAAGGTGCCAGATGGGTCACCTGTAGTAACACCAGTCATTTACTCACTCAAGTTCATTTATTCAACTAACATTTGTGAAATGTCAAGAAACTATTTATGCCAATTATTTGTAAACACTGAAGAGACTCTGCCCATGTAAACTCATGTTCAAGAAAATAAGTAAATAAATTAACAAATATGTAATATAATATCAGACGAAGATTATTGAGAAACTATGGCAGAGGCTACAATAAGTCAGAGAGTACATCAAGGATAGAAACCATGAAGGGCTATCGGTAAACATGACCTTCATGACAATGGGAAAGGCATAATGTTTAGAATTATTTTGGTGAGTTCAACTGCACTTAAGGAGACATTAACTTCATTTCATTATTTTCCAGGGGAAAAAATCCCTGAGTTTTCATTTTAATGGTAACCTTCCATTTGTCCCATTTTTCACAGTTGTAGGCTTTCATCTATGTGGTCACATTTGACCCCTATAATCTTTCAGGAAGGGAGAAAGGACATGAAAGGTCCATGTTCGAACCAATAAGTGACTTGGCAAGATCATGTTTCTAAAGGTTATGAGATCTTTCTGACTTACCGATGACATAACTATCAAAAACTGGAACAAGCATTGGAATTGGTTAAGCATGCTGAAAAGTAGGCTTCAGGCTGCAGCTCTAAAAAACAAGCTCTAGAAACCTCATAATGGTGTAGCTTCAAGGTGACTGAAAACTCTTTGCTACTCCTTCCCTGGAGACCTGTAATATGGACAGGTGTAATCGACGATGGGTCAGGATTTTCTAGGTTC
>NW_022111373.1:16284380-16285699 GCF_000313985.2 Echinops telfairi
TAGTTTTAACTTCTCTCAGAGGACACTTTAAAAATCAATATTTCAGCAGATGAAATTGGCATGCTATTATTTCACTGCTAGATTACATTTTATATTGTCAGATAAATCTGGATATTTTATCAATTAAAATTAAGACTTCAATCCTAAACCTATTTGTCTTTCTAATAAGCCATGTTGCAATTGTATTGCATGACAATTAAGAAAAGATTTTATGTCTTCATAATAAAACTAATCTTTGGAGACCCAAATCAAAAGAATGATTACCTCTATGGAGGCTGGAGTGGGGGACAAGATTATTTTCTAGGTGATGTAAATGATATGTATCTTGATTGGGCTGCATTTTGCATAGGTGATATAATGATGAAAACTGATTTAATTGTACTTTGTGTTCTATCTTAGGGGGAAATCATCTCAAAATTATAATAGTGAGGAAAAACAAAATTGTACTTCACATATTCAGTAAAAAGAGAGGAGGGAAATGGACTGACACACCATCAAAGTAATGTGTGATGTTACTAAGCATAATATCCTTCTCCAGGGACGGGTCCCTCCAACATATGAAGTCTCACTATCCTCCCTTCTAAGGACCGTTCTGGTTGTACATCTACGATCTGTAGTTGTCTCCCCAAACCAAATGAAACTCATTGCCACTGAATTGATGCCAACTGGTAGTACATCTAATGTGATAGCTAGTTTGCTGCTGTTATAGTTTTCAAAAATCAGCCTTATTGAGACTTTCCACAGCACTAAATTCCTTCCCAAAGAAAATAACTTTTTTTACATTTGTATTTGGCCACTTGCTATAACAGTTTTTAATTAAATAATAATAGGGAGTAAAACTTATGTGATAAAAACATAATACATACTTTATAAGCACCAATTTATCAATTAGGGGTATGATGTACAATCCACTCCTGACTAGCCCACTAGCCAGGGGCTCTCAGAACCATGGGTACAGTCTCCCTATGTGACAGGGTGAATGCACAGTTTGGATAAATCTACTGAAGTCAAGAGCATTGCTACTGTTAAACATGATAGCATTGCTATCATGTTAAAAAACATTGAAAGGTTTTGTGCTAAATTGCACAATTTAACTTGAGAAACCAATGTGTTATAGTCTATTAACCAAATTCTTGCTACCTACACTGAATCTCTTGCTTTCAAAAAGTACCATGAATACTCCTATATGGTTTAAAGAGTGTGGGTTAAAGAAAAGTTCTCAACAAATGTCTAATGTGCATACATTTTATGTGGTCAGAAGAATCCAAATACTATGGAATTTACGCCAAAGACTTCAACTCTAAAACCAGTAGTAATTG
>NW_022111373.1:16289112-16306633 GCF_000313985.2 Echinops telfairi
GGCCTCTCTGCCATGCGTGGGAAATTCAAATGAAAAATAAGTGCTTTCATCAGGGCCACCGCTGCATTCCAAATGAGAGTAGCCCAAAAAGTGTATATTATTGGCAGCACATTTCAAACAAGAAAGCCCTGTTTTAATTTATAAAATAGAGCAAACCCCACCCCAGAGAGACCTGCCTGCCCAACGCTCTGTGTGGTGAGGGCTGCGGGTTGAACCATCACCGTGAGAAGGACTCAGAGAGGTGGGGGGAGTCCAAAGCCAGCACCAGTTCCCCTGGGCTCCGCTGAAATCGGGAGACAACTGGCCGGTCCGCAAGCCGCATGTGTTCATTCTGTGGCAAGAGGCTGCCAGCGCAAGCTTTGCTATGCTTTTGCGGAAATACAGTACCAGCCTTTTCCCCTCTCAGTTTAGAACAGAAGAATAAAAAAGTCAACTGCTGACAAACACTGCTTTGGGCATTTGACATTGGTCTTTGATCTAGTTACTCAAACAGTTCAAAAGGAACAAATTAGGTGTTTACAACAAAAAGGCACCTCGTTTCAGTCAGTTCAAGTGCCACGCGGAGTGGACAGCCTTCTCCAACGGAGCTGGGGAATTTCTCCCCACCAGCTCAAGGGATAGGCATGAGGAATGAATTCCTCCACCCAAATGTATGAATGATGACACTGCATTTTTGTAAATAAAAATAAAAGAAAGAAAACAGTGGGCTGGAGTCAAGGAAGGAAAATTGAAACCACCTGGGGCTTGAGTCAGATCACCAGATCACTCAAACTGGAGTCTGCAGAGCCGGGTGAGCCCATTGAGGCGGTTTATCTAGGGGCCTGCACGGAGAAAGGCTGCCTTTTCCGTTTGCCTGAAGGACCGTTTCCCTTCCAGTCTACACAGCACATAGAAGAGGGGCAGCACGGGTAGTCCACGCAGCTTTTGAATGCAGCCTGCCAGTATTCTTAAAAAGAGGGGGCATGTTAGGTGTCCCGGTGGTATGGCTGATCATAAAGAGAATGGCTTTGCTTCCTTCACAAACGTGTCTTTGTCATTGCTGCTGAAAAGGAGTACATTGTAGAAAGGGACTCTGTGCCTCAGTTCGCCTTTGTCAAAGGAAAGGTTTCTATTCGGAGGTCGTTTGTTCAAAGCTGTAGCCATCTACAAAAGGCTACAGAGGAGTGTGTAATTTGCACCATGTTATTTCTGTTAGGGCATCCCTGGGCTTTTTCTAACAGTACTTCATGATATTTAGAAGCTAACACTATCTCAGCAATGGTGCACATCAGCCCCGTTCTTTGGGGTGTGCCATGTGATATCACGGGTGCGAGCTGAAAAGCCCTGCCTTCGAATCACAGGCCATTTCCAGCGAGCAGCAGGCAGTCAGAAACGGAATGTGAATGGATAAAAGATAAAAAGAAAGGTTACCACAGAGCCACACGTCCTCTGAAATGGAAGGAAATCAGACTCAAAAATAGACATTATCCAGCTTGTCTAATATGTTACCATCCTGGCTGATAATGACCGGTAAGTAATTATTTATCTGCTGTGTTCAGCTCTCCTGTCATTCCACTCCTGAGTTGAATGATCAGATTTTGCCGAAAGTTCAATTCCCTTTGTCCCCTCCTCTTTTTGCAGCAACATAAATTGCAATTCCCTCATTTCCGTTCACTGTTTTGGTACACCCTTCTCACAGTGCCTCGGCCTCTCCCAGAGGTAAGGGGGTGGGGGTGGGGGGGAGGTAATTGGCACTGTATCCACTCTCACAAGCCGAACTACTTGGTCTCCCAAAGTTCACAGCCACTTGCCCATCAAATCAGTGAAAAAGAAAAGGCTCAGAGGGACAGGAAACCCAACACTCCAAATAAGGGGTCAGAGGAAATAAACTGTTCTTGCCAGGCCCTGCCCCTTAGGCTCCCTGGCAAGCAAGTACTTGAATAAAAAGGATCCTGTTCTGGGTGTGATTCTTTCTTCTGGGGTATTTGTAGAAACAGAACCTTGACTGTCAAGAACAAGACCTGGGTGAGATGGGGAACTTTGAGAGCTGAGCATTTATTACTTAAAGGTAAAAGAAAATACAATCTATATGTTGTGTTCTTCCATTTGCTCCTCTGTCCTATACCATCCAGCTCAGAGAAGGAAAACAGATACTTAGTGCAAGATATTATTGCAAGAATCTACTAGACTGAACCTGTGGAAATTGTCCTAGAGGGAGGTGAGGCAGTAAATATCCGATGGAAATGGTTTTTATTGGAGTTGATTTGTAGCTGACTTCAGTGACAATTAAAACTTCACTAGTTGATTAGTCTTCCTCTGAGGGATAATTTTCTCCATCACACACTCATACAGTAAGGTGAGTGGTAGTCCGCTCAGACTTTGAATCCAGCTCTTCCATTTACCACCTCTGGGACCGCAGGCAAAACACCTTCTCTAGGTGCCTCTGTCTTCGCTGTACTCTGGGATAATGAGCATTCCTACCTCATGAGATGTTGCAAAGGTTACACGTATTATATGGAAAGCACTTAGAAAAATGCCTGGCCCATAATGAGAGCTGTGAAAGTTTTAGGTTTTATGGCTGTTACAGCTATTTCATTTTCATCTCTGCTTCCACACCCCTTCCCACAGTTTCCAGCAGGTTGAGCTGATTTATTTAGAGAAAGCGTTCAAAAAAATGCCAGTTGATTAACAATGTGCAGTACAAGAGGACAGGCTTTTCAGGTGAGCTCGTAGCTTTATGGAGACTACTTATATGTCAGTTGGTTGAACTGTCGTGGCTTGGGTGCTGCTGTGTCATCCATGTTGAAGAGACTTTAGGGGAACCTCCAGACTAAGACAGACTAAGAAGAAGGAAAAGGCAGGCCACTTCTGAAAAGCAAGCCACATGAATAGTGCAGAACCTTGTCTGATACAGTGACAAAATGACACACCCATGTCGGAGGGCTCTCAAACTATGACTGACGAGAAAAGAGCTACTTCAGTACCGTAGAGTGGACCCTAATGGTGCGGTTGGAGCAAAGATTCTGGGACCCTTTTTTGCTGGTGTGGTAAAACTTAAAATGGGAAGAAACTGCTGCAAACATCCACTGAAAGTCTGAATTTACAACGTCTGAATCTAGGAAAGGTTGGAGTCATCATAGGTAACACCTAGAGTTCCATAACCTAGACAGTAGTGATGGAAATAGACTGATATTGATGTTTTCAAATCAATCACATAATCTACTGACCAAGGAAAGACAAATGAAAATGAATAGTGTCACATTCGTTGTTAAAAAGAACACTTCAGTATCAATTTGAAGCAGTTTGCTGTCAGTTTACAGGATAATATCCACATGATAACGAAGAAGACAAGTTAATTTATGCACCACCACCACCAATGCCAACGATGAGGAAATTGAAGATTTTTATCAACGTTGATCAACTATACAATGAAAGTGTACTGATAATTAACAGTTATTAGAATGCAAACATTGGAAAGAAGAAGGATCAGAGATTAGAAAATATGTCTTTGGTGATAGAAATACCACTGAAATACCATGGCAGATTTTATTTGACCAAAGATTTATTCATTGTAAATACTGTTTTAAAAAAACCAATACATTGGCAACACATTGAAAAGTACCTCCCTGATGGACTACGAAGGAATTAACCAACTAAATCTGCGGGAAGATCTCCGACAAGATAAATTGACACAGTGGCTGCAACAATGAGCTCAAACATGATAATTGTGTGGATGGTGCAGGACCAGGCAGGGCTTCATTCTCTTGTGCTTGGGGATGTTATGCTTTTGAACTGACGAGGTGGTACCCAGCACCACCAGCATCTGTGAGAGAGACTAGGGAGAAGCCCATCAATCAGAAAAAGGCTCAAGGCCTACATCTTCTCTTTTGTGTTTTGTAACACTCATCTTATTATAGTTATAATTAAAGATATTATTTTTTGTGTTATCCACAAAATTTCTTTAGAACCTGAGTCAAAGCTATTCACTTGAACTTAAGGCTTGTACACAAAACATACGCAACCTAATGTAAAATACTTTTCAATAGCAACATGACATTTTAAAATGTTGGAAACTGGGTATCTGTGCCGATTTGTCCTTCAACTAACTGAAACAAGAAGAGAACAGTGTTCAACGAGGGCGGGTGATACTGGTAACAACGTTCTCAAAGTGGAAGATGGCTCCCTCTCCCTTTGTAGTGACCACGGGATACATACGGCTCTGAGAGAATTCATCATGAAGGGAAAAAAGTTAATCACAGCAGAAATTATCAAACTATGTCAATATAATTCACAAGTACATTTTTGCTGAAAATAATTCTTAAATGGCTGCAGTAGTATCTACAAGAATTGCCAGATATTTAAGCTGAATTTCAAAGAGACATGGAATGAGTGATACCATTGCTGATCGGTCTTGGGTGAATGTAAAAAATCTATACATATATGCTCACTTGTGTTTTATTAACAGCTCATAGGTCTTTCACAGTGTGAATTATAACAAACAATAGATAATATTACAAAGAATGTGAATTCCAGAACACATACTTGTGCTCAGATGGATACAAGTTGTCGCAGAGCAAAAGAGTCCTTCAAAGAGAGCAAAGGACACTCTGTGGCTTAAACTCAGAAGTATGCATCACGGATGCCTTCCTTCAGCATATCAACCGCATTGCTGAAAGTGAAGAGGACTTGAAGCACTTACTGATGAAGACCAGAGACTGCAGGCAGCAGTATGACTTATACCTAAAAATAAAGAAAAGAAAAATCATGCTTGTGGTAGTTACATAATCTGATGTCAATTTGGAACTTGAGAGGATTAAGAGTGTAGGGGTGGAGTCTAGTCTGTCCATCAGATCAGAGACAATGAGGCCTCTGTGTGGGCATGGCCTTCTCCTGAGAATTCTGGGAGCTCCTGTATTTCCTCCTTGGAGACAGGAGACACTGTCTCTCTCAACTCACTCCCTGAGAGATGCTCTACTGACAAGACACATAGTACTACGCCCTGGGAGCTGGACAAGCCACGTGGACCTACCCAGATGCAACCAGACCTCTGGAGCCAGAGAAGCCACTTAGAGACTCCTGCCAGCACTGAGATGCTACAGTGCCACTGGATCCACAAGACTTCCAGCCCACTGGCCTGTGATCCTCCTGCATTTGGCATTACGACATGTATTTTGTGAGTCTGAAGAGGACTTGATAGATTGTTATCGGGCATATGGGCTGATATTGGACTTATGAACTTGATCTGGACGGGCCTGGGATGCTTTTTCAATATTCAATTGCTCTTGTATATAAACATCTTTCTTATATATATATGCATGTTTATGAATTTGTTTCTCTAGTCTACCTGGACTAACACAATGATAAACAGAGAAAACACTGATGTTATCAAGGATTTAATTATACTTGGGGCCACAATCACTGTCCATGGGAACAACAGTAAAGAAATCAACTGGCATATTGCATTGGGAAAATCTGCTGCAAAAGATCTCTTTAAAGGTTTAAAAGGCAAAGATATCTCTGTGAGGTTGAAGGGGAGCCAGACCGAAGCCATTGTATTTTTAGTCGCTACATAAACTTTCAAAAGCTGGACCAAAACCAAGGAAGAGTCAAAAATCAATGCCTTTGAATTGTGGTGTTTAGAAGATTACTAAATATAATATGGACTGCCAGAAGAACGAACAAATCTTCTTGGAAGACATACAACTTGAATGCTCTTTAGAAGGAAGAATGGTAAGACCTCATCTCAAGAACTTTGGACATGCTATCAAGATGGACCAGTCCCTGGAGAAGATATCATGCTTGGTAAAGTAGAGAGTCTGAGGAAAAGAAAAGGACTCTTAACAAAATCACTTAATAGGGTAGTTGCAACTATCGGCTCAATCACAGCAGCAATTGTGAGGTTGTCATAAGACACGGCAGTTCTTTGTTCTGTTGCAACAGCACCAAACAACTACAGCTCATTAACAGTTTCTTTCTTCTGCCCTACAGGACTTGATCAGTTCAACTTCTAACAAGGTGACCACGGGCAATACAATGTATAAAATGGACAGTTTTGAATATATTTCACAATTTTAGAATCTAAATTTTAATGTCTACATCCAGAATACTCTGGGATTATAAAAGTAGTCTGGTTTGTTTTGAACAAATTTCTAAAGGGATATTCATGCTATTCACCAATAATAATTACATACATACACAGAGAGATGTATATGACTACCTACTAGTTTTCTCCTACCAGACTAGATGTGAATTTTTGTTCTGTACTAGATGAGAAGACAAGGGGATGAGTAATAAAGGAAAGAAGCAAGATGATATTTGATGAATTAACTAGCTGTGTTGGGCCGGGTTGACTAGAGAAACAAATCCAGAGCCATTCATATATGTGTAAGGAAGAGTTTTACATCAAGCAGTATTATATATTAAGAAACATCCCAGTCCAGTCCAACTCAAGTCCATGAGTCCAATACTAGTCCATAAGTCCTCTTCAGCCTCACACAACCACTTGCAAAGATGCAGAATGTAGGAAGATCATAGGCTGGTGGGTACAGTGTCGTGTGGATACAATGGTGCAGTTCATCACCGGGCTCCGGCAGCTACCAGGGTCAGCTAGCAGGTATGTGAAGGTGGAGAGAGAAAGAGAGGTTCCCAGGACCCTCCATATGAGAAGGCCATGCCCACGAGGCCTCACCATCCGGCTGTAACCTGATTGGCTGGCTAAACTCCACCCTACACTTTTATGTATCTTCAAGTTGACGTGAAGTTACCTACCACACGAGCTTCCATTCCTTTTCTAAGAGATGGCGTAAGGCAAAAGGCAATGAAGGGAGTTCATGTGGCTCTTCCCAGAAGTAGAAAGAATTTTATGAAACTCCAAACACAAGGAGAGTTGCTTTGGAGTGTACATGCCTACTACCCTGGGGTAAATTCCAAATCATAATGACCCATCTATGGTTTTGAATCTGTACATCTTAATAGGAGTAATGGCCTCATCTTTCCCCTGGAGAGTAGTTTGCGGGTTTGAACCACCAGCCTTGTGCTTAGCTGTCAATGCCTAGTCCACAGCACCACCAGG
Source organism: Echinops telfairi (assembly GCF_000313985.2). Taxonomy (NCBI): domain Eukaryota; kingdom Metazoa; phylum Chordata; class Mammalia; order Afrosoricida; family Tenrecidae; genus Echinops; species Echinops telfairi. The sequence goes on from NW_022111373.1 coordinate 16,296,164, forward strand.
ATCACGAATATAACAGAGAGACCAAGGTGGCCATTCTGTCTGCCACTGTATAGAGCGAGCACACTACAGCATACTGAGTTCCAAAGAATGAGGGAGCATCCCCCAAATCTTTGTTATTTTGGATATAAATATTCTCAGGCTGTATTAGAGTATTGAAAAAGCAGGGGAAGGGGAAAATGGACCCAGAAAGGGAAACAGTGAGGACCCAAGAAATCCACTGCACTAGAAAGCCAAAAACCAAAGCCCATAGCCTTACAGTTGATTCTGCCTCATGACAACCCCATAGGACAGGGTTGAACTGCCCTTATGAACTGCTGACTGTAATTCTTTATGGGAATAGAAAACCTCATTTCCCCCCCCCCATTCCACTAGAGACCCCCAGAAATATCTGAAATATTAACTCAGGTGTAGGTAGAGGTTATCATGTAAATTGACCTCTGTATTATAAACATTTTCCTATGTAAGGAACCATTAAACTACAAAAGATTGAGAAATGGTAGGAGAATTAGTTTTGAAAACTGGTTGCATTAAGTTACTTCTGCCATAGCAAATTATTACAAATGTAATGGCTTAACCAAACCCATAACACATTGCTGCTGAGTTGATTTTGAATCAGAGTGTCGCTTTAGGACCGAGTGGAACTGCCCCATAGTCTTTAAGGCTGTAATACTTACAGAAGCAGAGTCACAACTTTCTCCTGAGGAGCAGCTGGGGGCTTCAAACCACTAACCTCTTGCTTAGCAGCCAATGTTTAACAGTGTACCATCAAGACTTTTTAGTGACTTATAAAAATACTGAGTTATTATTTCACATTTTCAACAGGTCAAAAGACTGGGCCAAGTGTTATGTCCCTTCATTCACTGCCCAGAGTTTCAAATGTTTAAATGAAGTTGTTTTCAGGCATGCGTGCCTCTCAACAGGACCTGGGTGGGGCTAGTGAAGGTGAAGGAAGTATTTAACTTTCAAGCTCATTCAAATTGTTAGAACTCAGTTCTTTGTGTGGGGGGTTCTAAGCTCTCTGCTTTCTTGTTGTCTATTGGCCAAGGCTTCTAGTGGCTTCCCTTAGTCCCTGAATTATAGACCCCTCCATGCTCACACCATCACATGCAAATCTAATCCTTCTGCTTCTAACTTCTCTGACTTCTTTTCTGTTCAGAAATTATATTATTTCCTTGGACCAAAATAATCTACCTATTTTAAGGCCTACTGATTAGTTACCTTAATTACATTTGCAAAGTGCTTTTACTAAGTAAGTTAACATATTTGGGGCTATAATACCTAGATATGATCATTATGGGGGCAAAAACCTTGCCTACCTCACTGATGAATCTTGAAATAAAGATCCGCTTTCCCTCTGTGGAAAAAAAGATTTATTTGAATAAGCAATCAGAAGACATTGTCCTTGTTTCACCTCGACTGCCAGCTCATTTGTGGATGAACATGGGTGACCACTGCCTTGCTCTGCGATTAGTTTCATTCAAGTGTAACATGAAAGAATCTGAATAGATATTATGTACAGTCTCTCATTTTTTTCTAAAATGATATAAAACTGTTTTCCAGTGGTGAAAATGTACAATATATTATCAACATTTACTGTGTAAAATATAGCTGGTGATTTTTCAGGCAATTGTTGACCTCTTGTCTGTATATCACTGGAGTCAGAACAGTGTAACATGGCCACCGTAGATACGAGTTAGGCTTTCAAAATAGGTGACATTGAGAAAGTCTGAAAAGCATACCAATGCTTCCTCCAGGAAATCACCAAATATACATGCAACTGAGTCATTCAAAATAAAGGTTTGAACTATAGGAATCTAGGTTTTTAACAAGAGACATGATTTTGTGCCAGTAATTTTACATGGTGTTTAAATGCAGACAAATATCCAAAATGAAAGGCATAGAGGGCCTCTAACTCCTAGCGTACCACAAGTGAAACCCACAGAGAACGTCTTCTGAACCACGCGGTGCTGACTCATAGAGCCCCATGTGGGTGTCCAAGATTGTCACTGTTGACAAGAGCAGGAAGCCCAGTCTTTCTCCCATGTACCTGCTGGTGGGTTTGAACTGCAGCCCATCCAACGCAAAACCCCTCCTCCACCAGGGCTCCAGGTTTGTTCAGTTGATATAAACTCTAAGCATCACACCTAGCTTGTTTTCTTGTTGTGAGCAAAGGAGTGATGACTTCAAAGCCCTTTCTGTGACCGGAAACTAGAAGTCAACTTGCTGGACCTTTAATAACAAAGGCTGTGCACATATAAAAATTAATGAGGAAACTCCCAGAAACTCCAAATCTTGGTATCAAATAGGCTTGGAACTTTACCTCTGGTGAAGGAGTATTTGCAATATATCTTTAATATTTATTTGTAATACATATTTTAAGACTTCATTAAGTGATAGCTACATGCCAATCTGGTTATTAGCTGACAGTTATATCATGCATGCAAAGCTTTCATAAAGGAGAAATATAATGTGCTTTACTCTCTGCCTATGATTACCATACTGTACATTTATGAAAAGAGATGATTGTTCTTCTGCAGGTATTTCTTTTGCAATACAGACCCACTCCATTTCACACATACAGTGGATGATATTTTTGTTTTTTCTTGGTGTCAATACTAGGCTTTGGGCTCACTCAGATAACACAATAAAATAATATCTATATCTTTATTCATCATTATCTTCTCACTTCAAGACCTAAGTAAGTTCTCTTAAGGGGAAAGCAATGAATAAAACTGGTAATCCCATCTCCTTAAAGAGAATATTGAATTTATGTTTGAGGATGCAATTAACAGTTTCCTTGAATTGGGCAATGATAATCATTCAACTTCTTTGCTTTCTCTCATTTCCACATCCAAGATACTTAGCAGTAGCTTCAAAATATATTTTATACTTGATCATTAATTTACTATTTCACCACTACCTCTAGTTCATATCTTCCATGGGCTTCTGTTTGATAACTCTTTACCCCCATCATCACTTTCAGCTTGAAATTGTAAATTAGATCATGTCACTTATATTTTCAACTCTCCATGAAATTTCATAATACATCTGTCTATCCCTCAATGGCAATGAGTTTGGTGTGGATCCTTTCAAATTCACTTCATGCAACTCTACCAGTTGCACTACTTGAGCTACATTGTGTTCTTTCATTTTCCTTGACCATATTGAAGTTTTGTGATTCCAGATCTTTTCTACATATCTTTCAGACCTCTTCCTGGAATACCTTTGCCTCACATATTTGCAATATTTACTCCCCATTGGATTGGGAGTAAATAAAACTTTTGGTGGTCAAAAAAAGAAGTGGTTCACACAGCTGTAGAAGTAGGTAACTACAATCCAGTTCAAGTCCCTAGGTCAGATGTAAGCTGAAGTCTTCTTTGACTGGTGTAGCTGTGGCAGCTGAAAAACAGGAAGCAGAATGAGAAGCAGTAGGGAATAGGCTGGTGGATGTGGAGGTAAATGAATCCACGGTTGGCTGAATAAATCAATACAGAAACAATGGAGATTGATGAACCCTATGGAGCATCCGTGTACAGCAGAAGGTGAAAAGGCAAAAGAGAGCTTGGCTCTGCGCAGTGTCTCTAACTTGTCATGAGGCTGTAACCTGATTGTATGTTGAGCTCCACCCCTACCTTCACCCAGGTATGTGTCTCTCAAAGCCAAACTCACATGGCGGAGGTTTTTGAATGATCAGATCAAAAATTTAAAATAATTCTGATTAATATGATAAGAGCTCTAATGAAAACTAGAGCAACATGTAAAAAATGGGTAATGAATCATGAGCACAGATGTAGAATCTCTAGTTAAGAATCTAAAGGAAAATCTAGTTTAACAAAAGCAGTAACAGAAATGAAGGATGCCTTTGATGTGGCCACCAGCAGAATGGATGTGGCTAATTATAGAATCAATGTAAATCTTGTAAATATCATCAGTAGAACTTCCCAAGCTGAAAAGCAGGAATTTATGCAAGAAACGTGGGACAATTGCAAAAGGAATAACACATGCATGAGGGAAATGCCAGAAAGAGACAGACAGAAACAGAATGAGAAGAGTGTTTGAAGTTCTAATAGCTGAGAAATTGTCAAAATGAATGGCAGACCCCAGATCACGGATTGTGGAAGCTCAGAGATCACAGAGCAAGATAAATGACAAAAACTTAAGAAAATCAAAGACAGACAATCTTGAAGAATCCAGAGGAGGAAAAAAATAAGACAAGCTATTATTCTACATATTATAATCCAGGAATGCCCAGATACATCAATTAATGTAATGTTTCATTTTTAGATTCAAACCAAGAGCATATTAACTAATGCCTTTAATCCAGTCTAATAAATCATTGTGGACTTCTTACTGTAGACTACAGTCTGTATGGAATTTGGGAATACAGATGTGAACATTACACAGCCCAGCTTAGAAAGAGACATATGTAAATATCAATATTGTTCTGTTTTCAAAATGAAAGAATAGATAAAGTGCTATAGGAAAATGGATAAATAGGTCAGGATCTCAGATAAAGCTACTGAAAGAGTTGATATTTGTATTGGATCATCAGCACTTCAAGTTATGGCAATAGGAAATTTCACATATTGGTGAGTTGCTTGTTGTTACTGAAGTGGAAGACGTAGATCAGTGGGAATGGGAAACAATATAGGAGTGGGTCAAAAACAAGACAACATCAGCTTACCACCGTAAATGGTAGAACTAGGGTTTTACCACAGTAACTGAGCAAACCTCTCAGCCTCTTTTTATCTCAGTTTCCTCATCTGTAGTATTCGTATCTTAGGTATCTCACAAAGCATTACCAGATTTAACAAGTAAGGCCTTGATCCAAACCTTGAGTACATACAAAACCATGAGTACATATCTTTATCTATAATTGCTATGATTATTGAAATAAAAAGGAAGCTAATACTTTTCTTATTTGAGTCAGGTTAATGAAGAAGGCAGAGCAACTTTTTAGGGAATGATTTGGACTTAAAAATATTGCTATTTTTAACTTCCTTCATCTCAAAGGTTGTAATGAGATTTGCCAAGAAGGAAACTTTACTTTCTAAAGAATCTGCTTGTGATCAGTTAGTTAGTGTTAACGAAGTAATAGGTTTAATGCCCAAATAGATCACGAGTCTTCATCTTGCTCTTTGTCTATATACCAAGTCCTCAGTCCTGTCCAACCAGAAGGCAAATGAATCAGGAATGAGGAAGACCACATAGTGAATATGTAGCTGAATTATCATTAACTAACCATTAGAAATATAATTTATGTTTCATTGTGTATATTTCTGCCAAAATTGAAAAAAATTACATGAATAACAATGAGTACAACGATGAGTGCAAGGAAGAAGAAAATGTTTCAAAATTGATTGTGGTAAATATTGTACAACTCTTCTTGATATGATTGAACTATTGAGTGGTATGATATGCAGTTAAAATGCCAATAAAACTGTTAAAAAAGAAAAATAATTCAAAGTTTGTGTACTAATAGCAGTAACATCAGAATGTCATTTTAAAAGGTAAATTTAATGCTTTAAAAATTATAAATTGAGCTGTGTTGTTCATATGCCTGTGAATGAGTAATAATTTGAATTTTGTATTGGAGCTGAGCACTGAGTTTGTGGAGGGCTATGGTTTAAAATAAAAGTCCTAAATCTATTTTTAGTCTCCAAATGTATTAAGCCTCCATTGAAATTCTTTCTGAATATTGCCTGGCAATGTGAATAGCCTTGCCATCAGCAGGGAGCATTAGAAAGCAGAGTCCTACCACTCTTCTGTCCTCCGTGGCTGGGAGCTTGGAGTGAGGAGCAGAGGGAGTCCTGAGCTCCTTCAGAGACTTGCCTCGGTGCTTTTTAGATGGAATTGAAATACTAGAGGCATCTGGTTACCAGTCGTGCCATGACTGCCTTGGTTGGAGAGCCCTGAGCCAACCTTGTAAGCTTTTCTGTCTAGCATAATATACATCTCGCAATCTGAGTTCCCTTCCTGCTTCTGTAGTCCTACCTCAGACGGTGATATATTGATCTACCGCTAATCATGTTCTTGTGATAGCACTTTACTCTCTTCTACTCCTGAGTCCTATTTAAGCCACTGATTCTTGGTATAACGGCCTCATGCCTCTGTCCTACCTCCTCCAGTCTTGTCTTTCTCCTGCTTAAGACTTCACGGGTCTCTATAAACCATAGTTTAGATTCGAGATCTCCTTTGTTTCCCAAAAGAATTGTAATTGCCAAATTCTGGGGTAACAGTTTAGCAGGCATAGTATTTGTTTAGTAATACGTATTACACAATAATCATATTTATTTAGTAAGGAATTCAAGAAGGAAGAAAATGTTTTGAAACTAATTTTGGTAGCAATTGTACAATACTGCCTGATGTGATGGAACTATGGAATGGTATGATGTCTTGAGCTCCTAATAAGATGGTTTGGGGAAAAAGTTATATATATATATATATTCAGCCATATCACAAATTACATTCATGAAAATAGATTAAATTCTGCTTAAAATTTTCTAGTTATCTGAGAGAAGGCATGTTAATTCATTCTTTGCATTATCTGTCTTATCTGCATCGTACACTCTTTTAGGTACTTGGACATATCAATGAACAAAAGAAAGCACAGACATTGTAGAAATTAAAAATAAATGTTTTGTATTAATTTAAAAAAAGTAAAAATACTTAAGTCCCAAAATTCCTATGGCAAAACCAGGATTCAAACCCATGATTCTAGAACCCACACTCCTAACCCTGGAATTGTATTTTGATGCAAAGTTTGTGAGCGCTCCTCAAATAAATAAATAAAAATCTTTCAATTGACCATATTGTTAGGTTCCTGGATTGGGGTACCTCGGTTCTTGCTTCACAGCACTGAAAGAATTCACATAGCACAGCACTGAAAGAATTCACATAGCAGAAGCACGTTTGCAATCCAAGTGCTTTTCTGAGAAAAAGGAACGTTTCAGGTTTTACAGTCTCAAAAGCACGTGCTGTTTTAGGAAAGCGTACAGGCTGCGCTGAAACTGAGCTGGGCTCTTGACTGAAAAGCCACGAGGAAAGTCCACAGGAACAGGAGCGTGCAACCAGGCTTGTGGTGTGAGGAGATTCCAGGGGCCAAGAGAGAGGCCTGGACTGGAGCTGGGCCCCAGGGCCTGAGCAACACACGTGGACCCACATGCGGGAGAGGTTCCCACCCTCTGCCTGCCAGGCGCTCGGAGAGAGAGAGAGAGGACTCAGAGAGGCTGGGCCATCCTGTGGCAGGCTTTAACTGCCACTGGCTGGGCAAACTTGGTTGAAGGCACTGACCGACCTATTGGTTGAGTTTAAGCCCACCTGTGTGATGTCATGGGTCTAGGCCTAGTCTGTGCACCCAGGTGGACCTCCCAAGTGCACCTATGGGGCTTGTGTCCAAGCATGCTCAGTTTAGATCTTTCCGTAGGTGTCTGTCTAATTGGGTGTCTGATTGCTTTCCAACCCCTTTGTTGTGGCCCCATGCAGGTATTGCAGAGAAAGCCCCCCTTAGTCCCTATACTGGCTACCTAACAGTATTGCATAATTTCCAAATAAAATACTGAAATTGAGATTTTTGAGTACAACTTCCTGTGACCAATGTGCAAGGAAATGGCCAAGTTATTGTGGGCAAGAAAGAGTTAAATGACTAGCTTTTTGCCTTCCCCAGCCCACTTGGATAATGGGGGCAGTGCAAATTCAAAACAAAGGAAAGGCAACTCACATTAACTGATCACTCCCGCCTTCTTCATCCACTCTTTTCTCTCTCTTTGCCTGGCAACCGCTAAACACTCTGCTGTAGCCAAAGCAGAGACCCAGCCGGCCTCTCCCGTGCCAGGGATACATTTACATGACAATAGGACACTTGTTAAGGAAAAGCAGCCCGATGAACTGGAGATGCCTTGCGTACAACTGCTTTGCTGTGTTTAAACTGTCCTTTGTGCATCATTTATTCCGAACACATTTGAGGGCAGCTGGGAACAAACTGATGAGGGAGTGTGAATATTAAGGGAGGTGAAGGAATGACATTTTAAAGGCAAACATTGAGACTTTGCAGCCAGCAGCAGCAGCTGCTACATTTGCGAATACAGTAGTTGACAAGGGGAGTAGGGAGTCGGGGGAATGTCACTTCAAGAAGAGAGGCTGCCCTACAGAGAAAGCAACCCACCAAGCATGCACACCGCGGCTCGGGCAGTACAGACAGGGCCTGGTCCTTCTCTCAGCAAGATGGCTGCCGAGCAGACAAGCTGAGCACCAAAGGAAATTATCATGATATGAAGCACACAGAGAGATTGATTTAGAATGCAATCGCTTCTGTGGAATGAGAGACATTTTAACTAGCCTTCAGGGCCTGGAATGGATAGCCTAGCCTACTTCTTTCTTTAGAGCAAGCTGTGCACATCTCTTTTGGAAGTTAAAAGAATTTGCTTTATATTCAATGACCTTAAAGAAATTGTACTTTAGTACCTTTGATTCAAGAATCCTTTGGCAACCATTATATGTTTAAATCAATACTAATGAGGGGAACTAGTACCAAAACACTCGACTCAGCGCCCAAAGCATTGCAGAGTTTAGGCACAGCCTTACAGGTTGAAAAAGGCCGTTTAGATGTCAGTTAACCCTGAGGTCTTTCTGACCTGTGTCCTCTGGAAGAGTTCATGAAAATAGAAACAAAAAGAATCAAAATTCACCTACAAACCCCGCGAAATAACATATCAAAGAAGTGGCTCCAAGTCAGTCTGACATTTGAAGAACAGCAGGATGTACATCAGGTGAGATATCAAAGGACTCCAAAAAGGAAGCGAAGCACTTGCAGCCTTACCTGGCCTTTGCGAGACAAGAAAGACTGGGAATTCTAAGGCATCCATTTCTCAATGTGTTCAGAGAAAATTAAATGCTTTCATTTACACAAAGAATTTACGGAGGCCTGATTTCCATCTGGTCATTCAAAAAGCATTTATTGAAGGGCTTCATTGTATAAGGCACCATAGTGGGTGTTAAAGAAAGAACTGTACGAGACATAGTGTCAGATAATAAACCAAAACTCGCAATACAACCCCTTACTTAGAGAAATGATATGATTCTAAGTATTCTAAAAAGTGATGTAATGTCTTTAGGACAGTGCAAAGTAATTTAAAATGAATCACTCAAAGATTCAAAGAGGAATCTAGTAAATAATAATAATATGCGAAGGTGCCGAGTTTTGGTGAACATAAAAAGTAGTTTGAACCATTAATTGAAAGAATATAGAAAGGGAGAGAAATTTGATAGTGACTATAATGCATTCAGCTTAGATTATGTCTCTAAATTTTTCAAAGTTGTCCTAAAATAATCAAATAACCTAAATTGAGTTTCCTTTATTTTTGCCACTATCATCATCACCATTATAGCATATACACTGCAAAATGAACAGAAAAGAAACAGAAAGGGAAAACAAAGAAAAGTGTCCTTAGGGAACCCAAGAGATTGGGAGTAATTTGTGCCATAACACTAACTTGTGCTATAGCAGTAACACTGGAAAACCCCCCATCTTAGTTACTTATTTATTTCCAAAATCTTTATCACTGGCAAGACTATGAGGCTTATAAACAAATTGTTCTGGTCTATTATTGGCTGATTGTGTGACTCTGATAACTTACTAGTCTTCCTAAGACTATACTTCTTCTGTGAAATAGAAATTAAAGCAACCATCACCACCACAACACACACACTATAATCCCAATCAACTGTGAGTGACCTGACACATGGTTTCTTCGACTGTAAATCTTAAGGAAAGCAGACAGCATCATCTTTCTCCTGTAGAGTGACTGGTGAGTTTGAACCTTCCATTTCAACACCAAGCCCAGAGTGCCATTCACAATTAAGAGGAATAATGTGATTATACACAGAAAGGGCTTTAAACATCACCTAGGACATTGCCAATGATCGGTGTCAGATAGCTATTTTTTCTCTACTTTTCTTTTTCTCTATTTCTTGTGTTTTATATTTCCACGAAATCCCATGAAATGTCTGAATTTCCCATCAAATCCCATGATGTATATTTATGTAGAGGTGAGTGGGAGTAAGACATTTTAGGAGAAAACTTAGATCTTCATCTTGGTTTGCCAGGTATTACCTATGTTCTTTCAAAACGTTCCTTAACCTGCTGAATTTAATTTTCCTTAACCATAGATTAGGAGCCCTGATGGCACTGCTGAGTAAGTATTGGGATATAACCAGTCCATGGGAGAAAAGTACAGCTGAGCTCTTCCCACAATGATTTACAACCTTGGAAACCCTTACAATGTTTCTATAATTTGGAATCGACTTTAAGAAAGTATGTATGGTCTGGCTATTTGTTTTTAACTTTAAATTGAAGATGTTCTTAATACCTTTGTATTAGAATGTGGTGCTGAGTTAATTAGATGTTTTGTGAATAGCATTGTCTCCATTTCTACTCCAATTCCACTCAGTCGTGTGGACAGTCATGTCTCC
>NW_022111373.1:16306733-16308778 GCF_000313985.2 Echinops telfairi
CTCCAGGTATGCAAAAAGAAAACATAGGCATCCCCATGGACATCTTAAAATGTAGACTCCAGTTCCATGTATGTGGGCAGAACTGCAAATTCTTTGCAGGGGTCCAACCAGAATGCATGAGTTTAAAGGCTTGATTTTCTTTTCCTTTTTATAAAAACTTTTCTCTCTGATGCTTTGGGACCGAATCAAGAGAAAAAAGAACTGACAGCAGTCAGCCCCCTCCCCTTCGTTCTGCAAGGCCCCCTCTCTTGTACGTCCAGCATTGATCGGTACCTGAAAGGTTGCGCTGTGAAGCAGCCATAACAGATTTTCAACTCTGTGCAGTCTGGGGATTTCTCTGGGGGCTAAGGTAGTCCTTCATGGACAGCCCTGAGCCATCAGCTTTGCAACAAGGCTGATGCACTTGGAAAAATCAGAAGAAAGACATTGTATAAAATGATCAAAATGTAAAGAGATACGTGCTCTGTATAATATACTTCATTACAAGACAATTTCTAAAGAAATGCCATCAAGTCAACTCTGATTTATAGCAACCTTATAAAATGGCAATTAATCCTGTATGATACTTGTTTGGGTAACTATTTTTGTTTACCCTTTCAAAACATGCATTCTGTCAATTATTAAAAAATATTACTATTACTGTGCATTGTGCTCAAGGTAGAAGACAGCATCTGAGTAGTTGCTTAGTGAATTGGTTTAGAATGTTGACATATCTTTTCTAATAACACATACACACACACAATCTACACAGTCTTGTCAAATGAAAAATGTTAAACGGAAATCTTGTGAAGATCTGATGATTGTGGGCACAATTCCCCATCCCTTCAAAATCTTATTTCTTTTTGAGGGAGAACAATTCTCATCACCTGGAAAGTTTAAGGTTACAAAACAATCCCATGGACCCTGAAGCTATAGCTAAAAAGAGGGGAAATGAAAAAATATGTGCAAAGTACAATTTAATACCCCAATACACCTTCTATAAATAAAGATTGAGTGGCTCTGAGTAATTGAGTGAAGAGGGTGCTGATTTTGCAGCTGGATGGGGCCTTAAATTCGGACTCAGTAAACTTCAACAATCTAATAAAGGTCACAGTTCTTGTCAAGGAGACCATTGTTACATTGGGTCTTGCTAGCTATGCTTGCATGACTCTTTAGACCTGAGGGTAGTAAACACTCCCAACTGTTGCAATACCGATGCACTCTTACATCCCTTGTTCCTTTCCCTAAAACAACCCTGTGTATACCTTTGTAAAGTGTACCCTTATTAGATTCTCCTCAATTGCCCTGCTGTGTTTGCCATCTGTTCCATTCTAGGTTCCTTACTGCTATAGCATGTACAGTCCCTGGCACTATGCCTGGCATGTAATACATGACAGTTCCTCTCTAAAAATAATGCCGACCATTCACTTTCCCAAGCAGTGACTGGTAAGAAGGATGATGTTCACAGTAAAAGAAAAGAGTCCTGACCTTGATAACTGGAATTTGGGCAATAAAGGAAATCTCTGAAAAACGATTATTCCTCAAAGTAGAAATTCTTTGCTCATATTATTCTGACAAATTCATTCTTAAAACTGAACCTATAATAAGTTCATGTGTTATCCCCATCTGTCGTCACTTGGATAAGTTGCCAAGTGCAATACTGTACCACGTTGCATCATTCTGTTCGATGCACAATTGCAGAGATCTAAAACCATGGAAAAGATCAGTCCCTCACGGGAACGAGAAGCCTTGATCTCCGTAGGCTGTCTGTCACAGATCAGGAAATACGGCTCTCCAAAAGCAGTTCTCCCATTAGCCTCGGCAACAGGCCTGGGTAGAATCAGTGCAAAAATCATTTGCAGTTGATTTAATTGTTTAAAATTGTAGAAACGTTGTCATAAAGTGTGACATGGATGATACAATTCTCATTTTTAAATCTTTCTATCAACTGTTCTTTCATTACCAACCCCCCCCCCCCAAATTAGACACTTTTTGACCTAGAGAAAAGAAAAACGGAATGTCAATTACACAACTTCAGAAGAACAGGAGTTGATATTTTTATCTGG
>NW_022111373.1:16309213-16381415 GCF_000313985.2 Echinops telfairi
TTTGCAACAAGGCTGATGCACTTGGAAAAATCAGAAGAAAGACATTGTATAAAATGATCAAAATGTAAAGAGATACGTGCTCTGTATAATATACTTCATTACAAGACAATTTCTAAAGAAATGCCATCAAGTCAACTCTGATTTATAGCAACCTTATAAAATGGCAATTAATCCTGTATGATACTTGTTTGGGTAACTATTTTTGTTTACCCTTTCAAAACATGCATTCTGTCAATTATTAAAAAATATTACTATTACTGTGCATTGTGCTCAAGGTAGAAGACAGCATCTGAGTAGTTGCTTAGTGAATTGGTTTAGAATGTTGACATATCTTTTCTAATAACACATACACACACACAATCTACACAGTCTTGTCAAATGAAAAATGTTAAACGGAAATCTTGTGAAGATCTGATGATTGTGGGCACAATTCCCCATCCCTTCAAAATCTTATTTCTTTTTGAGGGAGAACAATTCTCATCACCTGGAAAGTTTAAGGTTACAAAACAATCCCATGGACCCTGAAGCTATAGCTAAAAAGAGGGGAAATGAAAAAATATGTGCAAAGTACAATTTAATACCCCAATACACCTTCTATAAATAAAGATTGAGTGGCTCTGAGTAATTGAGTGAAGAGGGTGCTGATTTTGCAGCTGGATGGGGCCTTAAATTCGGACTCAGCTCTTTGTCAGTTGCAGGGTTTTAGATGAGTTACTTGAGCCTCAGCTCCTCATCAATAATGTGTGTGTGTGTGTGTGGGGGGGGTGTAAACAGATTAGCAATCAGTTTTCAAAGCCAATGTCAATTTTGGTGAAAGGTGCCTGATAAAAACTATTGTTGTGGTTGTTAAGTGGCATCAAGTGGATTCCAACTCACCGGGACCCTAGGTACAAGGGACAACGCCTGGTCCAGCACCATCCTCACAATTGTTCGAGCCCATTGTATGTGCGAGCCTATTGCTACAGCCACTTTGTCAATCCATCTTGTCAAGGGCTTCCTCTTTTTTGCTGTCCTTCTACTTTACCAAGCACGGTATCCTTCTCCAGGGCCTAAACTCATCTGATAACATGTTCACAGTACATGATACAAGTCTCAATATTCTTGCCTCTAAGGAGCATTCTGGCTGTACCTCTTCCAAGATATACTTAGGCGTTCTTTTGGCAGTCCCTGGTATTTCAATATTCTTCGCCAGCACCTAAAATCAAGTTCATCGACTCTTCCTCCATCTTCCTTATTTCATGTCCAATTTTCACATGCAAGTGTGGTAATTGAAAATATTATAGCGTGGCTCAGGCACGCCTTAATCCTCAAAGCAACATCCTTGTTTTTCAACAACACTTTAAAGAAGTCTGTGCTGCAGATTTATACAATGAAATGCATCACTTATCTCTTGACTGCCGCTGCTAGGAGCACTGATTGTGGGTCCAAGCAAGATGAAACCCTTGATAGCCTCCATCTTTTCTCCATGAGATTCCTGAGATTCCTCATGAGATATAATGAGATTCCTCACTCACTGGTCCAGTTGTGAGGATTTTGGTCTTCTTTGCAGTGTAATCCACACTGAAGGCTACAATATTTGGTCTTCATCAGCAAGTCTTTCAAGTGCTCCTCACTTCCAGCTTGCCAGGTTGTTTCATCTGCATAACATAAGTTGTTAACAAACCCGCCTCCAATCCTGATGCTGGGCTCTCCCTCATCGAATCCAGCTTCTCTGGTTATTTGCTCAAAATAAAATGTAGCTCTAGCTAGCTATATTTTGATTAGTCTATATCACAATGTATATGAAAGAGAAGAGCTTAAAGATAGGTCATTATTAAGCCAAGCCAAAACAGAATCCGTTATACAAAACACTTTTTCTCTATCATTCAGAATTCTTCCTATTTTTTCCCTCCACTCCATCTACTGGATTGTTCCTCTTTGTTTTTAAGAGAGAAGAGCTTTAATTTTCTCTATAAACTTAACACCTCCACAAAGACTAAGAGTTTCACTGACTTGTTTCCGTAGCACAAGAAATATAACATTATTTTCTGTCACGAGAACTGTGCTTGGCCTTGTACTCTCAGGACCTACAGAGCATCCTTATTTCCCAGCTACAAAGAATGTAGAGTGAGATAATTTTGTGGTTTTATTATTCTTCTGGTTAGCCAACCTGTCAGCGCTGTTGAGCAGTTGATTTCCTTTCACACTTTAAATCGATCTAAAATAAAGGAATGGGTATATTGTCACAGATATAGCATCTAGTCCGGGTCTTAGACTCCAGCCTGCATTAAATGGTGTGGGGGCCATGACTGACTTCCCGACTGTCATGAGGCCAAGGTTAGGCATGCCTCTGCGTTCCATATTTCTTTCTTTATTCGGACACCAACCACTGTCTCATGGCACCTTCCTTCTATGCTGGGTTCAGTAGTTCGTTGCAGTGGCCACACACAACTCACAAACAATATAACTGTTGCTGAGAGGTGTCATTGAGTCAGTTCCGGCACATAGCCACCCTATGCACTACAGAAGAAAACACCGCTCGCTCCTGCACCCTCCTCACGATGGTTCCTGTGCCTGCACCCAGTCTTCCAGCCACTTACTGACGATTAAGGGGGATCACTAGGTTACCAACCAGGATTAGTAAACAGCAAGGATACAGAGATGGGTCCACAGAAAACTCTGAGTCACATGGTCCCTTGGCCTCTGTCTCTGCGAGCCAGGAAGTCAGCCTGTCACTCAGCGTCACCTTCCCATGGGCTCCCACTGCTCTTCTACCCTCACCGGTCCCTTGCCTTAGGCACTGGTCCCGGCCTGCCTCCTTTGTTCTGTTCCATAGTCTCTGTCTAGTCTCAGTCTCCACCACTTCAGACAGAAATCTTTAGTGAGTTCTTTCCCGGATCTGGGATTTCTCTATCTGCCTGCCAAAGACATCCCATCATTCTAGTTATAGGGAAGTGGTGACTAAGACTGACCCATATGCCCTATTAGTGTTCCACATGCCCTGTTTGCATAATTCTACCCAAACCTTTGGTGAGTGATAGAGACACGGGTAGAAGAGCCATATTAAGAAATTTCACTTCACCACAAGCCACTCTCTGACTCTGATAGCCATTGTCTCTTTCATACAAGGAAAACAATTGCAATCATTATTAACCCCGTTAAGAATCACACCTGAATCATATAATCTAATCAAACCACCCCCACCCCTACTTTCTTTTCCCTGATGGGTCCATCAGGAAAAGAGAAAACTATTTGGTGGAGATCCTCCCTTGTTTTGTTTATTTTGAGACTAAACACACCAAAGAAAGTTTGTAAGCCAGTCACGTTATACCTTTATCACTTGCTGTGTTAAATGAACAGTTTCAAAATTGCCTCTCTCAATCAACCCAGTACTCTGCGAAGATAAGCATGCTCCTTGATCAGAAGAAATTACATCCAAATGGGAACTGCGTCCATTAGCAAAGAAAACTCTATGGAGATTCATCAGATCGCAGCATTTTTTTTACCAACTCACAGGATCAATATATTTCTCTTCATCCAATCAGGTTCTGGTCAACTCAGCCCTAGCTGCCATCCAAGTAGCAAGCTAGGTACCAGTAACAAGCTGGGGAGTTCACACACCTCCATGCATTTCAGACAATATGACCCCCTTCACAAACCCTCACCAGCCCTACCACTCTGTGGCTAGGTCATGCCCATCGGCCTGGTAGACTCACAACTATTTAAAATTCAGACCAGCCAGTCCCTATGAGCCAGGTCATGAGTGCCAGTGACCAGAATCAACCTGTCTCTTCGTTGCTGTGTTTTCCCCACATTCACTCAACATGTGAATGGAAGTAGTCACTTAGGGAGCAAGTAAGGCTGCCTATAGACTCCTTTTAACTTTCAGCCCAAGAGTAGATGCTCTTTCATGAACATAGACTTTTTGAGCCTAAACCAGAAGTCAGCCTGTCACTCTGCCACACAGTCTCAGCACTTATTCTCTCTTCTAGCTCATGTTTTCTTTGCCTCGGCCCCTGGCCTTGCTTTGACTCCTTGGTCTTGTCCTATAGTCTCCATAATACAGTATCTGGTGGTGAGTCTCAGCCTCTGCCACTTCACGTAAAGATCTCGACTCTGCTCTTCTTCTGAAGGTTGTTGGCTTTTTCTCTCTACCTGCCAGAGGCGTCTTGCCCTTACAGTCAAAGGAGTGGTGACTAAAATGGACCAATTCCTCCCTATTTGTGTTATCCATGCCCATTTAGAATAATCCCACCTAATCATTGGTGGGAAATACAGAACCATGAGTAGAAGAACCATATGAACGAATGTTATTGCACGCTGCCGCCGTACTTCCTGGGCTCCCAAGTGATCGGCTTTGTGATCACGAGCAATACTTTTTTTCTTTTTTCTTTTTTCCAGTTTCCTCACATCAAAATGTAAAATGTAAAAATACTCCTTAGCATTGTGATAAGAATCAAATAGTTTAACATGTGCAAAAGGGTTGAAAACACATAGTAAATGCGATAAAAAATGTTGACTATGATCCTGTACAGGTCTCTATTAATCCTATTTCACAGTTAACTTTTATGCCAAAAAAAGAATGCATACCTAACTATTAACATGTGTAGTTGAACTTGCTGAATTAGTCTAGGGAAGGACATCTAGGTTGGTTTTTGTGTGTGTGTGTGTGTGTGTGTGTGTGTGTGTGTGTGTGTGTGTGTGTGTGTGTGTATGTGTTTTTAACCCTCCCTCTATGCTGGTCTTGCTCCACTGAGAACAGATAGATGCTCGCAGAGGAGTGATTATTAAATGATTTCTTTCTTCACCAGGCAAGTGGTGTTGAAGGTTTTCCACTACTCCAATCCCTCTAATCTGAAAAGCCAAAAAAAAAAAAAAAAAAGGATGTCTTTGTAATTAGCTATAATCGCAATATCTAGGAAAGCATGGAAAAGGTCTTGGGAAGTCCATTTCTGTCCCAGAGAGGAACGAAACTTCAGCAGCCTCTCTCACACATCACTCTCTCAGCCATCAGGTCAGCATCAAAGGCTGGGGACCAGGGATGTGCAAGCGATGAGAAAAATAGTCAAGAGCACTTGATTTTGATTTCTCTTTGGACTGTATCTCTTGCATAACACTTCTTCATCCAAAGTCTGGTGTGATTACAGGAATGTTTCCTGATTTGTAGGAGCTTCTCATTCTTGGAGAGCTTAATCATGAATTGTTTGCAACCCTACACTCTGCTCCAGGTCTGGGGGATGATGTAGCAAATTGACAGATAAACCAGATACTTTCTATGACTTGCATAGAACTCTGTACATTTTAAACTTATTTACCAACACTTAAGTGTAGAGAAATTGCACATAAATGATATTTATAGATTTCTCTTGTGAAACTGGAAGATCACACAAAACTGAGCCTTGATTACTAGGAAGTAATAACTGATTGGAGTTGAACATGTTTGTTCTTCAGAGGACATCCACGTCCACACTCCATGTTCCCCCGATCCACCGTCCCTCCTTATTGTCTCAAACAACCAACAAGCTGCCATTACATGGCCTCCACCTACTACAATTGTTTGACCCTGCCTTACAAAGAAACACTCTTTATCTTGGTAAGTTTTTAGGCTATCTTCCTAGAAATGGAGTCTACGTACAAGGCCCTGAAATGCCCTGATAAATTAAGATCCTGACGTCCTTAGGGACACCTGGTCAACCCAGAATAAAGGCAGGCTTCGAGGTATCAGTAGTTGGAGAGCGTCCAGAATGGGAGAAATGGGGACCAGGGCTTATGCTTTTCTTGACCAGGCCTAGGACACACCATTTAACAGCAGTACTGACCTGGCTGATAACAGGAACTAGAGGCACAAAGTCCAGGCAGGAGCCCCACTTGTCTTTAACTGATATGTAATATTTAGGTTTTATGTCAATTTGGGTGGGCCAGCATTCTCCCATAATATGATGTACCGTGGTGTGATGATGGGAACTTCTAGGAAACTGCCAAGCATTTTTAGGGATAATGTTGTTATTAGATGCAAGTGAATCAGTTCCAACTCATAGCATACAATAGAATGAAACACTGCCGAGCCCTACACCATCTGTTAAATAATTATGTTTCAGCCCATTGCCATAGTCACTCTGCCAATCCCTCTTGTTGTGTGAGGGTTTCGTCTTTTTTGCTGCCCCTCTGTTTTACACAGCATGATGTCCTTTTCCAAGTTTTGGTCTCTCTTGACAACATGGCCAAAGCACATGACATCAAGGATTCCCTTTCTTGCTTCAAAGGAGCATTCTGGCTGGACTTCTTCCAAGACACATCTGTTTGTGCTCTTGGAAGTCAATGATGCTTTCAGTATTTTTCACTGACACTATAATCCAAATACTTTCATGTTTTCTTCAGTCTTCCTTATACAACGTCCAAATTTCACATGCATATGAGGGAGGCAATTAAAAATGCTATCGCTTGGGTCAGGTGTACCTCTGTCCTCAAAGTAATATGGTTGCTTTTCAACACTTTGAAGAGGTCTTGTGCAGCAGATTTACCCAATGCAATGCATCGTTTGGTCTCTTGACTGCTGCTTCCTTGAAAATTGACTGTAGGTCTAAATAAGATTACATTTTTAAAAAGTTCAATCTTTTTTCCATTTTTCATGGTGCACCTATTGGTCTAGTTATTAGGATTTTTGTTTTCTTTACATTGAATTGTGATCTACACTGAAGGCTGAAATCCTTGATTTTCATCAACCTTTTTACTTTCAGCAAGGAAGTTTGCATCATCTGCTAATCATGGGTTCTTAATAATCCTTCATCCAAATCTGATACCACATTCTTCCTCATATAATTCAGCTTCTTTGATGATTTGCTCAGCATACAAATTGAGTAAATATGGTGAGAGGATTCAACCCTGACATACACCTTTCCTGATTTTAAACCATGCAGTCTTCCCTTGTCTGTCCCCACACCTGTTTCTCAATCCATGAACAGATTCCATAAAAGCACAATGAAGTCTTCTGCAGCTCATATTTTTCTCAAAAGTATCCATAGTTTATGATCGACATAGTCAAAAGCCTTTGAATAATCAGAAAACACAAGAAAATATGTTTCTAGTATTCCCTGCTTTCAATCAAAATCCATCTGAAATCAGTTCTGGTATCCCTTGTTCCATATCCTCTTCTGAATTCAGCATGAACTTCTTGCAGCTCACTGTCAATGTACTGCCACACCATTGTTAAATAATCTTCAGCAAAATTTTTACTTCCATGTGATACCAATGATTTTTTCTATAGTAGGGGCATTATCTTGAGTCACCTTTCTTTGGAATGAGTACAAATATGGCTCTCTTCCAGTCAGTTAGACAAGGAGCTGCCTTCCAAGTTTCCTGGCATAGATGGGTGAATAATTCCAGTGCTTTATCAGTTTGTTGAAAATTTTCAGTTGGTATTCTACCAATTCCTGGAGTCTTGTTTTTAGTGCAGCTTGGACTTCTTTAAATGCCATTGATTTTTGATCACATGTTACTTCTGGAAATGGTTGAATGTCAACTTGTTGTTTTTGGTACAGTGACTCTGTGTATTCCTTCCATCTTCTTTATATGTTTCCTTCGCCTTTCAATATTTTGTGCATAGGATCTTTCAATATTGCAACTCAGGGCTTGGAATTTTTTCTTCAGTTCTTTCTGTTTAAGATATTCTGGGCATGATCTTCCTTTTGGATTTTCTAACTTGAGGCCTTTGCACTTTTCATTATAATATTTGGCTTTGTCCTTTTGAGCTGCCCTTTGAAATTTCCTGTTTAACTCTTTGGCTTCATCATTTCTTCCATTGGCTTCTGCTACTCTACAATTAAGATCAAGTTTCAGAGTCTCTTCTGACATCCATTTTGTCTTTTATTTCTTCCATATTGTTAACAACCTTTTCTTTCTTCAGAAATGATATTCTAGATGTGATCACTTAACCCATTAGAAAATGCCAGGCACAGGATAGATGCCAATAATTATCAGTCGAATGACTAATTTAAGTTGGGAGTGTCTTTGATTATCTTTCATCGAAAATGTGTGTGTGTGTGTGTGTATAAAATTTATTGTGGCCCAGCTTATGCTGACTCATAGTGACCCTATATGACAGGATAATACTGCCTCTGCGAGTTTCTGAGACTGTAACACTTTAAAAGAGTGGAAAAGCTCACATTTCTCTCCCGAGCAGCTGGTGGTTTCAAACTGCCAACCTTGCAGTTAGCAGCCAGACTCATAACTATTACACCACCACAACAGGTCTTCTCAACCTGGTGTTTGTAGCTCCAACCGACCTTTACAAGTTTCAGAAATGGTCTAATAGGCTATTCAGAGCCCTCCCTCTGAGCCAAATTCCTCTGACCCAAATCCAACCACAGCAAAGGTTACTGCTTATGTTATTTACATGTTTTTAAATCTGTTTTCATTCCAGGATAAGGTCCCCTAAAAAAAGTATCTTCCTAAGCAGAATTTAGGATCCCTAGCTGCACAAAGGTTAGCCTTTGACTGTTATCTGAAAGGCTTGCAGTTTGAATCCCATAAGCTGCCCTGGAGAGAGAGAGAGAGAGAAAAAAAAAAAAGACTTGTCATTCTGCTCCCCAAAGCACTTTATCCTAGAAGTCTTTGTGGGTCAATTCTACGCTGACTTACAGGGTCATTATGAGTTGGAATCAGCTCAATGAGACACAACCACCACCAACATAACTCAGGTTTCTATCTCCAACAGCACCACTTTGGATATTGCACGTTGTTCTTTCCCTTTTCCCACCTCCCCCAGGGTTTCAGTAACAAAGTGGGTTCAAAGTCCAAGGACGGTATCTAGGTCTCTTATAGGCACACCACAGTATCTTCACTGGTGGCGGTTCCTAAACAAATGCCACATTGGGGTGTGGGTGGAGCTGTGTGATTTACTTTCATGTTGTTTCTCCTTTGTTAGGGAGTGGGCATGTTGCCTGTCTTTGCCTGCTGTGTTTAGATTTTATTCATTAGCTCAGAACCGTGGCTGGCCAGGGATCCCGACATCTCTATATCTCTCTCCACCTTGGAGACAAGAATCACAATCACCAAATTGCATTATTAAAGTAGCTGTTGAGAATTTTAAAGTGTTGGTTTAGATATGGCATAATAAAGGGGCTTTCATTTTTCTAAAAGTTGTAATTATTTAGATTCTCAACTTTATTATCTGGCTTTAATAGTTTCTTGGATGATAAATGCTCTGTTCCAGCTTTTAAACTTAATTTACTTTTAATCTATACACATTCTTAGTTAAGAAAGCATATTTATAAATCTCAAATCTTGCTAAAATTAAATGTTGGCATGGAATGTACAAGTTACTGATTCTACTGCCATTTATCTTTTCTTAAAAATGTTTTATTTTATTCTCTTCCTTAATGACAGTTACATCCCAGGAGTTAATTACTGAATTAATTAATAAGATAAACCCCCTACCTTATGCCCCTTTAGAGAAACCAAGTTGTATAAAGGAAGAACAAATAGATAAATGATTTTGTTTAATAGTGTACTGAAACTGACACTAAAAGTTGTTTAGGATAAGCTTCTCACAATAATCCTTTTTGAAGGATTTTTAAGGAAGATGACAAGTTTCGAGGTATAATCCCTCTGGTAAGCATGCCCAAACTGTGAAATTCTCTGCTGTCAAGTCAATTCTCACTCATAGAAAACCTACAGGACAGAATGGCATTGCCACTTCGGGTTTCTGAGACTGCACGACTTCACGAAAGCTGAAAGCCTCATCACTCTCCCTTGGAGCAGCTGGTGAGTTTGAACTGCTGACCTTGTGGTTAGCAACCTCGCATATAACCCACAATGCTGCCAAGCCACCGTGGTAATTGTTCACTCCTATGTAATTAACGAACCCATGCAATTTTCTTCCTATTTATAAAAATAAAAATAAAATATTGACCTTCCTATCTATTCTCCAGACTACTGTTAACCTTGCATGGAAGAGGGTGATGATTTTTAGAGTTATGATTGTTAATGGCCTTTGAATGCAGCTTGCACAGACCTTTAACCCCCCAGTGTACAGTAAGGCTCAGCCCTTTCCAGATGGGAAAATGATAAGGATACTGGGAAGATAGCAGGTCATTCTTGGGCAGCGGCCAGAAACTTACAGCAAAATGAATCATGTAGGGCTTCGGTGCTTTAGCCAGCATTTTTCTGTTTTAATTTATCAAGCCAAAGCTTGTTGACATGAAAGTGAATGAAATTGTTATACAGTGGGCTCTAAAAAGCCAGCTCAAGGGTTTAGTGGAGAAGAGCTCTGACTATAAATAACACAAGAAATACAGGGAATGTTCTTTCTCCTAGCACCTGCTCTGTTGTTTGAGATGCATTGGCAATGAACTGAAAGCCTGACATCAGCATCACCTGGAAAAAGGCCAATTCTGTGAAACATCACAGAGACTCTGTATCTGTTGTAGATGATTAGCAAAGGGCTGATCTGCAAACTAGTCATTTAAGTTTCTGGCTATGTGAGACGATCCTTATTTATTTCTCAACTATACTAAAACAACTGGCAAACCCCCCCCCCCAAGAAAGTAGAATTGAGACTGCTGCAAAAACACCTCTGCAGTCATAAAAGGTTTATAGCAAATGGTTGGGAAAAAATGTTTTCAGGTCCTCATCCCCAAACAAAAACAAGGAAATAAATCACTGATGAAATCCACCCACTTCCATTGAGTCGATCCCAACCCTCCACTTGCTTTCTGTAATGGGACCTCTTTCTCCTGCAGAGCCGTTAGTAGGTTTGAACAATTGATCTTGCAGACTAAGGCCAGCCCACAGCAGCACCAGGACTCCTTACATCACTAACTAGTATTCATAAATGAAATGGGTGCATTTAGCTGAAGCATATAGATCAAGCTACATAATACAAACAAGATAGCTGCGATTTCCACTGCAAGTAAATAGAAAACTGAAATGAGCATATTGGAGTAAGATGCAACAGAGGTGCACTAAAAAGAAGAAAATCATCCTTGATGTAAAAGTCTTTCACATTTAAAACGTCTACTCTGAGGTTTGCACTTAGCAGCACCAATGAACTAGATGTGGCTTTCTATTCCTAGAAAGAGCTCATCTGGACAACCCAGGGGCAGTGTGCCTCTGTTCTTTGGGGTTGCTATGAGTGAAAGACACTACAGACAGACCAAGAATTAGCCCATTCCCTATATTAATAATTAAAGTCATTTAAATATTATGCATCAATAATTTTTAGTAATGATTATAAAAGTTGTGGCTTTGTCATTAATTTTGAGATAAGTATAATCATGGTAAATATTTTTCAGCACTTACTATGATTTAGGCTTATTGCTGGTAACTGTAAACATACAGTTTAATGGATCTTAACATTACATTCTAGGGTAAGTCTAACTTGTTTTCACTTTATACAAATGAGGAAACCGAGGATTAGAACATTTAATAAGTTTGGGGATGTTTGAATTTGAATCCAGACTACCTGCATTGATAATAAGTGCGCTAACGTGAAGAAGCTTTTCAATATTTATAAAGCAAAATAAGATATTATTTGGAAGATAACATCATGTTGTTGTTGCTCGTAGGTGCCATCAAGTTGGTTCTCAACCATAATGACCTTTGGCACAACAGAACTAAACACCACTGGGTCCTGCGCCAGCCTCACAACTGTTCCTGTGCCTGAGCCCATTGTTGGGGCCACGGCGTCAGTCCTTCTTGTGGAGGGCCCTCAGCTTTTTTTGATGCCTCTCGACTTTACCAAACATCACGTCCTTCTCCAGGGACTGGTCTCTCCTTACAACATATCCAAAGTGAGACGAAATCTCACCATCCTTGCCCGGCAGGATGGCCTCCTTCTGGCCTGGCCATCCAAAGCAGATGGGTTTGTCCTTTGGCTATCCATGGTACTTTCAATATTCTTTTCCAGCACCACAATTCAAAATACATCAACTCGTCTTCAGTTTACCTTATAGCAGTAATAACTAACTACACAACAAAGGAAGAAAAGACATTCTCATTTTAAATATTAAAAAAAACTCAATAAGGAATGTGTAGTATATTACCAGATAATCACTTCTCAAAATCTGTTGAAAAACCTACCCATGGTCCTCTTTATGTAAACTATCTTGTTGTGGGAAATATAAACTTACTGATGTATACATGATTCTACCATCTGTAAAACGAAGCCATGTTTCTGCATTACCATGGACAATAAACACATACTTGTATAACTGGTAGAATTATGCTGAGAAAAAAAGAGTCATAAGAGAGGAAGTATCTTGCCAGATTTCAAAGCTCTCACTCTGGCTCTTGTCTCTTTAAAACTGGTCAACAAAAACGCAAAAACACTTGTGGAGGAGAATAAGTTCAGAAAGTGACCCAAGTGCATATGGGAATTAGCAGAAGGACAGCATTTCTAATCAGGAAGGACAGAGATGCATGTTAAATAAATCTGTGATAACTATAGAATCATTTGGAAAAAGTAGAGCCACCACTCCAAATTACCACTTACAAGAAAATAAACTCCAGATGCATCAAACATGTCAAATAAGTGATGAAGCCATAAAAGTGCTAGATGAAAACATGACCAAGTTTGCTTATAATCTTGGGGCAGAGATGTATTTTTCTATGCAAACACAAAGCCCAGAAAACATAGATCTGATCATTTTGACAATAAAAAAAAAAAACACTAAACCCTTTGGGAAGTCTAAAAGCATTATGAAAGATAAGACATTTTGACAAACAAGAAATATGTGACAAAAAATGAGTTACTTTAAGGGGAAAATTTCACAAATTGGTTTTTAAAACAAAGGTCTATCTCATAAAGAATAGCAACATACCCTCCCTAAATAGACAAGGAACAAGATGAGGCACTTCATGAGAAAAGAAGCAAAGAATGAGAGACCATATGCAAAACTCCCAACTTCTCTTCACTGTAATCAATTAAAACCAATGCAATTAAAAAGTGGATGCATGTATGTAGTTGTGTGTACATGAGGGGACTTCAAAAAGCTTCAAAATTTTTGTGAAAAAATTCTGTGAAGTTAGGGGGAAGGTGGGAAGAGAAGGAAAGGAAGGGGGAACCAATTACAATGATCGGTGCATAACACCCCCCTCATCCACCCAGTGGGTTGAACATCAGAATGTGATAGCTAAGCAGTATAAGCAACAGCCTGTCTTCTTATGTACAACAAACACCTCATGGGATGTGGCTTCTTGGTTTGGAGGTTTAGGGTCATGTTTTCCTGGGACATCTCAGTTAATTGTCCGAATGTTGTGTTTAGTGCTCCTGTTCTATGCGCTAGTTCATTGTGTGGTGCCTGGTGTCTTAAACGCATGCAAGCAGTCATACAAGGAATAACAATTTGTCTCTATTTGCCAGGAGCAAAAGAGAAAGAAGCAGAGCCAGGAATAGGAGAAGGAACCAGAATGTGTAGCTGTCTTGTTCTCCAGGAGGCCAGAAGAACTAGATGGTACCTCTTACCATTACTGAATATTTTGATCAAAAGTTCTAAATAAAATTTCTGAGTACAGGGAGAAAAGCAGAACAGCATTTCAAATTTTTATGACTTCCAGACTTTCTGTTATCATTGGATCTGGATAAACCACCAAAATTATTGTTCTGAGAAAAATCTTTAAACATTAATCCTTAAGCCAAAAATAACCTTTGAAGTCTTCTTTAAAACAATAATCATGCTTAGAAAAGAACGTCTACCTTAAGCATTGTGCTCTTTTAAGAATATATATACAGGATCAAATGGATAACAGCAACTCTAAAGGTTAATAGGAAGCTTAGTGGGTAATGAAGTACGTTAGGACACAAGAAACAATTCAGAAAACAGGGGTTTGAATAGTTGCACAACTTGTAGAGTGTAATCCATGTCACTGAATTGTACATGTAAAAATTGCATTGATATATACTCTGCTGCATGTCTTTCTAATAATAAAAACTAAATAAATTATTTTAAAATGGTAATTCTATATCATAAAGAGCCTGGGTGGTAGTGTGGATAAGGTGTTGGAGAGCTCCCTGAAAAATTCATGGATCAAACCCACCAAGAGGTCCTTGGGAGAAAAGGAGGCTGCCTGATCCCATGAAGAGATGCCACCTTGGGAATCATATAGAGGGTTACTATGAGCCTGAAGTCACTCAGTGGCGGTGGATTTGTTGTTTTTGAAGATATTTGAAATGAATATTCACATTAAATTGGTAATTCTCATTAAATTGGTATTGGTTTTGAAAAAGCTTGATACATTTTTGAAGACCTCTATTAAATTTGGCATTTTGCTTTACTCCTCCTTGCCAGATATTTTTTATTTCTGTTAAAAGCAAACAAATGTGTGCCAGTCAAGCACCAGATGAATTCAAGTAATGTTTTAAGAAACACTGTCAAATTCAAACATTTTCATAGAGGCCATAAGTAGCAGTGCCAATCCATTCCATTTCATTCCTTAGTTTTCTCTTCTGTCTTTCTAGCTCTCAGCACACCGTGTGCCAGGCACCATTTCAGGGGAAGCAACGAGCTGAAGTAACCAAGCCGGAGTTTCTGACCTCATGAATTCCACAATCTATGTGCACATTTATATGTGAAATATAAATAGATGATGTAAGTGCTAATACTGTAAAGCTCTCTGAAGGAAATGTTTCAAAAGCGATGAAATAGACATATTTTCAGGTAGACAAAGGCTAAAAGAATCGGTTTCTATTAGACTTGCCTTTAAGAAATACTGTAGAGTTCACTGGGATAAATGAAAACGATATAAAAGGAGAATGAACCTTCTGAAAATGTTAATGGTGTATGTAAATATATTTTTTGCTTTAAAAAAAAACCAACAACCATGGAATCACTCTTTTTTATAATGAAATTTATTTATTTAATTTATTTTTTAATAGTTTTATTAGGGGCTCATACAACTCTTACCACAACCCATACATACATCAATTGTGTAAAGCATATTTGTACATTCATTGCCCTCATCATCATCAAAACATTTGCTCTCCACTTAAGCCCCTGACATCAGGTCTTCATTTTTTCCCCTTCCTCCCCGCTCCCCACTCCCTCTTGAGCCTTTGATAATTTATAAATTATTATTTTATCATATCTTGCCCTGTCCGACGTCTCCCTTCACCCACTTTTCTGTCGTCCGTCCCCCAGGGAAGAGGTCACATGTAGATCCTTGTAATCGGTTCCCCATTTCCAACCCACCCTTCCTCTATGCTCCCAGTATCACCACTCACACCACTGGTCCTGACGGGATCATCCGCCCTGGATTCCCTGTGTTTCTGGTTCTTATCTGTACCAGTGTACATCCTCTGGTCTAGTCAGACTTGCAAGGCAGAATTGGGATCATAATAGTTGGCGGAGGAAGTATGACAGAAACTCTAAGCCAGCTGTAAACATAAAACAAACACCACTCCCCACCTCCTGCCATCTGGTCAAGTCTGACTCCATTTATATAGGGTTACTGAGGCTTTGTAAATCCTTAAAGGAACAGCCTCATCTTCTTTCCCGGATTTGAACCACCAGCCTTGCAGTTAGCTTACTCAACTACCTGGTTCCTCAGTCAGCTATACATTGATGACAATTCCTTTTATCTGATCAAAGGTATTCATTGAAAATGCACAGCTAACCTCATTCTTCTTTAGATTGAATACTTTCCCCTATGACCAGGCAAAGGCATCTACTATTATCACTGCTAACCAATAATAGATGGTATGTACAGTACATTTCCAAAAGCACAAATATAATGGAAGCTATAAAGAGTGATAACAAATATGTAAAACTGCCTTTATTTGCAAATAACATGTTTGCTTACACTTAAAAAGTTCTGATATATGTATAACATATCGTACTATCACTAAAGGATATTTAGCAAGGTGACTGGTTACACGATCAATATATAAAACATCAATTCGATTTCTAGAGAAAGGCAAGAAACACTTGGAAATAGAATTTAAAGAAACCATTCTGCATTCTGTTGGGCAGTGGTGGCTGGGAGTTGGAACTGATTCACAGCCACCACATAGCAATTATATCTATCATCTGCATAAGACATCACATTGTTGTAGAATTAATGCCTTAAACATGCAACACTCAGCTGTGGTTGTTAGGTTCTGTTGAGCCCGTTCAAACTCATGCAGACCTGATGTCCAACAGAACAAAACAGTGCCTGTCCCTATGATCCTCAGGACCGTGGTTATGGCTGAGCCCCTCTGACAGCTGCTCGGTCAGCCCTGCTTGTTGAGTGTCTTCTTTTTTCCCTTGACCTTCTGCAATCGACCGATATAATGGCAGAACATACTACATAGGCTTTGATCTTCCTAAGAAAGTGCTTCAAATCCTCTTGGCTTTTATTTGCATATTGCAGGTTGTTAATGAGCCTTGCTCCAATCCTAACACCTACTTCTTTTTCCCATAGTCCAGGTTCTCAGAGTTGGTTCTCCTGAGAGAAGAGCAAGTAGACTTATGCAACCTCTAGCTGGGCCACTGCCACTTGAAACAAAGGCGAAAGCCAATGTGTATTTGTTGAATGAATGGATGAAGATTCTCCCTTATTTCTTGCTTCATATCTCTTTGTTTGGTGACCTCCCCCTCAAAAGGTGACCATGAGTCAAGAAGGAATTAATCATTGAAAAGAGAACATTATTTTGGAGTGAATGGGGGTTGGGGTGGGAGGATGCCATTAATTATTATACCAAAATGACTTATTATCTCCTCGGGCTGTCACAGCAAAATACCACACACTATTTAAGGAGTATACATGTATTTTATCACAGTTAGGGGCTTAAAAATTCAAAGCAGGGTAGTGATCACATAGATTTTTTTTCCCCTGTGGACCTCTATGCTACTTTGCCATCACTCCTTGATGATCCTTTGCTAAATACGTATGCATCTGCCTCCACATCATAACATAGTAACTCCCCATGAATCTGTTTTGCTGTGTCTCTACTTCCCTTTCTAATATGTCATTCAGAAGGGATTAAGATTATGAAAACCCCACTTTAGTAAATCGCTCTAATATAACAAAAGAAATACCTTGTTTCTGAATAAGGTCATATTCATAGGAGTGAAACATATATTTGTGGTGGTGTTGTTGTTGTTAAGTGCCATCAAGTTGGCTCTGACCCATAGTGACCCTTTGTACAACAGAACAAGATGCTGACTGGTCCTGCACCATCCTCACAATTGTTCCTATGTCTGAGCCCATTAGCGCAACTTCTGTGCCAACCTATCTCATCGAGAGTCATTCTTTTTTTCTCTGCCCCTCCACTTTTCCCAACGTGATACGACGTCCTTCTCCAGGGACTGGTCTCTCCTGAAAGCACATCCAAAGTATGTCAGATGACGTCTTGCCATCCTGCACTCCAAGGAACACTCTGTCTGTCCTCCAGTACGGATCGGGTTGTCCTTGTAGCAGTCCATGGTACTTTCAATATTCTTCTCCCAATTCAAATGCATCTATTCTTCCTTATTCCATGTACAGCTTCTACATGCCTATGATGCAGTGGCGAATATGACTCGAGTCAACCAACCCTTAGTCCTCAAAGACATGCCCTTGTTCTTCAGTACGCTGAAGAGGTCTTGTGCAGGTGATTCACCTGATGTAGTACGTCTTTTGACCGCTTCATTGCTGCTCCACGAGCACTGGTTGCGTATCCAAGCAAGAGACATTCCGGTCAACTTCAAGCTTTTCTCCATCTACTGTTGGTCTAGTCGTGAAAGTTTCCTTCTTCCGTACATTGAGTTGTAATCCACACTGAAGGCTATAATCCTTGATCTTATTTATTTGTGGTGAGACAAAATTAAATCCATAATACAAGCCCAAGGCATTATCAGGAGTGTCCCAGCCAGACTGGCACATATTGTCATCCTATTTCTAAAGATTTTTTTTTCCATTTTTCACTCCTGGGATTTGTCCAAAATTAAAATAAGTGGACAGGTCAGCTTTAGGTAATGCTAGGTTCAGGAACCTAGTAAGTTTTAACTTTACCTTTTAACCAAAATGATGCCTGCTTGTCCCCTAAGATCTGCTCAGGAAATTCTGTCTGGATGGGCGATTTAAGATTCATCTTATTGGTTGATTTTGTTTTTTGAAGTATCCCTTGTGTGATTATTAAGGTTGTGTCTCAGTTGGGACGGGCCGTGATTCTCGGTCTGGCAGTTGCTTCGTGAGGGCCGGGGCCACCCTCACAACTGTGAGGCTGTGTGAGAACATTGCTGTCAATCCATCTGCTGGAGGACGGCCCTTTGCTGGACTTCCACTTCTCCAAGTCGACGTCTTTCTCCAGACTCGTCTCTCCTGACAATATTGCCAAAGCTGACATAAAATCTAACTGCCACAGGGACACAAACGGACGGGGAAGGCAATCTTCTGGACATAAGGATCTTTTGGCGGATGGATGTTGCCATCAGTCCTGGTGGTCGAGGAATCAGTCCTGAGCCCATGAGACTTTCTATCGTGAGCATTGTTTTAAAGGAAATACTATAGACGGTGTTTTATTCACTTGTTACTCCCGCTATTCTACAGAGGGACTCATTCAGCGCAATTACAATCCGCGAGTTTAAAAGAAAACTGCAACTAAACCTTGATTATTTCAATATTAAAAGCACATTAAAAAGATGTTTCTGTTAGTTAGTGTTGAGTCTGCTTTGGCTTATCGATGTAAGCCAGGAAAAGTATTATCTGATGTTATTCTATCCGCACAATTGTTAGTACTCTCAAGTCCATTGTTGTGGGTATTGTATATTTAGAATACCTTTCAACCCAGGAGACTCATCATTCAGCAATATGTCACTATAATGATCCAAAGAGTTGCTGTTGGATAATTGTTTGAAAGATCATTGTTCTTACTACCTAGTCTGTCTTAATCTGCAGGTCCAAGAAATCCGTCCTAAGTGATCCTGCTGTATTATAAATTCTGATGGTCTTCATTCCAGCATCATAACAACATGCCAGCCACCATGGTGCAAAAGGTGGCAGACAGATGGCGGATTCAAGAGGCAGGCATTCCTATTGTATTAGCAGAAAATAATTGCCATTGTTTTCACAGAATTGGTCATAAAATTCCAAGTAAATGGAAGATGATGCATGACTGAAAGGTTCCTTAATGAATGACAACACTAACCAAACTCAAAACAAATATCATGCAATTAAATGCCTTAATCAGTGCTCTGAGCTTAGTTTAAATGCTAAGTACCATATATCCCACAACTTAATGAGTGTTGCTATGGACATGATGGCCCAACGAACTCCAGGCAATTGTATAAGCGTCTACCATAGAAGAAGTGCCGCGGTAGATTCCACATAGAAACATGTTGCTTTTCTGCCAGGTGAGCAGCTTTGGGTTTATGGTAGACCCGTGCTTATATTTGCAACAGTATGTCTTGCATCGTCTTCATTATAAATGCACTTTTGAAGATACTTGTTGGACATTAGTTTTGTTCTGGAGATGTGTCTGCTCACATAAAAAAAAATCATTTTAACAGCCATGTGACGTTAGATAAAATTGACTACAAAATTGCTACAAAATTAAATTGACTCAAACAAATGCTTTCATCCCAAATTTCACTAACAAGAAATAAGGGGGATTATTTTTCTTCTTAGGGAAGAGCAGGGGATTGCAAAGATTCCACTCCTCTCCGGGTTTTAATTTTTCACATGCTTTTAGACAATGAACATTTTTAAAGTGCACACAGCCATCAAATTAAAAACTCTTCTAGCAATAGATATTTCAAAAATATTTTATTTAAATGAAGTCTAGCTTGATAGTGAGGAATAAACAAATAAAAATCTGGGATGGGAAATTGTGCCAGTGTGTTCCCCTGCCTGCCCCTTTTGTTCTCTCTCTCTCTATCTCTCTGTTGTTATATATTAATATATGAGTCGGTACTGGCTCAACAGCTCATAACAACAATATTGTCACTAACTAGTATTCTCCTAGGTTGTGAGATTAGCTTCTTCAAACTTGTTTTTTTCCCCCAAAAATGTTGTAGATCATCAAGGACTTGGGAACCAAGCCTAAGCCTAATCCACTTCCATTGAATGGATTCTGATTCATAAGACAAGGTATAATTGCCTGTGGTTTCTGAAGCTATAAGTCTTTACAAGAGCAGAAAGCCTCATCTTTCTCCCAAAGAGTAGCCGAAGGGCTTTGTGATGGTTACATAATCTGATGTAATTTGAGGATTCAGAATGAAGGGGTGGAGTCTAGGTTGTCAACGGAGTCAATGAGGCCTCTGTATGGGCATGGCCTTCTCCTAAGGATTTCTGGGAACTCTGATATTCCTCCTTGGAGGCTCACTCCCTGTGAGACATCTCTGTGGAGAAGACAAATGGAGAGAAGCTGATGGAGCCAGACCTTTACAACCGGAGACGCCACACGAGACTCCTGCCAGCACTGAGATGCTTACAATGCCACTGGTTCCAGGAGACTTCACCGCCCCCACCCCCACCCCCACCCCGGCCTGTGATCTTCCTGCATTTGTCATTATTGCATGTGTTTTGTGAGTCTGAAGAGGACTTTATAGATGGTAATGGACATACAGGATAATGTCAGACTTATGGACTTCTGAACTGGGTGGGGATGTATTCTCAATATTCAATTGCTCTTATATATAAAGCTCTTTCTTATACACATATGAGTCTCCCTGGATTAGTTTCTCTAGCCTACCTGGACTGACACAGCTTGAAAAGGCTGACCTTGCAGTTAGCGAGCCAATGTGTAACCCACTACACCACCAGAGTTCCATAAGAACTTGAGAAGAATCGTGGAAATCAGAGAGATCCTATCTTCAACCTTCTCTAAACACATTCCTTCTATACATACCCAAGAGGTATGGTACATTTACTTCTCAAAACCAGATTTCTGGTTGTCCAGGCCAGCTTTAAAATACTGATTCAATTAGGGAAACAGGTTTGAAGTAATCTGTAATCCTCACATTCAATATTGTTTTATCAATTCTATAAATGTTTAATCATATTGTTTCAAAAATTTAAAGATTTAAAGTCTCACCCTGCTGGCTTTCATTGATCAGTGTTTCCACTCCTTGTAGTTTCAGCAGATATTTAAAAAACTAAACTAAACATAATAACTAGACATACACACAATCAAGAGAAATATAAATGTCTACAGTTAAAAAAGAAATGGGATGGTAATCATAACTACCAGAGCTATGTCTGTGCAACTTCCAAAATACAGACATAAGGCAAAAAATGTTCAACCATCCAGATGTCGGCTCTGAAGGAACTTTAAATATTGGGATGTTTTGTCTATACTGTGCTAAACAGCCCAATGTTTCTGACTATATAGATGCTCATACTGTGTAGATAAAACAGATGGATAATTTTACAGAATCATTCCTTTTTTTTTTATCCAGATGTTCTGTCATCATGTTGGCAAAGCCTTTCTCCAGACTTGAGCAGTTGATACTTGATATAAACTTTAGAACAGTATAATTATATTTGGTGGTCCTCTCTGAAAAATCCCTGATTCTCCAACTTTCTGAACATTTGTGCACTACTAATTTGAATAATGAGCTAAACTTTGTTTAAATAGCTTTTTGCATGCTATTAATATATATTTAATGGAGAAAGTAAAAATTCACTCACATGCTTACACACACATATATACTCACACATATGTTATAATTATATTAATGAGTTAATTGGCTTATGCATTAAGAATGGGAGAGAACACTCTAATACATAAATAAATGCATATATATATGTATATATATACATACATATATATATACAACAAAATTGTGGTTCTGCAAAAGTTTATTTTAATTGTTTATATGTGTGTATACAAAAAATAATCACATACCTCAGGACAATTTGAAATGTGTTGTTTGTAAGGTGATGGGCTCTTTATATGATTTTTAAGTCCTGGGGAGTTATACGTAGCTTGAAAGATTCTTTTCTTCTTCCATATTAATGACATGCATCACTTACAGTTAGAATTTTCAACTAAGTGCATTTCTTCAGAAGTGTCAACTTAAAATATTACTGCAACAATAAATATCTTTGCTTCAAGAACCCTTCTTAAGAGGCAAGAGCTATTAATATGAAGTAAATAAAAGCATTGTTCTCTGAGATTAGGTCAGTGTCTTTGAAATACACTGTGGTGGAATGTTAATTGAGTTTGACATAAGCATGGATCTAAAATGCATCTTGCCACTCCACTTACCAGCAGCGAAACTCATTACCAATTCTAATCGTTCTCTGCATGGTGACAGCATACCGAGATGGAGATGTGGAATATTTAATTTGTGATATTATCATGGTTGTTTAAAGTACTGACTACGTGTTTTGAAACCAATAGAAGTAATTGGTATGCATGTAAGAACTAGCAGGCTGGGCACATCATTTATTTATAGACTCTTTTGATGTAACTCTATGGGGGGGAAAGTTAATAAAACATGGTTCAAAGATAAATTTACACTCACCACTATAATATGACACAAAGCACAAATTACTGTAAAAAAAAAAGAACCTGTTTTCTAGCGAAAAGTGTTCTTAAATTTTTTTCCCCCTAGGCTACTATACCATTGTGAGAAGAAAAAGGACAGACAGAAACAAGAGGTGCACAGTTATTCTTAATTTTTTAAACATTTCCAGAACAAATTGGGACAATTAAAGTCCATTTGCCAATAGAGAGAAATCAAGATATATGACATAGGGTCTAATCCTTCCTATTATCTCCAGTCAATTTGGTGCTAGTCTCAAAGGACAGGTTCGTCAATAAGTCAGTATCAGCCCGCAAGAAAGACTAGAAAGAAGATGTAGAGAGCAACATGATGGCTCAGTTGAAAAGCCAGGATGTAGAAAAGGCACTTTGAACACACACCCTTCCTCAACAAGGACAGGACATATTTACAGCAAAACCCCAGAAAAGACCCTTCGCCTTTGAGTTGATTTCACCTCTTAGCAACCCTGCAGGGAAGTACAGAATGCCTCCTGGTGTTTCTAAGACTGTAATTGTTACAGAAGCGGTTTGCCACATCTTCCTCCGTAGAGCCTTTAATAGATTCAAACTGCCACCTTTGCAGTCGTAGGCTGGATTCTCTAGATAAACTAAATCAGTGACACATATATCTATCTATATGTAGAGATAACTTTGGAGCCTTGGTGGTATAATGCAAGGTCATCCGTTCAAAACTACCAGCCACTCCATGGGAGACAGGCAAGGTTTTCTACTCCCATAAAGAGGTAAATCTCAAAAAACCATGAGGCTGTTTTACCCTGTCCTATAGGGTCACTATGAGTTGAGATCAATTTGATAGCAGTGAGTTGTGAGAGATAAGAAAATTAAGAAAATATCTCACACAATTGTGTAAGCAGACAAGTCCTACTCCAAGCAGATTCCAATCCCAAAGTAGAGAGGCAATATGACAGGCCATTGGCTCAAATCTATAGAATTAGACGGTAATGAGTCAGATGCAGAAGCCAGACCTAGCAACAAGAAAGCAAGTTTTTCCACAATGTCCAGTTATATTAAAAGCAGAGCTACCCCCCGCCCCTACACCCCTCAAGGAAACACCGTTCAATTAACTGCATCAGAAGTGTGCTCTCAGTAAGGGCATCTCATCCCACCCCAATCTTATTAGCCAAACAGTATAAACCCTGACTATCACACTTGCATTTAACTGCTAAAAGCTTAACCCCTTTGCTACCAGAGGTCCTTACTACATACTTAGTCTCTATTCAAAAAGGAAACCATTTAAAAATAATATTAACCAAACAATTACTTGCAAACACATACAATCCTGACACACACTTTGTTCTGATTGACACTTTGCAGTACCTCCTTGTTCGTTGTCTATATAGATTCCCCACAAGCACAGTTAAAGTCTCATTCCTCACATGGCTATCCCACATAATGAAATGCCTTTATGTAACCAATGAAACACAAGTAGCCATCAATATAGTATTCTGTTTTCAGCCAAGTTCTACCTGACATCAGAAATTATATCCTTTGTTCCACATCCTCTTGAATTTCTAGCAGCTTTCATAAATATTCTACTCTAACCATTTTTGAATTGTCTTCAAAACATTTTAATTGCATGTGATATTAATAACATTGTTCAATCATTTTGCATTCTGCTTGTCCCCTTTCTTTGGAATGGGCACAAATATGGATAGCTTGCAGCTGGCTGAACTTGTAGCTATCCCATACATTTCTTGACCCAGTACTTCCAGGGTTGCATTCGTTTGTTGAAAGATTTCATGTGGTAGAGTGAAATTTCTTAATATGGTTCTTCTACCCAAGTCTCTGTAACTCCTAGCAAATGATTGGGTGGAACTATTCAAATAGGATATGTGCTATTCTATTTATTTTTTTTTTAGAATCCAATTTTAATGATGTATCACATACTACATACAACATTTACAGCTATTGGATATGTGCTATTCTAATAGGATTGGTCAGTTTCCAATACCACCCCCCAGGTTATAAGGATGAGCCACATTTGTGGCAGCAGCAAAGAACGAAAGTCCAGGACCATTGGAAAAGCATGCTCTAGACCTCTTCCAGAAGCGGAACACCAGAGACTGTGCCTCCACATGCTGTGCTATGTAGACTATAGGATAGAGCAAGACTATGAGACTGTGAGACAGAGTGAAAGCCTGTTTTCAGGTGTGTTAGACAGGGTTCTCTAGAGAAACAAAATCAGAACGCTAATAATTTCATGTATATTTATACAGATAGATGTTTAATATAAGAAATAAACAGTTAATTAAATTATAAAGCAGTACAAATGGCTCAGTGCAACTCACTCTTGTGAGACAGTTGTGAGACACTGACAGTCCTTCAAATCTTGAGGGCCGCTGGGTAGTCCTCTGTAGAGCAATTCAGGCTATCTGGGCACAGGCAGCAAACAACAAGGCCAGTCACCAACAGTCAGCCAGATGACAGGGTCTGAGAGTCCCCAGCTCAAGAGATGTAAATTCCAATGGTGTGGCGAGGAAGGTCTTGAAGGGACATCAAATTACAACGACACAGTCCACGGGTTAGGTGTCCCACAGGTAGTGTAGCTTGCAAATGGAGGCACAGAACAAGCAAGGCAGCTGCACACTGGTCGGATGATCAAAGAGCAAGAGACAAGAAAGGCGAAGCTCGCTGAGCCATTTATCTCTCCGCCCTTCAATTAATCCCACATGTGTTTATCGGCCAGGCTGACACAATAAACTAACGACCTCTCCTGGTCCACAGAGGCCAAAGAAACACATGGTTAAGAGGCTGAGGATTAGAGAGTGCCATGGGTGCTGGCTGAGGAGCTGTTACTGTGGACCAATGATTGTATCTCTATTGTTTACTGCTCCTGACTTGTGATAATGTATTAACTTCCATAATAACCATGGATTGTGAGCATTGTCTATGTGTTTTGTTTGGCCATTACAAGATTTCTTGAGCCCAGGATAGACATAGAGTGATGTGAGAAGAATGGTTTCTGTCAGAGGAGATAAAAAAAAGGATGGAACCTGGAGGAACCAGGATGGACCCCTACCTCTTCACTATAAGGAAGCCAGAAGCAGTAGATACAGTCCTCCCATGTTGTTTATTACACTCCCTTTGACCTATTTCAATTCCTGGAGCCATGTTTTTGCTTTGTTTTGTTTTTCTGATGCCTTCAGTTCAGTTTCAAGGTCTTCCATTAATACTATGGTTCTTGATCACATTCTACCTCTTGATATAGTTGAATGTTAGCCAATTCTTTTTGACATAGTGACTTTTTGTATGTTTTTCTATCTTGGTGGTAGAAACATACGCCCTCAATAAATACATATTTATTGACTGAATAAATTAAGAAATAAAATATTTCATTTAATCAAGTTTTCAAAATTCTACTTTCACACTTGTGAAAAGTAATTTAATATTTCATAGTAACAAGTTAGATGGCTACTTTTTTTGTATTCCACTTTCTTCCTTCCTTCATCCCTATCTTCTCTCTGTCTGACTTTCTCCTTGCCCCTATGTGTGTACTCTTCCTTGATTTTTTGCCTTTCTGTCTGTTCACTTTGCATGTCTCACGATATAGGTAAGGACTAGTTAGTAAGTTAATCAGGAATCCTAGAATATAAAAAAATTTAAGCAATTTTTCAGTGATATTTTATGCTCACATTTATATTTTTACTCACCTATAAATCCAGCTTTTCTTTAGTCTAAAATCAGCTCATTACTGTTTCTGAGCCAGGTTGCATCGCGATCGTTGTTGGTAGGTACCACTGGGTTGGTTCTGACGCATCGTGACACTTTGTACAACAGGACAAAGCACCACCTGGGCCTGCACTGTCCTCACAGTGGCTCTTATGCTGGGGCCCATTGTTGTAGCCACTGTGCCGATCCATCTTGTTGAAGACCTTCCTTGTTTGAGATGCCCCTCTACTTTACCAAGTACGATGCTCTTCTTCAGGGACTGGCCTCTTATGACAACATGCCCAAAGTGAGACCAAATCTCACCATCCTTGCCTCTAAGGAGCATTCTGGCAGTCCTTCTTCCAAGATAGATTTGCTTGTTCTTTTAGCCATCCATGGTGCTTTCGATATTCTTCAATGTTACATCAAGATAGAGCAAGATAGTGTGATCTTGAGGCCCCCCCCCCCCAATTATGCCCCTTGTGAGTAATCCCCAGCCAGTCTACCTGGGTGCCCAGTCAGAGCTCTATGATTGGGTTACATTGGGGACTTCGTGGCTTCACTCTCTTCACTGGTTTGTTCACTCCGCTCTGGATTTGCCCCCATGTGTGCAAGTCGGCCAGCTGCTCTTCCCAAGCTGAATCATCAGGGCTGTCCTCTGCAGCACTGTCATCTAGGAAGAAGGCGTCGGATCTCGAGCTGTGGACAGCCCGGCCCTCATCTCTGGAAATGAGCTCCTCCGAGCAGGAACAGAGACTGCCGTCACCCGGACTGCAGGGATAGGAAAGGGATGTTTAGAATGCTTGGCCTTTTGGACAAGAATGCTGAACACTAAGAGGGTGGATGAGTTGCTAGGCAAATAGGACCCAGCATATGCAGCTCTGGGAGAAAGGGGGACTGGACTGATTGTTCATAGCATGTCCTTCTTTCTATTTAATAGAGACATATTCACCTGCTCTTTGTCAGCATCCCTGTTAGATTTGTGACTATGTGTATAGTTTGTTTGTTTGTTTGGGGGGACTTGGTTTTGTGTGTGTGTGTGTGCATGTGCTTATCTAGATAAGATAGACAGGATAGGCAATGTGGTAGTTACATAATCTGGTGTCAATTTGAGGATTCAGAGTGAAGAGGTGGAGTCTAGCCTGTCAATCAGGTCATAGCCAATGAAGCCTCTGTGTGGGCGTGGCCTTCTCCTGAGGATTCTGGGAACTCTGGTATTCCTCTTTGGAGGTGGGAGACATGCTCTCTTTCTGCTCACTCCCTGCTAGACATCCCAATTGAGAAGACATATGAAACTACACTAGTGCTCTGAGCTTGAGGAGCCATGTAGAGACCCCTGCCAGTGCTGACATGCTTACAACGCCACTGGATCCACAAGACTTCCCACCCACTGGCCTGTGATTTCCTGAATTCAGCGTCATTTCATATGTTTTGTGAGTCTGAAGAGGACTTTATAGATTGGTATCGGATATATGGGCTAATATAGGACTGATGGACTTTATCTGAATGGAGCTGGGATGTTTACTTAATGTAAAATTAATCTTTATATAAAGCTCTTTCTTATTCACATCTGAGTGTCCATGAATTTGTTCCTCTAGTCTGCCCAGACTAACACAGGCAATCTTATGGAGACAGCAACTGGTCTGATGGTTTCTGGAGGGCATGGAACGAGAGAGCTGAGGTGAGCTGGGAGTCAACAATGACCAGTGCAAGGGTCATTGTAGTTAAACAACTGACCACCTAGCAGGGAAGAAACACAGCCCAAAGGAAGAAGCACACCAGCCTGTGTGATCATGAGGTGTCAACAAGAAGAGGTATCAGAAGTTCAAAAACAAGCAACCAAATGGATGTAAAGTGGTGTGGATGTAGTGGAGACCCAAAACCCACCTGTAGGATAATTGGACAGTCCCTCTCAGAAGGGCCACATGGAAGGGATGATATATCCAGGGTGCAGTATAGCACTGACGAACCACATAACTGTCCTCTAGCTCTTTACTGTTTCCTCCCCTTCCTACTATGGTTTTTATTTGCTTTGCCTCATCAATCATGTTAGATTTGTGTATGTTCATTTGTATATATAATTCCATACATGAAAGCCAAGATAAATAACCCTTCAACAATAGTAACAGGAGTAATGGTTCCTTGAGGGTATTGGAACAGGTGGGGAAAGGAATAGGAAACTGATAGCATTGATGATTTTATAACTGCACTCGATGGGATCAAACAACAAAATTGTATGTGAATGGACATATTGGATTGTGTAAGATATGGCAAAATAAATTTAAAAAAATAAAAGGGGCTAAGGGGGGACATCTCAGGGGTAGGGTGGGTAAGGGAGGGAGGGGATAAAGGGAAGTTTAGTGATAGAGTTCTCATTTTCCATGCAGGAGACTGGGTTCCTGGCTAATGAATTTCACATGCAACCATCATCCTCCATCTGTCAGTGAAGCTTACATGTTGTTATGATGCTGACTGGGCTTCAGCAGAGCTTCTAGACAAAGAATGAGAAGGAAGACTAAGTTAAATACTTTTAAAAATCAGCCAATGAAAACCCTATAGCTCTTAACAGTTAGATTCTCAATTGATTATGGAGATGATATGGACTTAGGTGGGGTTTTGTTCTATTGTTGCTGAGTAGGAGTGGGGTAGGAATATGAAAGTTGTGGTGGGGTGGCAATTGGAAAGTGGTTAGCAGTACTAATAATGATAACAGTTATTAGTATCAAATGTTTATTATATACCAGACATGAGTTGGTCCGCTAACCACAAAGAGAACAATTTGAATCCACCAGTGGCTCCTGGTTAGAAAGATGAAGTTTCTACTCCTCTATTTAGAGACTTGTAAATCTACAGGGGCAATTCTACCCAATCCTGTAGGTTCACTATGAATCAGAATTGAATCAATGACAACGAGTTTAATAAGCACCTACATATATAATTCTATTTAACATTCAAACTAACTTCATGAATCTATTTTTCAAACCAAGGGGTCAGACCTGCTTATTAAAATAGCTTAATGAATTTTTACTAGCATGTAAAAAACAAAGAGAATAGATTAGAAAGGAGTATTATGCATCACTTATAAAGCCAAAACCCAAATGCACAAGCACACTCCCTCACGTTGATTTTGACCCATAATGGCCCTGGATGACAGAGTAGAATTGCTCCATATGGTTTCTGAGAATGCCAATCTTTAGAGGAGCAGACAGCCTCATCTTTTTCCCAAAGTGGGTTTGAACCACTGACCTTCAGTTTAGCAGCCCAACCCAAACCCACAATGCCATCAGGCCTCCTGTGCATCCCATATGGTAATGGTAAATATTGCATCTTAAAATAATTCACTGTTTGTATGAATGTATTATGCATTTATACATGTATGTGAGTTTGTATGTGATTGCACGAACTTGTACTCATTGGGTCACATTGTAAAAGGCATTTCTTACAGATTAGTTAAAAACTTCCCAAGCCCTGTCTCATCAAGTAGTAGTAGTATCCCAAGTTTTAGAGGACAACTAAAACGTGATCCAACTTCATAGATACAACTTTTAAAGTTCCCAGATGAATTCCTTTCCAGAGGGTTTTTAATGGTGCCCGAGAAAACATTATTGCTGCCGGTTGCTTCCTGTCTCTCTGCTGGCTTGCATTTCCTTAGCATCTAGGCAGCCCTACCCAGGGTGATTAAACCTCCCCAGAGCAGGCCATCTGTGCCTTTGCATAAGTGAGATACTTCAAATAAGCGAATGATGAATTCTGTTCCAGACTGTCTTATAAAATTATAATAAAAATAATAATGAAGTGCTCTCTAATAAA
Organism: Echinops telfairi; assembly: GCF_000313985.2. Lineage (NCBI taxonomy): Eukaryota > Metazoa > Chordata > Mammalia > Afrosoricida > Tenrecidae > Echinops > Echinops telfairi. The sequence continues at coordinate 16,339,119 of NW_022111373.1, forward strand.
AAGAAAGTCGTTACAAATACTGTGCTATTGATTTCAAAGGGCGGTCATTTTAGTGGGTCTCTTTCATCTGTGTTATAAATCCTGGCAACCAGTGGAGAAAATGTCAGGATTTTAAAAAGCAAACAAATAAAAAAAATGGCCCTACTGCTCATCTTTCATGCTGTTTTGAATAAAACTAAGGTAGCACAAATATTTAAACAGATGGCTCAATGATATGCTTTTTTTCCTTTACTAATCACAGTTATTAAAGCCCTCACTTTATTTTTATTGTCTTTTAAACGGGCAGAGAAAATCTGAGTCTGATAATGACCTTTGTACATCATGCTGCAAATTGATTTTGATGACCTTTCACTCTCTGATAATGAGGCTGGCTTCATGCACATTCATCTCTCTCTCTCTCCAAGTGTGAGGAGGTAGAGTGTTTGCTCCTGACTGAGCTCAAAACCCCGTTCTCCTCCCCCTCTCCCTAGCTTTGTCTGTGCCAATCCAGGGTCCGATTTCTATCTCCTCCCTGAAAGCCAAGAATTTGTGAATAAAGAATGAATAGAGGTATTTAGAGACCAAACAAAAAAAGAATAGTTATTTTACTGATGTTTTGAATGATTAGATATCCGAATTGTCATGTAATTATGACCATTCTAATGATGTCATTGCCATAGTCATTTGGCGATCTTGTATGTTGTGTTGAAGACATTACCGCATTGAATTATAACTCCTCAGTTTAATGAATCTTATAAGGGTGTTTCTTTGTGGTTGATGTGAACAGATGGTTGAAGTGAAAAAGAAATAAACTATGCCTCATTTTCCTTTACATTTTCCTTGCTATTGTGCTCTGAATTTAAGAACATTTTACTAGCACACACTTATACACATATATTTTAGATCATAATCTTTAAAAATACATTTTGTCAGTTATTTCCAAACTTTATGTTTTCTGTTTTTTTAAGACTTATTTTTACGCTACTGGATTTTTATTCCTATTAGGAAAATTCTCTCTCATATAATATCAAATAAGTTATGTTCTTGACAAAACTGTCTACATATCTACCCTTAACATTGATGTTAATTATGGATATATTTTCTTCAGGACTACAGAATTGCAGAGAATAGTTTATTGAGCAATACTAATAGAAAAAGCTTTACACGTGGTAATAATAATTGAAAATATGTATTAAGTATTCTGAGCAAAGTTATTTACTCTCAAGTTAAAGGGGAAATTATATTTTTAAAAGGTTGTGTAAAACATTTCTTAAGACAATGGTAATGTTATTATTAAATTGGCCATCCCTCAAGTATGACGGTGCTTCAAAAATTTTTTGGAAAAATGTAATTAAAAGATCATCAAATTTTCAACATATTTTTTGAAGCCCTCCCTTGTTTGTGCATATAATTATTGACTTTTCACTTGAGCTCAGATTTTCACAGGCCCATGCAAGTAAGCTCATGAGCAAACTGGAACAAGTCCTAAGAGTTTGCAGGTCTCAGCATTACTCCATCATTTTCAGGATACTATTGGTCAGAGTGCAATCAGGAAAACAGAAATTGTATTATGATTTTAAAATGGGAAATGTCATGCAGAGGCAGGTACACAAAAGTCAGAAAAGCTGAGAATCCAAACAGGAAAATGTGCAGCAACTCAAGTATTCACAACAATGGGAAACCACTAATAAGCTATAGACAAAAGTGAGGAGTTACCTAGTGGAAGCCGGGGCCCTCACGGAAACACAGCTCTGTTGCAAAGGTTCTCCCAGAGAGAGGGTCAAAGCAGAAATACTTCAGCTCTTTCTTACTCCTATGTTTTAACCTCCCTACAATCTCTCCCATCGGCCAGATCTCACCAGGAGCCTTCTGACAAAGCAGCCTAGGCAACACAGTCTCCTGAGAGGAGGGCACTGCCTCCCCCAACCCTGGAGAGAGTAAGAGATGTGTAAATAATCATGTCAATGACTGGCATTCGAACTTTCTAAATCATTGAATGCTGATTCTTTCTAAGGGAGGTGAACATGAAACATTTGGAGATTTAGGAAGAGAATGATGAACAAAAATTGATGAGCCATTGTTTGAAAAGCTTTCCAGTGAAACAGAAGCTCTCCTCACTGTGACCCTTGATCCCTTTCTTTTCCTCATCCCTCACATCCAACTCCTAAGCACGTTGTAGATAAATTCTGGAAAATATCTTATATCTAAGAACTTTTACAATTATCCATTTGTACCCCAGCACTTGCTGCCTGGATTTCTGTAACAACCTACTTACTACCTGGCTTTCCTCTCTTATTTTATTTTATTTTATTTTTGGTCTGATTGTTGTGGATTGTGTCCCACAAAAAAATATAGGTTGAACCCCAACTTCTGCAGCTGTGAATGTGACCCTGCTTGGAAATTGTGTTTGTTCTGCTAATGAATTCATAACAGTGTAGGATGAATCCAAAAGCTAATCACTTTCTGAGTGATGTTTCTAAACCGAGAACTTGCTAGAGAGACACATGTGAAGACAGAGAGAGTGGATGGACCTGTAAGCAACACCAAGAAATACGAAAGAGTGTTAATATAAATTATAATACCAAGAGATAATACCTTTGATAGCACTTGCAATTATATTACTTTGTGGGAGACTGAGAATTGGGAAGAGTATGTATGGACAAGTTCTCTACGTTCATATTTTAAGGAGTCTGGGAAGCCAAGACTCCCGTGGAGGGAGGGTTTCACATTTGTGGGTTGGAGATGCATCTCAGTCACGTTCTCTTAAGTAAAAGTTATGCCCCACAATGTCCCCTCCCATCCCAAGAATAATGCCAATTTCCAGGCTTGCTTGTAAGCATGTGGTTGCTTACTATATAGTCTTGAATGTTAACTGCTTAAAGGCTATCTGTCTGAAGGTCATCCGCTATCAGAAGCAATCAGACCATCTAACCCTAAGTAAGGCTCACTCCCTTCTGATAAGGATCATAGATTGTTCCCCTCGAGAAGAGCTCATAGACAACCAAAGCCGCCATGTTAACTGTAGAACCCGTCCATCTTGTTACATATGTACTTTTCTGTCACATGTATGCCTCTAGAACCTCCCCTTCCTATTGCATGTATATCCCTAGCTTGTCCTCTTCCTGTTACGTGTGTGATGAGATGATATAAGCTTGTGAGAGAATACACTTGCGCCTCACTCTGGTTCCGGTCACCATGGGAGGGGAGACCATTTTCATGTATTGTGTGTTGTTTCTTTAATTTACCCCTCAATTACACAACCACCCCCTAGAGCCCACTCCATTGTGGAGGCTGGTCCCCCACACATCTTGGTATTATTTGAGATGCATCCCAGGAAAAACTTGAGAAAGAAAAAAAGACCTTCCTTTATGACTAATGCCCTGATATACTCTTCGAGAACTGTAAGAAAGTAAAAGTACCCACTTTGCTCTGTCTTATTGCATCTTTACTAGATAAATAAGACACCAATTTTTAAATTCATACATGAGTAGACATCCTCATCTTTCTTGCAAGGGGCAGTTGGTGGTTTTGAACTGATGACCTTGCATTCCACAGGTCAACATGAAACCACTAGGCTACCAGAGTTCCTTAAAATTCATATAGTATGGTTAAAACTTTTATAAAATGTAATGTATAAATCTTACAAGAGTTCTGATTTCTGTACCTATATACACAATAACCCATATAACCAACATATCAACCAAGAACCAGAGCTTTGCCATCACCGACGTTTTCTCTTAATTTAGTCAAACTCCACCTCTCACAGGCCAACATTGAATTATTTTACCAATTATTAAAGATCACATAAATAATTTATACTGGGTATATCCTTATATACCTAGCTTTTTGAAATAACATTTTATGATAATATTTTGAGTTATTCATGTTATATATATATCAGCTTATTGTTTTATTAATTGTTAAGTATAATTCTATTTTTAAAATTTCCCTCTATAGCTATGTTTTGAGAAGTTTTCAGTGTGTTGATTTCCGAGTGGTGTCTTGATGTTGCTTTCTTCCGTGGCAGTTTAATTCTTTCAGGATACTATATCTGTCACTCCATTGTTTTCTTGCCTGCATGGTTTATGCAAAGAAATCTGAGCTTATTCTTATTGGTTTTCCTTTTCAGGTGACTGCTGTTTTATGCTCTAGCTGCTTTCAGGATTGTCTCCTTTTCCTTGAAATTGAAGTTTGACTACAATATGTCGTGATGTGGGGGTGGGGGCAGGGACGGAGTGGGCTATCCTATTTCAGGTTCGCTCAGCTTCTTGAATAGTTACTTACTCCTCCTCTATAGTGTTTGGGAAGTTCTCTTTCATGATTTCTTTTATTATTTTCTCTGCCAATTTTATGTATATTCCTGCTCTAGAATCCCAGCGAGACATAGAGTCCCACATAATTCTTAGGCTTTCCTTTGCTTTTTTGATGTTTGTATCTGTAATTGGTTGTAGTTGAGGGAATTGTTTTTAAGCTCACTAATTTGGCTAGATATTTGATTCTATTACTCTATTCCTTTACCATGTTTTCTAATTGTGTTCTCTTAGTAGTTATCTTCTGGAATTCTAACTAGTATCGAGTTTCTAGTTTTTCTATTATTTCCCAATATTCTCTCAAACATTTCCTCTATCTGTTGAAAGTGCTTGAGTTCTATTCCCATCAGTTAATGGCCTTTGCTCCAGAATACTCCTTTGGATCTGGATTTTGGTCAGTGATTTGTGCTGCTTTTCGTGCTTTTTGTGGGTATGTGGACTAAGACTGCGGTTTCTGTTGCATCGTGGTACAGATGAGTTGGGAAGACCACTGAGTATGTGGGGTAATTGACTCTGTCCGGTGGGGCTGGAAGGGGATACTCGAAACTATGAAAGGAGTGAGAAGAGCAAAACACAAGGAAGGGGAGATAGAGAAAGAACAGAAAAAATAGATAGCTTACAAGAAAAAGGAACAAGAAAAAAGGTAGTTTGAGGGGGGGGAATTGGGAAGTTACTAATTAGAGGGAAGAAAGAAAGAAAGAAAGAAAGAAAGAAAGAAAGAAAGAAAGAAAGAAAGAAGGAGGGGCCTGTTTGGGTGAATGCTTTCCTTGGTCTGGGAGCTTTGTAGTGCTATTCAGCAGTGGAAATGGCTTGGTGCCAGGTGCATGTCTGTGTTGGTTCTACGGACCCGTGTACACAGCCTGTAGGGATGCCTTTCTAACTCTGCAAAGGCCTCCCCAGGGTCCTGGTCTCTGGTTCAGGGGTGGGGGAAGAGTGGGAAGCCTGAACAGAGTCCTGGACACTGGCACCCCCGAGGTCTGTCCTTGAGCCTGGTTGCTGGTTCTATGTGGGACCCTAGGAAGGTGGCTAGTCAGGTCCCAAAGGGTGGAGCATGGTAGGCAAGTGCCAGATGGTTTGCATGCAGGTTAGTTCCTTTCTGCCTTCTCTCTGCTCAGTCCCTCAAACTTCAGGAGGGACTTAATATTCACTTAATTCACTTAATATTAAAGCCATTCTGCAAGATCTAAGGCTACCCTGCTTTTCCTTCCTGTGGCTTGTCTCCTGGCTGTTATAGTGATAGAATTGTGTGTGTTTTCAATTGGCCATCTTAACCTAGAAGCGATTCTATTTCTGAATACACTATATTTAATCATTTTCCAGTAGAAGAAAATCTATGCTGTTTCCGTTGTTTTACTATTATTATGAAAATTTGCTGTGAGCTTTAAAGTACAAATCCTTTTGTGGACACAAATTTTCACTTTTCTTGGGTAAATATCTAGTAGTAGAATTGCCTGGTTCAATGGTAAACACATAGTAACTTTGTAAGCCAGAACACTAAGCTGCATTCTGAAGTGATTATACAATTTTATACTTCCACCTGGAGTATTTGAGAGTTCACATTGCTCCACAACCTTGACAAGATTGATATGGACAATATTCAAATCTAACAATAACAAAAATGTACCATGGAATCCCATTATAGGTTAAATTTGCATTTCTGTGACAATAAATGATTTTGAGATTTTTTCATGTACTTTCTGGCTGGCCATTCATATTTTTTTTTCTATGAAGATTTTGTTCAGTCATTTCTGCATTGAAATATATAGTTCTTGATATATTCTTATTTCAATTCCTTTGTCATTTATATGCTTAGCAAATGTCTCTTTCATTTTAATTTTCTTGATGCTCTATTGTTAAGTTTTAATTTTCATGGAGTCAAAATTTCTATAGTTTTGTTTTATAAATAGTGCTGTTTATATTCAGTGGAAGAAATTATTGCCTATTTCAAGGCCAAAAGGATATTTGACAATAAATTGAGTTTACTTTTATATAGTACATGTGAAAGGGTAAGGATTATTATTCTTGTTTTATGTTATTCTACTACAATTTGTTGGAAAAAAATTTCCCCAAATTATATTGCCTTGATGCTTTGATGAATTAAAAACAAACAAAAAACTTGATTCTTTTTGGACTCCCTTCTGCTTCAATGAATTATTTCTCTACCCTCGTTTGTATGTCACTCTGTATTTACCTTTGTAATGAGATTTGGAATCATCATGTCTGTCCCCCAGCTCTCTTCTTGTTTCCAAGCACATGTAAGATCTTCTACATTTTCTTACAAACTATAGAATCAACTTGTCAATTTCTACATAAAATCCTGATTTATTTTGGGGTGGGAGGGATAATTTACATTTTTGCATCATTGAACTTATTTTTCCAATTAAGGGATCTTTCGATTTCTCTGAGCAATGCTTTATAGTTTTTTAGTGTAGTTTTATATACTTTTAGCTAATTGTATCTCTATTTCTTTGAGCTATAGTAAATGCACTATATTATTATTATTATTATTATTATTCTGATTGCCAGCTTCCAAGAAAATCCACAATGTTCTTCACTGCGTTGTCTGTACGTGGTTGTGTACTCACCATCACATTGAATAGGGCTAACTGCCCTGTGTAAGCGGTAGGACATTGCAGAAGTGACTGAATAGGCCTTTCAAGACTAGATATAAAAGAAACCATGACCGCTGCTTTGATCTCTTTTGAATCTCTTGGTCAGAGAAACACTTACTGCGTTGTAAGAGCACCAATGTACACCAATGGTGAGGCACATATGGTGAGAAACTGATTCCTCTTGTTAATAGCCAGTATTAGCTTGTGATCTATGTCCAAAAAAACTTTATAACTTCAGACCTAGTCATACTTTTGGAGGATTGGAAACATCTTAAATCAAATATCTGAAGAAGTCCTAAGCCAGAATCCCTCAGCCAAGTTAATCCCAAATTCCTGAAACATAGAAATAGTATGAGATTGTGTTTATTTAAGCAGAACAAGGGATTTAAATCAGGAAAGTTGTGTCCTTTCATTATACTTATTTAATGATTTTCTGAGAAAATGATCCAAGAAGCTGAACTAGTGAGAAGAATATGGCATCAAGATTGGAGGAAGACTCATTGACAATCCTTCAGTACTGCGGCTGATGTCCCTTGCTTGACGGAAGCCAAGAGGACTTGAAACACTGGTGGAGATCAAAGAGAAAGCAAGTAAAATACGGATTTGTGGGGCAGGGGGTATAGAGGTGGTGGTGAAAAAGAAACAGTGCCAAGGAGTCCAGGAAGAAAAAGAATATTTGGAAACTAACTGATGTAGCAGTTGTACAATTCTGCTTGACGTGATTGAACAATGGAATGATATGATACATGTTTTAATTCCCAATTAATAATAATTTTTTAAACTTCAGTCTTAAATATGGATTATGGCACAACAAAAAGAAAACAATAATATTCTCAGAATTAGACCAATAAGCAACATCAAGATAAATGGAAGATAATTTGAAGAATTACATCTTACTTGGATCCATAATCAATGTCCGTGGAAGCAGCAGTCAAGAGATCAAATGACACATTACATTGAGAAAATCTGTAGTTCCACATCCATGGGACACAGAGCTGCTGCTCTATTTGAACTGTGGGCCTTTAGGTTAGCAGCTAGGTGCTTTAATTACTACAGCACCATCTACACATACATACATATACTATGTATACACATACACACATAGAAAAAGCATATCAAATATCCAGTTAACTCCTAAATATTCTCTTCAACAATAAAACTTTTAAAACCATACAGTTATTTTTATTTAACTCATTACATGTGAAGCTGACTTCTTACTTTTATTTACTTTCTCCAATGGAACGCATATTCTGAAAATTTAATAGTTAGCATTCCTGATGTAAATTAATAACAGTATCATGGCCAACAGAGAGTAATGATATGTGCTGTGATTCCCTTACTGGCAACTGGTGAAAAATTTTGTGAGCCAGCCAATTTTTGGAGCAGACTCCGAAATCATTTGCAATGTCTGGCAACCCATGTACAATACAATAAAATGTTCAGTTGTGAGACAACTTCAATGTGATTGGTTTTCGCCATTCCGCTGCAGCAGCCACTGTGTATTTTGAGTGCCCCTAACCTTAAGAGATAATCTTTCAGCACTATATTGGATAATACTATATTTCTCTTTGGTTAACTTTCAGAAGTAAGTCACCAGGTCTTTCTTATTAATTTTTCTTATTCTAGATTCTAGAGACTATAAAAGTCTTTCCATCATAGGTAAGTCTGCTGACAACTTTGATAATGTAGCTTCTAGCATCCAGGGAATAGGCCAGCAACCACAAAATGAAAATCTCACAGAAAAATGATGATATTGGGTAAAAGAAATACTAATAGTAAATAAACTAAACCATCTCAAAACCATAGCTGACATCCATGAAAAAGACACTTGAAATTAAGGAAGATAAAGAATAAATGCAAGCTCCATCAAGATAGGTATAGGTGTGTATTTATCCTGCATCCATATGTGGTTATTGCTATTTTTCTTATGTCAATCTGAGTGGTTCTGACTTACAGTAAGCAAACCTCTGTACAACACAATGCACCATTCTCACAATTGTTGTTATGCTTAAGGCCAATGTTGTTGACACTCTCAATTGATATCATTAAAAGTATTTCTCTGTATTGCCAAACCTCTAATTTACCCGGCATGATGCTCTTCTTCTCCAGAGAGTGGTCCCACTTGATACAGTGTCCGCAGTACATAAAACGAAGTGTCATCACCCCTCCTCTTCAGGAGCATTCTGGCTCTCCTTCCAACACACGTTTGCTAGTTCTGGCAGTCCATGGCATATTGAATAGTCTACACTAAGGCCATAATTAAGATGCATCCATCCTTTTAGGGCCTCCTTATCATCTATTGCCCAACTTTTGCACCCAGAGGGGGTGATTGAAAACACAGTGGCTTGGATCAGGCATTCCTTAGGTCTCAGAATAACCCCTTTACTTGTTTACACTTTAAAGAGGGCTTTGGCATCAGATTGGCCCTTGAAATGCATTGCTTCATTTCTTAACTGCTACTTCATTGTTGTTGGTGCTAAACCAAATAAAACACAATTCTTGACAACGTCAATCTTTTCTCCATTTATCGTGATGTTGCTTTTTAGTCCAGCTGTGAGGATTTGGGGCTTTTTATGTTTAGTTATAATCCGTGTTAAAGGCTGTAGTCTTTGCTTTACATCAGTAGGTGCTTAAAATCTTCCTGGCTTTCAGCAAGCAGCATCTTTCATCCACATATCACAAAAGTGGTTAATGAGCCTTTCTCTAATCCTGATGCTGTGTTCTTTTTCATATAATTTAGTTTCCAGAATTATTTGCTAAACATGCAGATTGAATAAATAGGGTGAAAGGATGCAACCCTGACACACAATTTTCCTGAATTAAACCACCCAGAATCCCCTAGTTCTGTTAAATAGATGACTTCTTGGTCATTATACAGCTTCCATGGGAGCACAGTAAAGTGTTCTAGAATTTGTCATTCTTCCCAATGTTGTCTATAATTCTTAAATTAAAAATTATAATCTATGCATTCAAATTCCTTTGCATAGTAAATAAAACACAGGGTAAGCATCCTTTCTGCTATTCCATGTGTTTTAGCTTAGATCCACCTTACATCAGCAAAGATATCCTTTGTTCCACATCTACTTCTGAATCTGGCTTGAATTTTGGGCACTTCCCTGCCAGTGTAATGTGAAAATGTCTGCATTTTGTTGAGTTGCCTACCATTGGAAAGGGCACGTGTATGGATCTCCTACAGCGATAGACCATGTAGATGTCTTCCAAAGCTCTTGCAAAGAGGAGGAAGCGCTGCCAGCATGGCATCCGCTTGTTGAAACATCTCAGCTGGTATTCTAGCAATTCCTGGAATTTTCTTTCCCCTCCAATATCTTCATCACAGCGTGAGATTCTTTGCGTACCCCTTTCATCTTTGGGGGCTTTCTGCATCTTTTAATTTTTGCCGACAGAATAATTTAGTACTGCAATTTGAGGGTTGAATTTTTCTTCAGTTCTTTTAACTTATGAACTGTTGCATGTTTTCTTCTATTTCGGTTTTGCAACCCCAGATCTTTTCCCATTTCATTATAATGCTTTGCATTGTCTTCTTGGGATGCCCTTTGATATTTTTGATTCACTTCCCAGTAGATCTTATTCTCTTTCCTATTGAACCTGAGACTTACCCAAGAGTCCCTTTCTGGACATTGCTCCTGATACCGTTGCTTTAATCAGATTTACCAAGAAATAAAACCTATTTGTCATCCTGACTTAGCTATCCTCGAATACAAAGGCTTTTCAAGGTTTTTGCTGTGCGCTGTAGGTGACAGTGCCATGTGTGACCCACGAATAGTAGTCCAAGGCTACTCGGAAAACTTTAATGGGTAGTTGTATTTTTCACTGGTAGGTATACCCTGTATCTGAAGTCTTTATTTGCAAACCATTCAGCTCAGGTTTCAAATATTAGCAAGTGATCTCACCCTGATATTTTTCACCATCAGATATGGAAGCCATACAGGACACGTTGCTTTGAAACTGAGCGGCTGTTTTTGCTTTCTGTATGCGGGTGTGCATGTGCATGTACGCGATTGCATATGTGTGTTTGCTGTTGTAAAGCTAAAGGAGCGCTGGTTTCTTGCAGAAGCATGATCTTAAGTTTATCACCTTACATTGTAAAAGTATTGCTGTTTGGGGTAGTAGATTAGATAAAACAGGGTGAAAATTGTTGTTGCCGTGGGCTCTCATCCATCCTGACTCATTGCCAGTGGCGCTGTAAGAGACTAGAGCTGCCCTTTGCGTCTCCTGGGCCATTGCGTCATGGGGACAGTTAACCAGGGTTTTTTTCTCCCACCAAACCATTAGTAGGTTTCAGCTACCTGTTTTCGTCTAGCAGTCAAGGGTTTAACCATGGCACCACCAGGGCTCCTTAGGTAAAAGTTCCAGGCTCCATTTATCTGATGATCAGTACTGATACCTCGTGCCTCTTCTGCTTCATGATGCCATTTTCTTACGCAAGGACAGGTTATTTGAAGGATTACTCCCATGTCTCTGCTAAACTATCAATCTCTCAGTCTTGTGGTGATGTTGGTTGACGAATTAAAAATCTATCTTGTACTTTGATACTTCATCAAAGTTGTTTTATAACCAAATGCTTTCACAAAAGACAGGTCGGTCTTCTTTGGAATCTAAACATTTGCTTTAAATGGGGATTCTGAAGCTGCACAGTGAGCAGTAAAAGGCAGGATTGAGCTAGAAATGAACATGACAGGGTGCAATATTCAGTTTGTATATCAGCTTTAATTTTGCATAAGAAATGAATTTCTTCAGCTTATTTTTTAATTAGCGTAAGCAAGTGCATTCAGGAGCCAATAACACAGACTTACGGGAACTGAATTATTGAAAGCGTTCTGAGCCCAGCTTCTAAATCACAGGCCTTGAGCCGAGCTCATAATTAACATGAGCTGAAGCGCTGCATCAAATGCTGCAGAAACAACTTTGCCAAGGAGAGGACGGGGAGAGCAGCGATTATTATGCCCAGGCAGCAGCATCTCAGGAACTAGAAAGCTTTGCTGAATGTTGAGAAGTCAGTTACATCAACCTGCTAAGCAGTTAATGTCCTGTCAGGCACATCTGTGTTTACTACCATCAGATACTCCCAGCTGTTCACATTGCCTCTGTTTGATGGTCATTCTGGGACTTGCCTGATGTTGAGAAGCATGTTATTAGAGAAGTAAATTCCTTACTGAAGATAAGATTGATCAAGGAGGGACATAAACTCTGAGATATTGGAGTTAGTTCATAAAATTGAGGCCAGAGATGTATACTGGCAATTGCAGAAGGTGAATTTATTTAGTGCTCCTGATCGAGGCCTTTAGGGGTCTCTTATTGCTTTGGCTTAAATTATACCTTAAAATCATTCCAGTAGTCAGGTTCTTTTAGGGTCCCTCAAATAGATGTAAACGGTTTCTTTCCTTTGCAGACTGGAAGTAAGAGATGGATTGCTAGTCCAGAGAAAGGAAAAGAAGCCACTGATACCAGACACTACCAGCTCATCACGCAGTTCATTATGCAGGCCGATTGAGTCTTGGGCTATGTGTTTAAAATAAAAGTCGGACAGTGCAAGATATGACAAAATAATAATTTATAAATTATCAAGGGTTCATGGGGGGGAGCAGGGAGGGAGGGGAAAAATGAGGAGCTTATGTCAGGGGTTTAGGTGGAGAGCAAATGTTTTTAGAATGATGAGGGAAATGAATGTACAAATGTGCTTTACACACTTGATGTGCATATGGATTGTGATAAGAGTTGTATGAGCCCCTAATAAAATGATTAAAAATAATAAAATAAAATAAAATAAAAGTATAACATGTCCATGCTGAATAGGCTCAGTTTGCCTATTTAAGATATGCTTACAGATCTTTTGGACTTTATTCTCCCAGGTAAACTTGTAGAGCTTCGATCTGTCCTACAGAACCAAGATGGGTTGGAATTAACTCAATGACAGTAAGTTTCTCTTTGAGATCTTCCAAGACAACACTGGATAAGTTTAAAATGCAAACCTTCAGGCTAGTAGTTAAGTGCTTTACTAGAACTTGGTTCCAGACACTAACCTTATGGAAATTTAACGATGAATACAAGGAGGTACAGAGGTAAAGCACTAAGCTATAAGCCAAAATGCTGATGTGGTGGTCAGCTTCTGTAAGGATTTACTAACCTTAGAAACTCTGGGCAGTTCTACCCTGTCATACAGGTTACTACTATGCACCAGAATTGAGTTCTAAGAAGCGAGGTCCATTCCACAACAACGGGTATGAATTGATCTATATACAAGAACAGGAGTGCTTCATGATTACTGCTTGCTTTCTCAATAAAAAATTAATTGTTCTAGTAGGTAGGGCTGTGGTCTTGCTGAAGTTTCCAGCAGGGCCAAATGGCCCAGAATCCTCAGGAAGCTTCCCCTGGATTTAAAAGAGGAACTTCTACTGCTCTAGGCTGCCTTTATTATTGGCTATGGACCACCTTTGTGGAATGACTCAAAGTCGCCACAGGTACAGCAATTTCTTTTTTGGCAACTTTATTGTCAGACAGCCTGCCTTCTGGGCATGTTGTTTTCACTGTAGTCCGAGGATGTTTCTGACATTGTTCTTGGCAGGATCTGTTTTCCAGGGCACTGCGTTGGGAAGGAAACATGAGAAACCTGGCACTGTTTCATGCACTTTTCTATCTTGTGTGTTATATTTCACAAGACTTGAGGTGAAAACCTTAGACTTGTAAGCAACATGGTACCCCTGGATAAAGATAGAAAGTGACATCAATCTACAAAAATCCGTGATTATACTGCTTTACCAGAGGAGAGGAGCCGTGGGGAGTTTTAATAGACAGTTTGAAAATGTTTAGTTTATATTTCTTTGAATGATACATAGCTAATGAACCAAATTTCACTCACATCACAACACAGATGTACAGAGAATATATACTGTGTTTTCTTTTCCTTAAACTAATGAGGGTTTACCGCCTCCTATACCCGACTCCAATTCCCTCGAGTGCTCAACAGGAACAAACTTACTAAGTCCAGGGCTGTGTAAAGTATAATCCATTCTGTCAATGTACTGTAGCCTATTGGCTGAGCATGTTTCTCTGAAGTAGCTCCCATCTGGTTTAGTTCCTTATAATATCGTCGGAGGCTATTGGTTAAAAGGTAGATTTAGGAGATTTTCAGAAGTAGAGAGAAGTCAGGAGGATACTTGCACTTAACCTATTTGTTTTCTTCCATTCATCTCTGTGCTGCTGGCCCGTCAGAAATTCCTAGTTGGACTATTTGGCCAAGGTAACTTGGGATCTTGATTCAGTTCAGGTGGGGCTCATTGAGACTCTCCGGAGTTCCTGACGTCCCTTTCTCTGTGTTCTTTCTAGACTCCTCTGTGAGGTGTAACTGTGATTCACCTACAGCCTTAACTTCATCGTGCCTTCAGTTCCTCCTTTCAGATGCTGTCTTACCCTCATATCTGCATTCTCTCTAACCTCTCTGTGGACAGACTCTCCCCTGATACAAACTTTATCCATACTACTTGGGGAACAGGGAATACTTGAAAAAGATAATTTCAGGAGTTCTGCTGTCTAGACTTGATTTATCATGCTAACACGATCTAGCTCTTCTCTCCCAACAACTCCAGAAGCATATGCAATGGAGCTTCAAAAAAATTGTGGAAAATCCCTTCTTTTAATTCCATTTTTGCACAAACTTACCGAAGGCCTCTCATGAACTGTTTTTGTTAGGTTCTGTGCAACTGGTTCTGATTACTAACAGCCCTCAGCACCTGGGAATGAACTCTGCCCGGTTCTGGGCCAGCTGCACAATCCTTGCTCCATGTGAGCCCATTGTTGGAGTCACTGGGTCATCCATCTAGTGGAGGGCCTTCCTCTTTGGCTGTACTTCTATTTCACCAAGGATTGGTCTCTCCTGATAGCATGTCCAAAGTGTCTGAGACAAAATCTCAGAATCATAAACAAAGAGATACTGACAGATAGCAAGCAAAGCAAGAGAAGAACAAGGTCACAGAAATAATGTTTTTGCTTCCCAGCATATCTTATATCCTGTCTGATTTCTTTCAGGCTTTGAGCTGCTGCATTCAGCTGTTTGTAATTCTAATAGCCCCTTCTTGACTTGAACTCTACATTACACATTGTTAATGCCAAATAGATGTTTCTGCCAGTCTTGTCACCATGACTTTCTTACTAGGCTTGTGTGCATTAGTAAGTGCAATTGAAGAAACTCATTTCTCTGAATAGCTTCACAATTCCGTGCACCTACCATAAAAACAAGCAAATTGACACCCTGCCAGCAGTAGCCGGAGGAGCTCTTGGAAGAGAGTTCAAAATGACACTGTTGCTATATTGCGTGCCTGTAAATAATTCATTAAGTCAACCACCCTTTTGTTTTAAGCAAACACAAGCAGATGTCTTTTTAAATTGGATGCAGACAACAATCTTCAGAAAAACATTATTGTAATATGACACTTTAAAAGAATAGCATATTTGCGTTATTGATTTCTGCAGTAGTCATACACAGTGATTACTTCTGTTATCCATTTTATCTTACTCATTGGCTTTGTCCTCAGCTCTTATTACTTTTTATTTATTTATTAAATGTTCGCAATGCCATTTATTACAAAAGTCACTTTGGTTAGAGCTTAGATTCTAACAGTGCTCTGATTCACAATCTGCTTGTGTGCACTTGATAGCAAACGGAGTCAGCAGTATTTTTATACGCCAACAAAATTCTATAGCCTGAGGAGGAAATTTTTCTTTTATACTACCCTAACCAAGATCTTAAATTAAAATTGTATGTTTGTGTTTTCAATTTCACACTGTAAATTAATGGGCTCACTCTTACAGTGTAGCCAACAAAGTGAGCTTCTGAACCCCATAGGATCTTACATAAGATAGGGTCCAGTAACAGGTACAAATCTTTCCTCGGGCTCAAGGGATTCCTCCAATTTTCTTATTACGTTTTATACTTATGTGACTAGGTGTGAAATTTCATTGTTAACACTAAGAGTGTGGAAAAATAATGAGATCAATTTGTAATCAATCGAATAAATCCAGGTGACTTTCCTGGACAAACTATTTTCACTCCAAAATGTTAGTATATTTAGAACTCTGGAGACTTTAGAAGGATGGACTGAAGAATAATTGGTATGTTTTAATTATGGTGTTGGTGAAGAATATTAAAATTATATCAGTAGGTTTGTTTGTCCTGTGGGCATAGGATAGCCAGTCCCTGTTCAAAACAAGCAGGAGAGAGGAAAATCAAGGATGCATAGAAACAATCAGTCCAGACAACTAATGAACCCCTTTCTCCATGACCCTCAGAAGAATAAATAGTGCCCACTTAAGATATCTTAATAGGAGGTCCTAAAGATGGTTGGAGAAAGAAAACTATGGAACCAAACTCAAAATTATTATTATTTAATTATTGTCTGATAGCGATCAGTGGAACCCCTCAGCCTGTGCTCGTTAGTCACCTCTCCACCTGGATCCGAAGGAACTCAGAACTGTAGCTCCATGTTCAGTCAAATAACAGGCCCGTGAGGTGAAGGATAGCCATGCTAGATCCAAAGGGCAGCATTTGCCCAGGGATAAAGCTCAGCAGACAAGGATGGAGAAGAAAAAAGGACCAATGGAAATAGCAAACACAGGGTAGATGTGGGAAGAGTGCTATTGCATTGTGGGGATTGCCATCAATGTCACAAATTGAAGTGTTTATGAATTGTTCAATGGAAAAACAATTTGCTCTATAAACTTTCACCCAAATCACAATCAAAAGCTCGGGGGGGCAGGGTTGTGGAGAGAATATATGTAGCGAGTTTATTAACAGATTTCCAAAAGTAAAGTATCTCTCATATTATAGATTGATAAGCTATTATCTTTTAGATCAGTCAATTTATACATATATATATTTGTATAAATATATGTGAATCAAATAAAACTGTGATACAAAAAAAAAAGGCTTATATTTTCTAAATGGTGATATTCCTTTGGCTGACAGGACATTTTCCCTCCGGAATTCATGTATTTGTTATTAATATCCATGTAGTTCAAGATTTTTTTTCTAATTCCCTTCTTGATACAATCATTTCTAAATCTGTGTCCAATAAACTGATTTATATTGACTATTAAAGCAGTTCACAACCTTAGCTGCACATTAGAATCACATGTGGGGGCTTTTAAAACATATATGCAACCAGCCCTGCTCCCAGGGGGTAGATTTAATTGGTCTGACAGGAACTCAGGCAATAGATTCTACAAAAGCTCCCTAGATATTTCATATGTGCTGTCAGAAAAAGAACTATTGCAATTGTCTGTTGATGGGATATTCTCATCCACTTGGGGATGATCATCATAATTGGTAGATTTTGAACATATTTGAACCTAGGAATAGCAGATAATGAATTATCAATAGCCATAAAGATATGCATAGATGTATAGCATGCCAGAGTTAGAAGAGTAAGGAGCACTGGTAGTTCAATGGTACAATTCATGCCTTCAATGTACATTTAGTTCCTGGCCAATGAACCTCATGCACAAGTACTTCCAATCACTCCTCGAAGACTTGAGTGCTGCCATGATGCTGAACAAGTTTCAGTGGATTTCCCAGCCCAAACCAACCCCAAACCATCAAGTCCATTGTGAAGTATAGTGAGCCTTTAGAGCAGAGTAGAACTGTTCCCTAGAGTTTTCAAGGTTGCAGATGTTTACAGGAGGACATAGCCTGATCTCTCTCCTAAGAAGCAGTAGGTGGGCTGGAACTGTCTGACCTTGTAATTAGCAGTCTAATGCCTTAAACCACTACACCACCAGGACTCCAAGAAACAAATGGCTGGTGACTATTTCTGAAAATCAGTTCTTGGAAATCCTATTAATCACAATGGCTCAATTTTCAGCTGGTCATGAACTTGGTAGAGGACCCAGCAGCATTCTGCTGCACAGAGCACAAGCTGTCCTTGAGTCTGGAGCCAACCACCCAGTAGCTAACAGGAACAACAGAGCTGCAAGCACGTTGGAGATATGATTTCTCCATGCTATAGCTGAAGAGAAATCCTAGAAGTTGATAATGCTAGTTCGTTGTAAGTCCAAATTAGGATTCATATGTTCTGAATTGTCATTCTATTATAATTAGAATTTTTCAAAGTGGAGAAAACTTTGAAGCCAGTGGGTTCAGTTCAGAGAGTTCAAGAGATGTGAGAAGAGGACACAGACAGGGGCCTCTAGCACAACAGACGCTGGTGACTCCAAGTTCAGTGAGCAAAGCCAAAGAAACGAGGACGCTGAAGAGCAGATTCGCCTGGCAAAGGAGATTCTAAACATAACAGAAATCCCTTCTACAGATTGTTATGCATGATAATCATAATACAGGTGATGCCAACCTTACTAAACAACTTTATCTCTGGACAAAAAGAAGTCTGAATTTGGGCAAAATGTTGGGATCAGGCACAACATTACAATAACAGTAACATGCTGAGGCTGCTTCTTAAAACCAATAAAAGGCAAGCTTCCTATGTAAGCTGTGATGAGATTCAGAACATAGGTTAGCTTGGACTACAGGCGGTGGCAAGGTATGTGTCTTGCTAGAGTCAGGTGCAGACAAAGTGCTGTTGATAGTCAATAAAACTCAACTGTAACTTCTTTATCGAATACAGTCCTTGGAGAAAACCCTTGTACATGGAAACCATATCACATGTACTGATTGCATCCATTTGTGAATAGATTTAGTGGAAGTATATTGGCTCCTCCAAAGGCTCTTTTGGTGATTGAAATGATAGTCAGACCCATATAACTAAGGAAAGATTCCTAATCTCTCTTTTCTTATCTCATCTATAATAATCACCGTCTCACTTAATTCACTGCCATCAACTCAGTGGCCCTAAAGTAGAAGGTAGAACTGTCTTTGTGAGTTTCCAAAACTGTAACTCTTTGCAGGAGTAATAAGTCCTGTCTTTCTCCTGTGGAGCAGTCAGCGGTTTTGGACTGCTGAGATTTGGTTAGCAGCCCAGCATGTAACCACAGTGCCACCAAGGTTCCTTATAATCCTCTTAAAAAATAATTGAAATAATTTTTTAATGGATCAACTCTTGCTGTATGGTATTTAATCCCTTCTTATTAATTCTTATCACTCTATAGATTCTATGCATTGTATATACACTTGACTTCAGTATTAACTCACTAAAACAACTTTATTTCTTTTGTAATATTTTTAGCATGTATTTTTCTTTCTAAAAAATACAAAAGGAATCTTAGGATAAAATATTATGAAATTAATGGAAAGATGATTAAATTTATTTTAAGAAATAGGTGATTAAAGTTATGTTCTCTAAATATTTTATTTTAAAAAACATCACCCTTATAACCATTCTGTAAGAACTATACAGGGTTTTCTTTTTTTTGTTTTTTATATACACAATGTTTAGTTTTGGAATAAAGTGAATTTGGGGGGGTTAAAATAATTTTATTGGGGGCTTGTACAACTCTTATCACAATCCATCCATCCATTGTGTCATGCACATTTGAACACTTGTCGCCATCATCATTTTCAAAACATTTTTTTCTACTTGAGTTCTTAGTATCAGTTTCTCATTTTCCCCCTCCCTCTCCCACCATCCCTCCATCATGAACCCTTGAGAATTTATATATTACTATTATTTTGTCATGTCTTACACTGACTGATGTTTCCCTTCACCCACTTTTCTGTTGTCTGTCCCCCTGGGAGAGGTTTTATATGTAGATCCTAGTGATCGATTCCTCCTTTCTCCCCCAACCTTCCCCTCCGCCTCCTGGTATCACTACTCTCAATATTGGTCCTGAGGGGCTTATCTCTATACAGGATTTTCAAAAGTATACAGGATTTTCAATAATAATGAGTTTTCAGAAAACAATTTATATGTCATCTTAACAACTTTAGAAACAAAATAACCTAAAAGAAACCCTGCTATTCATTACCACCCAATAGCCCCCAGTCTGTCCTCCAGCTTACAGACAGATATACTAAGTTGTTTCCAATTCCATTGAAGGATATGAATCAATAATGTAATCATTACCCTTACATAGCCTTATCAAAGACAAAGCCTTAAGTATTTGGTAGCCATTGGAAAGGGTGAAATGTGTATCAGTATGTACCAAGAAATTTTACTTCACTGTATTTGCTTAGAGAAATATTTAAACTTCTACAATACCTTTTATCCCTAGGCACAAGTAATAGTCTAATCTTGCAAGAATTTGAAATTTTGTCACTTATATAAGATCTATCATATACTGATTTTTTTGAAAGCAAGAAGAACAAGCACTGAATTTTCGTTCAGAAAGATTTACAGCATTAATAACCTGAGGCTATTTTAAGTCACAGTCAATACTTACTGAAGAAGTACAGAGATTATGCAGTATTTCTTTTTTTTCCCTGCTAGAATTACAAAGTGATATTTCACATATAAGTTATTTGAAGAAAACAGTGCATTCGCACATCAAGAATATGCCTTAGGTCATTACTTCCTTTTTTATTCTTTCCATCTGTGCACAAATGCTTAATGAAAAAGAAAAGCATTCCACTGAACTCATCAGGTCTCAGCAGGGGTTGATTTGGAAGAGACTCGATGGTAGTAAGTGTGGTTTTCAAGTCAGAAGCAGGAACAAAAAATTTAAGTGATTTGGTGGTGTAAAGCATACAGTTTACCACATTAATTGAACTAACTCTCGGTTTTGTAAGGAAAGACTGAAAATGCCTGTGGATAAGACACATAACTTAAAGACCAGTATGTGAAACTTCAAAATAAAGTTATTCATGATCATTAAAAACTGGAAATAGTCCTGATGCTCATCAGTAAGCTAATGGAGAAACACATTTTGGAATAATAACAACAGAATTGTTTGTCAGCAATAAAAAAGCAACCAAATACTAGTATACACAGCCATGTTGTTAGTAGGTGCCATCAAGTCACTTTCTACTCTAACACCCTATGGACAACAGCAAAACACCACCTGGTCGGGGCCCAGGCAGCTTCAAAATTGTTCTTATGCTCGAGCCCATACCCAACCACCTGCAGATTAAAAGAAACCTTACACAAATGTATATACTGTATGATTCCATTTAAAGGAGATTCTAGTGCGTGTGAGACTAATCTATGATAGGTTAAAAATCAGAGCAAGTGTTGCTTCTGGGAGGCTAAGAGTTAGTATTGACTGAAAACAGTTAAGAGGGAATTTTCTAAAGAAACAGAGGAAAGAACTGGAAAGTAATAATCATGTATGTGGGTATAAATATAGATATGTATATATGTAAATATATAAATATACAAAGATAGGCCTCTACCTAAATCTCAGTATAAGAACAGTCTGTCTAATAATGTGTATGATACCTTCCTGACACGATTTCTGAAGACAAAATGAGTGCATAAGCAAATGTGGCGAAGAAAGCTGATGGTGCCTGGCTAATAGAAGATATAGCATCTAGTGTCTTAAAGATTAGAAAAAGCACTGCTGGGTGAAGCTTTCTTAGGATCCATTTTTCCCACTAGGTGAGCATCGAGCAACTTTCTCTGAGTTAGTACAACCATTGGTGCTTCCTCAGAAGGTTCTCTCTGGTCACAGTGAAATTTTTTCATAAAGCAGTTTCACTCAGACCTCATAATTTGTGATGACCGATTAAAGAGAATAGCATGCAGCTATGAATGTTTGTTTTCTGCTTAGGAAAAAAAGCTGCAGATACTGTTGTGATGTTGAACACAGCTTATAAGGAGAGTGCAATGGGAAATACCAAAGTGTACAAGTGATTTTTCTCATTTCAAAAGAGGTGAAATATCAATTGATGACCAACTTTGTTCTGGATGTCCATCACCATCCCAAACAGAGGAAAGTATCGACTCATAGTGCATTTAGAGTTGATTCAACCAGGTCAAACTGTTAATCAAGCTTTCTATTTAGAGCAGCAGTTCTCAACCTGTGGGTCATGACCCCTTTGGGGGGCTGAATGATCCTTTCACAGGGGTTGCCTAAGACCTTTGGAAAACGCATATTTCCAACGGCCTTAGGAACCAAGACACCGCTCCTCTACCCATCTCCAGGAGGGTCTGCCCACATGCAAACACGCCCACATATGAGTCCCTGGTGTGAGGACATCATCGCACCAACCCCATCACATACACCCCATGCAAATACAGGTGTATTTGACATGGTTGGCACAATAATATACATATGCAGACCAGTCACACATGTGTAGAGAGCAGCTACTGTGTAGAAAGCAGCTACTCTGTTAAAAGCAGGTACTGTGCTGAAAGCAGCAGTATTGGAGGTAAAACGACACTTCATGAATTATAATTACTGGGTAAATGTAAAATCATACTGTAAAATCATCAACTACTGCAAAAAATATATATATATGTATCATGGGAACTTAATCTGGATGCTGATCAGTCTTTTTATATTCAACTCTGATTGCTGTGAATACTGCTCCCTTGTGATAGTAACAGGTATGTAAAATAAACAACACAGAGAATTGTAAATCATAGGAAACTATAATGAACTGTATTGACTGAACTATGCCATATATCATCTTTTGTATTATTAAAGCTATTGTTATATATTATTTTCATTAGCAAATCATCCCATGACAATGGATCGTGTAGAGAAGAAGGTTAAGAAAAGAAAATATACTAAGGATTTTTTACCTCAATGATTACAACAAGAATTGAGAAACCACAGTATGCTATTTGTTGTGGAGTTCTATCAGCCGAATCTATAAAGCTGAACAAACTAAAACACCATTTTGATAGCAAGCATCTGAGTTAGCCGGGAAGGATACCAACTATTTTAGAAGTAAAGCTGATGGACTCAAGAAAGCCAGACTTGACACTGGTGGCAAGTACCACAAACAAAATGTAGCAGCCATTGAAGTTTCATATTTGGTGGCCCTCAGAATCACCAGAGCTATGAAACCTCACACCATTGCTGAGGATTGACTCTTGCCAGTAGCCAAAGACATGGTTCGAGTTATGATCAGAGACAAATTTGTTATGAAATTGTGTGCAATTTCCTTATCTCACAACACTGTCCACAGAAGAATAGATGACATGTCTGCTGATATTCTTGTTCAGGTAATCCAGGAAATTAAATCTGCTCCACTTCCAATACTTAACATCCAGCTTGATGAATCTACAGATGTTGCAAACTGTTCACAGTTACTGGTTTATGTGAGGTATATTAATGATGGCAACTTTAAAGATGAGTTTCTTTATTTGCCAACCTCCTCAAACGACAACTACTGCACGTGGTGTATTTGACACAGTTGGCTCATTTCTGAAAGAGCACAAGATCTCTCGGGAAAAGGTTTGTGGTGTTTGCAAGATCGTGCTCCAGCTATGCTGGGATGTTGGTCTGGATTTCAACGTTTGGTACTGAATGAGTCACCAAAAGTCATCAGAACCCACTGTATGATTCATCAGCAAATATTAGCAATGAAGACACTGCCACAAGAGTTACAGGAAGTAACGGAAAGTGTCATAAGTTCTGTCAATTTTGTAAAGGCGAGCACTTTAAGCAGTCTACTGTTTTCACCACTGTGCAACAAGTTGGATGTGCCGAACAATGCTCTGTTATTTCACACTGAAGTGAGATGGTTGTTGAGAGGAAAAACAACATGTTTTTGAGCTTTGTGATGAACTCAAAATGTTTTGTAATCAGAAAGCAAGACCACAGTTCACAGCATTTTTCAGCGATAAAAGTGAACTGCAGAAAATAGCTTAGTTGGTTGACATCTTTGTCATCTTGAATGAGTTAAATTTATCACTGCAAGGACCAAATGCAACATGCCTCGATTTGTCTAAAAAGATCCAATCATTCCAAATGAAACTTCAGTTTTGGCAGAAAAAAAAGGATGAAAATAAAATTTACATGTGGCCTACTTTATCTGCTTTCTTTGAGGAACATGACATTGAACCAGGCAAAAGGATTACGATGATAATTTCTGTGAAAGAACACTTGCACATGCTTGCAGACAAAATTTCATCATATTTTCCAAGTCTACCTGACAGCCCATTTGCACTTGCCAGAAGCCCATTCACAGTCCAAGTGGAAGATGTTCCTGAGACAGCACAAGAGGAGTTCATCGGACTTATTAACAGAGATGCAGCAAAACTGATTTCTCTACAATGCCAGTTACAAAATTCTGGATCAAGTGTTTGTAGTCATATCCTGTTCTGTCTGAGACTGTGTTGTGCCATCCTCTTCCATTTCCAACAACATATCTTTGTGAAACAGGGTTTTCCAGCTTGTTGGTTATCAAGTCTAAATACAGAAGTAGACTTGTTGTCGAAGATGATCTTTGTTGTGCTCTTGCCAAGACTGCCCCGAGAATTTCTGATCTGGTGAGAAAGAAGCTATCTCAAACTTCAGCACTGATGTTGACTTTTTACCCATACTGTCCCAAAATGTAGCAATGTAGTTTATTGTTGTTATATTAAGACTGCTACCCATGCTACTCTATGCTTCAAGACAATATTTCATTTACTTGTAATTAGAAGTAAATATTTCACAATATAGAATTACATATTGTTTTTGTGATTAAGCAATATGATTTAATTATGTTCAATTTGTAACAATGAAAATACATCCTGCATATCAGATATTTGCATTATGATTTATAACAGTAGCAAAATTAGAGTTATGAAGTAGCAACAAAAATAATTTTATGGTTGGGGGTCAACACAACATGAGGAACTGTATTAAAGGGTCACAGCAGGAGGAAGGTTGAGAACCACTGATCTAGAGGTTCTGAAAAGATTGTGTAACAGTGTGTGACAATAAAGGTCTGATTTGTGGGGCACTGGTTTTGCCACCACAGCAATGAACTTGCACATACAGTAAGCCAGTTTTTGGCAATAAACAGCATGTACTTTACTCACCGACCTCATTCCATGCAACGTCTTTTTGTTTCCATGAATGAAGAGCAATGGGAAAGGACAGAGATTTGTTGATGTAGAAGAGGTGAAGAAAAAAAAACCAAGTGAGGTGCTGTCAGCCATCCAAACAGATGAGTTTGAAAAATGTTTCCAAGAATGGAATTTCAGATTTGACAAATGTAGTAAGTATACTGGAGAGTACTTTGAAGGTGGTAAGTTTATTTTGTGAAACAATTTAGATACAGAGCTTTGAAAAAAAAGTCCATTTTGGTGGGGGTACCCCTCGGATATACTTTGAAATGAATAGAAACTGAGATGGATTAATTAATGTACAGAGGGATGATAGAAAAATAGATGATAAAGCAAATACAGCAAAACATTCATGATAGAGTCTAGGTGGTATGTATATGTAGGTATTCACTGGTACAGTCTTTTGACTTTACTACATGTCTGAAATGTTCTTTTCATTATAAAATGTCAAGTTTGAGAGAAAAGGTAAGTTTGAAAAGTGAATATTTATTATCTCAAAGGGGTGCTCTCAAAAATCTTAGCTTTCTTGACCACGTTGTGAACTATATGAAGGCTTTACAGAATACTGTTCAATTTTTTTTTTTTGGTCAAAATATGTTAGTTTGAGGCTGAAAGAATGTAGGTATTTATCATGCATCTCTGAACTGTGCACATGACTGAACTATAACACCAGTACATAATAGAACATTTCCTTAGGCTTTGTATTTCACGCGTACCCCACTTCCTAATTTTGTTTTGTTCTCTTGGAGTTTTGTTTTTCAATTGGAAAAAAAAGGAATGAGAATATTCTTGGCTCCAGAAATCCTCTAATGGTTTCTGATAGGTTTGCTGTTTGGTCTTTCACCAAGATTGGTGTTTGACTTAGTGTTAAAAAAAAGGGGGGGGGCATTTTACTCACTCTGTCTTTGGGAAAAATCATCCAGAAATTTTACAGGTTCTCTGTGCTGTCAAAAACTCTAGTCATAGGGCTTTTCAACAATAAGTAAAAATACTTATGCTGATTTATCTGGTGTCTGGTTTGGCTCAACATGATTCCTTCAAACACCTCATTACTAAGTTGCTGTTTAGTTTCCTGAAGGCTGTTGCCATCTGCAATTTTCATAGCTTTTACAAAATGAAGGACATCCGTATGTGGGATGTGGGATGATTGATAGTAGAGTCGCATTTTTGCAAAGTTTGTGACAAGAATGACAACTCTCTGAGACGCTGTTCATTGTGAGCCAAATTCAACAATATATCCTAGCCCTTTCAAAGCTTTCTTTTAGTTTTAGCCATTGCTGAATAAATGATCTTTCCATTTTGTTTTTATATAAGATCTTTGTGCATTGTTGTATCTATGTTAAGATACATAGATAAATTCCTTCTTGGCTGTTCCATAGCTCCATTCTGCTCTTCCAGGTCAAGGACAGAACTGTTTTAGGAGAAGCTGTGTCTGCATCTTCAGTTTGGGTGTTTGTTATTGATGAAGTGAAAACAAGGTACAATTCCTTTGCCATGATTTTCAGAGACCAGTTCTAGCAACATTTAGCTATATATGCATCAATGACTAAGAAATTAGGTCGATGAAAAATTACAGATAATAAAAATAAGCACCATTTTATCTCATTTCTAACTTAATTATCCAGATATTTTTCTGAACGGCTCATCTGTTATCTTATTCTTTCCTTCATTGTATCAATATCAATATCTTAAAGAGAACAATAATTAATTTAGTGTTATCTATGCTTTCAGTTCTCTCCTCCCAATTCTAACTTCCTTGGCCACAGAAATAGGACCTGACAAGAAGGAGCCTTGGTCTCATAGTTGGTTTCGGGCTACACTGGTAACAGTTGCCCTGTGGGAGAAAAATGAGGCTTTCAACTCCCACGAAAACCCACAAGGGCAGTTCTAGTCTGTCTTATAAAGTCCCGATGAGTCAGAATCAGCCCCATGGCAGTGAGTGAGACCAAGAAGTCTAATCAAGCAGTAGAAATAACCACTATTGTATCATTTACATGGTATCTTCTTTGTTTTTGTTTTTGATGAAAAGACAGATGGATTATCTAAGCATTTGCTTTATTAAATCTTTACATTGTTAAATGTCAGACTGTAAAAATAAATGCCCCTTTAAAAATAAGATTAGTAGTCTCTATATACAAATGAGCTGAAATCGTTAAAGAAATAGTAATAAAACTAAATAATATTAAATCTCTATAAATACCTTGTAATGTATCCAAGGAAGAAAAAAAATTTTTCAGACACTTTCAGTAATGTCATGAATGCTGAGTATATAATGAATCACATGTGTTCATTTTACTAATTGTGTCCTTTATTCTTCTTTTCTCTCCTTGTATATAAATAGGAACTTCAACATTAAAAAAGAAAACCTACATAATGTTCTTATTTTTTCTTACAATGCTTGTGTCTACTCATGTCATTTTCATGTGAATTCACATACATCTTCCTCACAGCCATCTGGGAAAAAAAAAAGGGGTTTTGTTTTCATTTTGTTGGTGTGTGTGTGTGTGTGTGTGTGATTGGTATATTGAGGAATTCAGGTTGGTCTTAAAATAGTGCTGATAGCACAGTATTTAAACAGCTGCTAAACAAAGGGTCAATAGTTTGAACTCCTCACCTGTAGTCACAGGAGGAGGAAACTTCCCTTGCTTCCATAAAGATACCAGCCTCAAGTACCCTATAGGACAGTCCTGTTCTGCCCCTATAGGGTTGCTATGAGTCAAAAAATATGGGTTTGTGGGTTTCTATTTTGTTAAATAGTTTAAGTATCATCTTGTGCATTCTTGTCGGTAGTATATGTTATGTTTTTAGCTTATTTCATGCTTTCCATAAGAGTCATGTTTGTCTTCTTAAAGAGGAAACAGCAACATTTGCTCATCCATAAAATTTTCAAAAGAGCAGCTCTTTTTTTGTCCCCCAGAAGAAAACATGTAAGAGGAATATTGTTGTTATTAGGTATTATGAAATAGGCTCTGACTCACAGTGACCCCATTATGTTAGTCTGGGTAGACTAGAGAAACAAATTCATGGACACTCATATGTGTATAAGAAAGAGCTTTATATAAAAAAGCAGTTGAAAAGTAAGAAAACATGCCAGCCCAGTCCAGATCAAGTCCAATATTAGTCCATATGTTCAATACCTATCTATAAAGTCCTCCTCAGACTCATAAAACACATACAATAACACCGAATACAGGAAGATCACAGGCCAGTGGTTGGGAAGTCTTGTGGATCCAGTGGCATGTAAGCATCCCAGAGCAGGCAGAGGTCTCCATGGGGCTCCTCCAGCTCAGGGCACTAGTGTAGTTCCATGTGTCTTGTCTGCTGCAATATCTCCCAGGGAACAAACCTATGTCCCGGTTCCAACGAGCTATTTATCTCCTTAGCGCCTCCAAATGAGGTCATCGAGCTGTGATCTGATTGACAGGCCAAACTCCACCCCTTCACTCTTAAGCCTCAAATTGACAACAGACTATGTAACTACCACACCCGTATACAACAGGAACACTGCAGGGTCTTGTGCTATCCTCACTATTGTTATTCCTGAGTCCATTGTTGCAACCACTGAATCAATTCATCTGCTTGAGGAATGTCCTCTTTTTGCTGACCCTCTACTGCACCAAGTGTGATGTACTTTCCCAGAGATTGCTCTCTCTTGATTACATGTCCTGAGTATGTGAGCTGCTAGTCAGCAATGCTTCCAGTGCTTGCTGTAAGGCAGCCAGCCTCTTTCATCAGCATATTGCAGGTTATTAACGAACCTTCCTCCAATTAGGGAGGATAGCCTGAAATTATGATCTCAGTGGTGGAGCACCTGAGTCAGCAAAGGAGAAGGGAAACTTAGAAGAAAATAAGGAAATGCTTTCTGAAAGAAGTCACAATTAACTTAAAAAACAAGGATAGGCCTTTGTGTTGCCCATTCACTTTCGGAAACTTGGGAAAGTGGTGTCAAAAAAGCATAAATTACATGCTTTTGCAGCCATTTTTGCCCTTGAATTTGGTTTCTTTGGCGGAGGCACTGCATAAGAAACAGTTGAGGGGGGGAAAAAAAGGATATTCTTGTTCTTAGGTGCCATTGAGTCAGTTCTGACCTCTGGTGACCTCATGCACAACAGAATGAAGCACTGCCCAGTCCCGCACCCTTCTCACGATTGTTCCTGTGCCTGAGCCCATTGTTGCAGCCGCTGTGTCCATCCATCTTCTTGAGAGTTTCCCCCTCTTCAGTACCCCTCTGCTTTACCACACACAGTGTTCTTCTCAGTACAAGCAACACAATGCAATCAATACAATTCAAATTTATTGATTCTCCTCCCATCTTTTTTTTTAATCTAATGTCCAATTTTTACATCAAATACCACGGCTTGGCTCAGGCTTGGCTTAGTCCTCAAAGTAACACCCTTGCTTTTCAATTCTCTAAAGAGATCTTGTGCAGGAGACTTATCCAATGAAACACATCTTTGATCTCTTGACTGCTGCTTCCTTGAATAACTTTGGACCCAAGTAAGGTGGAATCCTGGATGACTTCAACCTTTCCTCGATTTATCTTGTTGTGACTTTTTGGTCCAATTATGAAGATTTGGGTCTTCTTTACATTAAGTGGTAATCCATACTGAAGGCTGAAATCCTTGATCCTCATCAGGAAGTGCCTCATGTCCTACTTTCAGCAAGAAGATTGTGTCATCTGCATAACGCAGGCTATTTATAAGCTTTCCTCCAATCCAGATGTTACATTCTTCTTCGTATAAGTCAGCCTTTCTGATGAATTACTCAGCATACAGACTGAACAAGTAGGGAAAGAGAATACAATCCTAATTCACACCTTTCCTAATTTTAAACCATGCAGTATTCCTTTGTTCTGTTTGCACAACTGCCCCTTGATCCATGTACAAGTTTCACATGTTCCCAATCTTCTCAAGATTATCCATAGTTTGTCATGATCCACACAGTCAAATGCCTAGGTATAGTGAGAAAAAAAAGTTAAACATCTTTCCAGTGTGCTCTGCTTTCAGCCAAATCCAAGATGTATAATAATTTTCCAAGGGCATTGGGGAAAGAAGAAAATTCTAGGAGGGTAAATATCACATGTAACACCCAGATTTTAAACCATGAAACTTTCTATCCATGGAACTGCACTGAATGCACAGTCTATATTTGTTTGTCAATAGCTCCTTCTTTGCCCCAGGAGGTATTTCCTGAGCACTGTTGTTAATTTTAAAAAACATGTTGCCATATATATACACACGCACACACACACGCATATGCACACATATATGTATACACATATACATATATAAATATATATATAATAGTTACAAAAACACCTCTTGTGTGGAGGGTGTAGTTAGTAAAGAAACATAGAAGGCATGAGTTATTCGCATAAAAAGCAATAGTAAAAAATACAGCTGCCAAATTCTAAGCCTGTTCCATTTTTATGTCCAAATTAATTGTTCCCCAAGATATTCATTGCTACATTCGTTTCTGCAAGCTTATCGTCTGGACTGCTAATCAAAAGGTCAGCCATTGCAACCCAGCAGCAGCTCTGCTAGAGAAAGATGAGGCTTTCTACTCCTGTAAAGAGTTACAGTCTTGGAAATGCACAGGGACAGTTCCACTCTGTCTTAGAGACGGACACGGTGAGTAGGGGTTGATTCCATGCCAGTGGGTGAGTAAAGGAGGGAGTGATGACAAATGTATTCACCATTTTTCCCTGCCAGCAAGTATAATAAACAGCACTAAGTAATGGAAAAGATGGTGGAGATGGGGTTCACAAGGCGAATACAATGGAAATCTTACTGAATGTAAAATCATTAGTCTAGAATTCATTATTAGTCCCAACCCTCTCTATATTTCTGAGCTTAAAAATAGCAATTAACTCCTCTGAACTTTAACCTGCTCAACATTTAATTGGGGAAGAATCCTATCATTACTTCAAATCATAATGACAATGACTATTAAATGAGTAATAATAAAATGAGTAAGTCCTATAGAAAGTACATGGCATTATACAAGTGTAAGCTGTTGGTATTTACTCTATGATGTAAAAATAAAGTTCCTTTATATGTAAAAAAAGCACAAATGTTCATCTGTATGTCTATAATGTTGAAAAAGCATATGTGAAATCCCAAACTGATAAGCACCATGACAATTAGGAATATAGTATCCGTAATTTTCCATCACTTGTCAATCAGTTTGTCCTACTGTGTTTGCTTGTGTGTTACCGTGATGCCGAAAGCCACATCACTGGTATTTCAAGTGCCAGCAGGGCCACCCAACGTGAATAGGTTTCAGCAGAACTTCCAGACTAGAACAGGCTATGAAGAAGGATCAGGCTGTTGACTTAAAAGGAATTAGCCAGTGAAAATCCTATGGATAATATCAAAGCATTATCTAATACTAAACGGCTCATGAAGAATGGCAGGAAATTGTCAGAGTTATGGCCAGAATATGAACCCTTCAGCCTAGATGGCACTCAAAATATGTCTGAGGAAAACTGCCGTCTCACAGGCGAATCGACCATCATGGCTCAGCTGGAGAAAAGCCTTCGGGACCTTCATTTGCTGACGGGGCACAAATGAACATGAGAAGGAACAGCAGCAAATGTCAATTGATAACTGGAAGTTAGCAAGAGAATACCAATGGAAATACGCTGGTGAATCACTAGGTGTATGCCCTGGTGTAAACCAAGAAACATGGCCCACTGGCTGGAAGAGATCCATATCTGTGCCCGTTACAAGGAAAGATGGCACAGCAGTAAAAGAGAGTATTAAGAAATATTATCAATATCATATGCAAGTAAAATTTAAAATGGTTGTAGTGCATTGACGAAGGTTTCCAGAAATTCAAGCTAGATGTCAAAAGGCCAGGGTATTAAAAATATTTTTGCTGATATCAAGTGAATCTTGGCTCTAAACAGAAACTGCAGAAGGTGGTAAAAACTCTTTAATTTCTTCATCTTTGGAATTAGTGGTTGTGCATGTGTCTGAATAATAGTGGTATTAACTGGTCTTCCTTTAAAGTGCATTGATACTATCCTACCACTGACAGCATTGCTGTTCAGAGTTGATCTTGAAATGTTCTTTTTCACAAGGAATGGAACCCCAGTCCTCTTCAATTTGGCATTGCTGGCGTAGAGCGGAGCACCTTCAGACTGAAGCTGGCAGCGAGGTGGGCGCTCTTTGGGGATTATCAGCAGAGCTAACGGAACTTGAAATAGGCCCTGGTTGTCCCGATCCACTCACTAATCACTGACATGTTGGTCTTTTTTGTGTGTCATATTTCATTTTTTATGACCTATAATTTTCCTGGGCTGAAAGATTGTAAAATCTGATTGTTCGTAGTTGTTTCTTTTCATTATGAGTCATACTACACCACCTCCATCCATGTCATTCACGTTAACTTTACTTTGGGGTGGTAGCACTTTCTCAGTTGTATTTTTATTGACTTTTATCTTCTAGCACTATTATAACAAAGGTTTCTACTGGCCTTTTTTTGTTTTAGAAATAGATTTTCAAATGTGTCTTCCTAGTTTGTTTGATCTGGAAACTGTGTGAGACCCGCGCAGCCTAGCTGACTCCAGCGCAGTGCGTCACTTATTATGGTTCTGGTAGCTATAGTCTGTGTAGCGCTCACTGAAGGACTTTCCCAGATGGATCTGGATAAGAGAAGGTAGAGGAAGATACCAATAGGTTTATATGACTCCGTTGTAAAGGATGGTAATGAGGTCACTGATGGTTATAAAACCTTGAAACGCTAACCTGAGGATGGGTTCATTTAGTCATCCTGCTGAGTATAAAGTGAATCCTCTCAGAATAAGAAGGGGATATCTCATTTCAGCAATCGAGGAGTCAGGTATGAAGCATGTCCTTTGAGTCCTGCACAATGAACCTCCTTGATTCAGAGTTAGAAAGCTATGACACCCCAAAAGCACCAGAGGAGTGGCAGCAGCAAAGCCAGAGCACTAGGAAAAGTGTCGCTCCTGGACCTGAATGTCGCTGGGCAGGAGGCTGACTTGTGGAGTGGGACGCTTGGGGGAAGCTAGGTTTTCAGCCCCAAGAAGCTAGAGCAGAGCACCTTCAGACCGCAGCTTGCCGTGAGATGAGTGCTCTCGGGCTGTTATCAGCAGAGCAGAGCAAAGGGCCTTGTGGCTGAAAGGCAAAGGGCCAGAGAGGCCTGCTGGTAAGTATGGCTGAAAAGAGGGCGTCTGCTTTTCAGAAGACCTGAGCATTTCTGGTCCTAAATTTTCACCTGTTGACTTCCCTAATAGGTCTCTTAATTGTGACCAGGTTCTCTGAGTTGTGTGTGGCCATTGTTAATATTGAACCTCAATAAGTAGTAGAGAGTGTTACAAGGGGACAATTGGTATCTAAATTGGTAACAAATTTGGGGATGGGGGCACGTCTGACCTCATCCTTACAGTTGATGGGCAGGTAATGCTGATGGCGATCTGCCTTCCTCCTTGTGAAGTTAGAGGAGGTCAGAAAAAATATATATATAATATATATATATAATTCTGCTGGCCTTTAGAATATTTCTGGCATAGCTTTCAGCATCACTGTACCATCCAATTCACACTGTACCGCAAACTGACAGACACATGGTAAGAACACATTCGAAGTTTCAACAATAAGTTAGCATAGAGTTTTAGTTCTGCGGGTCTACTGATATATGAACACTATGCTCATTAAAAGAAGTTTTTGCTGTTATAGCTAAGTTCAGGAGTGTTTTAATAAGAATAATAAGTTCCTGTTGAAACACTGCACTAAAACTTTATAGACTGTCACTTTTTGTGTCACTTCTCCATAGAGTGTCACCAAGTGTAATCTGTACCCCTTATGTGCCCCATCCATGTCACCAGTCATAGTATTACTATGAGACCCAAAGAGTTGGCCTGAGGATGAATCTAACACATGGAGTAGTGCACACATACGAGGCCTATAGGGGAAGGGGACTCAGGATCTTATCGTGTCATTGACTTCTGAATTACACATGTTTGAAGACCATTCAACATCTGGACTGTGCAGATAGGGAAGCCACCAAGCTCACTTTGTTATTTAAGCTCATCTGAGGAGACTTTCTAGTATTTGCAATAAAAATCATCCTAAGTAATGCATTGCCCAATACTACAATGGTGCTTTTGATTTTAAGACCCATGCAATCTCTACCCGAATCAGGTGACTGGGTTCGTAATATTATCTCCTTTTTGTGACCTCCTTCTTCTCTAGGACAAATCCCAATGATTTTTCATTTTTCAGCTGTGAAGCCTCAAATCCCGAGTCAGTATCTTCTTTCCCCAGACTGCTGAAGCTCCTGCGATCTGGAGCTTGTAACGTCTCCAGGGTGACCAAGGAATGGCTGAATATCATACCCTGGGCTCTCCTATCAAAGTATCCAGTGGAGGCTTGATCCTGCTCAAAATGACAAGCGAAAACGAATCCCAGAGCTTTATTCTCTAAGAACATAAGACGTGTTTTCTTTTTGAACATTTCATTGCACTGTCTTCAGAATCCAGCTCTCTAAAGAATGTTATTATACTTTGAGCTTCTTGACACATTTCCTAATAATTTGAAGCTTCTGACATTTATACAATAAAAGATTGTGCTTCTGAAAAAAAAAAATCAATGAATCTTTTTTTGGCAATCGACCTAAATCTACAGAGATTAAATTCACTTCCCAGACATTGCTATTCCATATCAAACACAGAGTCATGTGGTATAATTAAGATAGCTGTAAGAATCATATATTTCATGCCTTAGCTGGCTGCCTTCAACTGTCTTGGGAAGTTCAGAAGTAATAGGGAAGCTACATCTTAACCAGTGTAATTACATTTGCCCCGCAGAAAGGGATGACCAAGAGGTATGTTAAAGTAATAAATAAGTCCACCAGAAAACCAAAGACTTCTCCATTCATTCCAATATACCACCGTAGTTTATAAGAGAGAGAGAGAGAGAGGCTCCATTATGGTTACAACTCCCAGGGGATTGGCAGCTATTATCCCCTATTGAGTTGGTACTTACCATACAGAGCCTGAACAATTCATACAGAAAAACAAACCATAACATTCCTGTTTATTATTACTTTAGCTGAGAGGTGGTGACATTAAACAGTTCTGCACCGCTGCTATCAATCAGCAGGCTGGAGATGATCTCAGCATGGGACGAGGACTCCTTGGAAACCACACTCATCAAAGCAAACAGCTGTCAGAATTCCTCAAATTAAACTGTTATTACAGTAGTACTCATTAGTCACTTACTAGCTATTAGGATATTTTTATACCAGCACCATTGGCATTGGTTGTTGCTTTTTAATATGCAAGTTAGATATAAATTTGATTCAGTGGCTCATGTGAGGATGACAGACTCTATTAGTGCATAGTGTCCCCTGTCTAAAGGCTAGAGCAAAGGACTCCTGTGTTTGCACACCAGAATTTCTCTGAGATATTGGATCTTCATTCTGGTGGTTGAGGTGGGAAAGGGACTAGTAATACTATATTTCAACACTAGCATTTGCCCAGCAAAGTGATAGGTCCCCATCTGCAATTATAACTGCAAAGGCAGTTACTGAGCTCCTGTTGACAGTGGGTCATGCTGTGCTGGTGGGATGTTTGGGTTTTGGTTTTGTCTGAGAGGCTGGGCACGTGTCTAACCTTTGTTTGAAACTCAAAATCAAACAAAGGATATAAACTGGGATGTGAAGAGGAAGTCAAGAGAAAAATCAGTATTCAGGCGCTGATAGGTGTGTGTGTGTGATATATATAAGAATATAATGAAAGTTATATTCTTAAAAACTTAAACAGTGTCCTAGGCATTTGAAAACTTGTTAGGCTTCAGTTTAACATCAAGGTAGATTTCATCAAAATCATCTGATTTCAAGAAGAAAACGATGTACTAAATGCTCATTAGTTTAGGATGATGGATACGTTAATGACTTGTATACCACAAACTTTATTTGCACATCGGAATCACAGACCTTGAGTTTTCCCTCCCCTCATATTGTGCCCATTTAGTATAATGAACACTAGGCTATTGAGCTGAAATGAAAAATATTTTGTCTGCATCATTTAAAAAACGAAGAAAGCATGAAACAAGGAATTGGGTGATTGGTGTAGATATTAGTTTAGTTTTTTTAATGCATCTCTGCTTTCTAAAACGTCTTAGAATGATCACTGCGCACAGAAGATAAGCATTTTTTTTTTCTGGTCTTCACATCACAACTCACTGATTGTTGTCGCCAATGCAACTCATATCAACCCTACAGCAACGAGCAGAACTGACCAGTGGGTTTCAAGACTCGAACTCTTTATGAGAGTAGAAAGCCTCCTCTTGCTCCTCTCGAGCAGCTAGTGGTCTTAAACTACTGACTTTGCAACAAGCAGCCCAATGTGTACCCCACAATGACACCAGGGCTCCTGATGATGCCAACAGACTAGATGAACAAGTTCAAAGTGGTGTAAGGAAGGGTGAGATTACTCAAGGTTGTGCTCAGAGGTGACTGAGTGACACAAATGGTTAAGTGCTTGACTGAACAAGATTGGCAGTGGAAGCAGGCAGAAACACCTACCAAAACGGACCTGGTGTTTTGCTTCCAAAAGGTCGCAGCTTTGAAACTCCTCTGGCACATGGCTGCTCAGGACACACAGAATTGTCATGAGTCAGAACAGACTACATTTTGCATGCCGAATCTGCTTTGTGCCAATTGTTAATGTTCAGGAATTTTACAGGCCTTTGGCAGACATCACAAGAGTAGCTATTTATTGTGAAAGGCTATGGTGGGATTACTCACAACACTTTAAAAGAGCCAAAACATTATTATTATCATTTCACTTCATAGTTGTTCAAAATCAGAGTTGGAGTATGAAGTGGTATTTTCCTCAAGGTCCTACAATTAGAAGAAGCAGGATTTCTCTCTCTCTCTGTGTGTGTGTGTGTGTGTGTGCTATTATGTTTACTCACTGCCACTGAGTGGATTCCAACTTGCTGGGAACACGCAGGGCAGAGTAGAACTGTCCCTTAGGGGTTCTGAAGATGTCGATCTTTACAGAAGCAGAAATCCTCATCTTACTCCCTTGAAGCACTTGGTAGCTTTAAACTGCTGAGCTTGAGGTTAGCAGCCCAAAGCATAACCAACACTGCTACCAGGACTCTGATTCTGGTTTTGTACTATCGGGTTAGCTCTGACTTAGTGGCAGATGTATGGCAGATGAAATGATTTAATAACATGTGTCATTGATACTATTGTTTGATCATTCACATTCTGCCGATTACTTTTTCTTCGAAATGGGCACAACTAAGGGTCTGTTTCAGTTGGACCGGTAAATATTCCCTAAATTCCTTGACGTAAATAAATAGGAGCTCCGGCCTTGCGCTTGTTTGTTGAAGCATCTCAGTTGATACTTTTTTTTCTTTGTTGTTTTAGACATTTAATATTGCTCTTTATTTAAGCACATAGTTATGTATATATACATCACTTTGAGTTTATCAAGATTTAAATCTTATCTTTCTTTGTGACTTTGGCCTGTATTCATTCTTTATCCTGTAGGGGCGTGGAAAGGCTCCTCGTTCTCTCACAGTGGCATTGAACTGCTTACTTTGAGATTAGCAACCCAGTGTGTACCCACTGTGCTACCAGTGCTTTTGTTTGTCTCTGTCTGTGTGTGTATGTGTGTATGTGAGTGTGTGTCTGTCTGTTTATTTGTTTCATTCCCTTTGCACAAGGATTTTGAGACTGCTGAAGGGTCATGCTGTTCTTTTCCCAGGACGTAACATCTGCTGAAGTGGGTCAAGACATCACTGAGAAATGGCATGGAAGCCAGCATTTCCTACCTGCTGCCACCCTTCTCAGCCTGTCTATGGTGAACCACTTAAAGACCTTGCATCTAGTTAAACAGGATTTCATACTGAACTGTACTTTCCATTAGGAAATTATTGTTACTGTTTGAGGGGCAAAGTGACTTACTCTCAGAAAATGAAAACTTGATGCTAGTCATTTACTCAAATTAGCAATTAACCTCATGTTAAACTCATGGAATCATAATAGCATGAAGAATAGTTTATGAGACTTATGTATGTCTTTCAGCTATTGGCTTTGTATTATTATTATTATTATTTTAACACTCACAATGTTTCTCTTTAAAAACTCTATATCAAGCAGAGGGGATCATAAGGGCAGACTTTTTCCAGGGAGAAAGCCCAGGAGGCAAAGAGGGATGGGAACGAAGGAGATATGGAAATGGGAAGTGGAAGGAGAAAGTGGGAAGGGTGCTGGTACATCGTGGGAATTACAATCAATGTTGCAAAACAAACCCTGAGTGAAGTGTTGAATGCAAAATCAATGTGATCTGTTAACTTTCACTGAAATCTCCAAAAAAGTTAAAGTAATACAAATTGAGAAGTCTATCAAATAACTTTTCTACATTTCAGTGGAACCCAACTCCTCATGGAAAAGGAGGTGTTTGCTAATGACGAGAGGGGATTTACGTTCTGTTCATCCGTTCAGTGCTTATGGGCCTTTTTCCTTTATTTTATTTTGATTCCCAAAGAACAAAGCAAAGATAATGTTAAGCACAAAACACTCTTTGCTGAATGCGGGTGGGGATTGGGGTGGAGGGATGACATCAGAGGCAGCCTACCTGGCTATCTGTCACCGAGGTGATTTGAATACGGCCACCTCATTGGTGTACAGTTTGTAAAGGTCTCTTGGGCCTTTTCCCACACTTGGAGAAAATCTTATTCATTGCATTGTCACATCTGTGAACTAGAGCTCTTTGATGACAACACTGCTGTGAACTAGAAGTTAACCTTTGCTTCACTGTCAGGCAGTTGGGGGAGTACAGTCATATCTCAGGGCTGTGAGTGATGTCATCGAAAGGTGAGGCTGGTAAAGGAGAAACCAAGCACAAAACGCTTGTCTCATGCTACACTCTCGCCAGTAGGAAGACATTCCACCCAGGCACAAATGCCATGGGAGCTTGGATGCCTCCTGCAGCTACAAAGCCAGGCTGGGACAAAGGGTGCCGGTGCCTGCCAGAAATGAAACAGGGGTCCAGAAGCAAGTGGGCTGTGATGCAATTGTATTCCCTCCCCATTGATCTCTTCTTCTGACCAGACAATTTTATCTCTGTAAATAAAACGTTGAGGCAGGGGACAAAATAGAGAAAATGTAGGGTGGAGACTTCAGCCTAATTTTCTACATTGGTAACCCTCCCCACCAACAGCCCCTGTCCTCCTCACTGCCTGAGGAGTTAGCTTACGCTGAAACCAAAGCAAGAGAAAACGAAAACAGAACAACAGCTACTGGCAGGGAGAGTCCAAATCAGAGTGACCCCTTGTGCTTTGAAGGGGAGCTATTCCCCATGGTATTGTCAATGGCTGCTGTTTTCCATAGTACATCGTTGCCTGGTCTTGCTTTTCAGGCAGCTGAGAGAATTAAGGGTTTGAACTGTCAATCTTTGGGTCAGAAGCGGAGTACTGAAAGTGCTGAACCACCTCTTCCTAAAGCTCCTTATAAAAGAAACCTTTAACTATCATCCTTACTAAAACTGTGGTTATGTGCCATTGTCAGCTGCTATTTCAATTTTGTGACTGTCAATTTTTCTTTTCCTCAGAAAACTCAACTCACCGTTGAGTGACTGCCATTCAGTCCATTTGACTTCGAGCAAACCTTTAGCGCAGAGTAGACTCGCACCTGTGGTCTCCAAGACTGTCCATCTGAATGGGAGCAGGAAGCCCATCTTTCCCCTGCAGCAAGTGTCCAGTGAATTCCAACTGTTGACCCTGCCG
Organism: Echinops telfairi; assembly: GCF_000313985.2. Classification (NCBI taxonomy): domain Eukaryota; kingdom Metazoa; phylum Chordata; class Mammalia; order Afrosoricida; family Tenrecidae; genus Echinops; species Echinops telfairi. Next base: position 16,378,694 of record NW_022111373.1, read on the forward strand.
TTAGCAACCCCACTCGTCACCCACTGCACCACCTGGACTCCTCTTGCACTTTCTAGTCCAATCAGGCGTCTTCAAAATCTCCTTACTCATTCTGTGATTTTTCTCGACTGTTTTGTTCTTTTGCTTCCTTTCTCCTGCTGCATTTCCGAACCCCACCGTTCACTCTCACCTGTGCCAAATGAAGACCAAGGCTATGGAACTCACACCAATGGATTTGACTCCTGTGAAAGAGGTCTGGCAAAGGATTGAATGGGTGATCAAGAATTGGACATTTTGGGGGGCTGAAATGCAGTTTCATAATTTTCCTTGGAGTTTTAGTTTTCTCTGCCCTCCCCATTTCCCATCAAAACTTATCATTGAAAGCGAGCTGTTTCATGTACCAACATCTGGACACAATGTAGTCTATTTATGCAATATGAAGGTGAAAGTGTTTGGAACGTCAGGGAGAAAAGAGGGGTTTTGACATTTGTACTATGGATGCTGTAATTCTTATTTTCTATCTGTTGTTTACACAAGAACAGTGCTTTCCACATTATTGACACAAATTGTGTATTAGCATCATCTGAAGATCTTTTTAAAAAAATTCTTATACATAGTGCACAGGCCTGGATATTCTGATTCATTCATCTGTGAGGAGTCTCTGGCCTGTATGCTTTCGAAAACTTTCCCACTTAGATATTAAGAATCATTTATGTTTTTAAGTCAGAATGTCTTTGATTTTTTTTAAGTTACGTCTCTCTATCTGTGTTTAAAAGAACCCTCTGGATAGTGTTTAAATGAGTCTCATATATATTCATAATTCCAGTGAGAAATATTTTTAAAAATCCACTCCATTGCTTTGCCTGCTAAATCCTGATTGCTGCATTCATTTTAGTTGGCAGATCAAAAAGGTACGAGTTCTCCATCTTATCTCGTCGATTAGAGGACAGACATAAGGTCCCCTCAACTGTTAACCTTTAAAACCATGTGCTATATAGTTTTAGAAAAGAAAGGATGAGGCTTTGTGTCAGAAAATGAGGATTCCTGCCACCATGTGCTGGTAACTGCAGGACTCCAGATGTGCACTAGTTACCTGTGGGGTTGGTTGAGGGGAGGCCCCAGGGTTCCTTGCAGCTTCAGCATCTAGGATCCCATTTACACTCTGATCCTGTGCGAAATGGACAGGAATCACTGTGCCTGAGAGGTTGTCTTTGCTGCCTTGATAGGACTCCTGTCGCTATCAAGTCAGGAATACCCAGGAGCTAGGCTTTCTGTGTGCCATCTGCCCGAGCAAGTCAAGGCGTGGTTCACACAACCTGTTATCTGGGTAGCAGGCCTTGCACTGTCAGCCCAGCTGTCAACTCCAGTTCTGTTAGATTCATGACCCCTAAAGGTATTAGTTGCCTGATTGACTGACTGATTATGACTGACGTGTACACACAATTAACTCTTTGGTCTCACTAGTCCTAAAACGAGACCCATATGTTTCTGATCAACAAATGTGTGCCGTCTCTCCTCCTACACTGAAACCACAATCAACAGTGGGAAAATTACCCAATAAGCAAGGTAAGCATGGGCTTGCTTGTGCTTACTTATTCCTCTGGAGTGAAGTACCATATTTTTTCACTACATTCTTACTGGATAACTCATCCTGCCAGAGGCTGTAAATTTGAAAAGATGCTTTGATTATGTAGGAAAATGCTGCAGGGTTGGGAGAGAGACAGATGCCAGCCATCGCTAGAAGCCAAATCTTTGATATGTTCAAAAATAGGACATTGTTCACTACAGACTAATAACTAAGCATAAGTAAGCTGATGCTTACTTGTGACTCTAATAATCAAGCACTTTAAGGGAGATGTCACTCTGTGACTATTAAGCACCTTTGCAGTCACGCAGAATTTCATCGCATCAATTGCTCGGCACCATACCTAGCCACGTTCATCTGTAACTGGTTTTCCAGCATTCAGTAGATGTTCTCCATCCTTATCATTTTGATTATTCTTCTCACTTCTCTTCTTCCTTTCTACTCTCCTTTAGGTAAAATCTGATGACATTATTTCCATTATTATCATTATTTCTATAGCTTATCTCTGACGTGGCTACTCTAATGGTAGCACTCAAAGTTAAGAGAAGTGAATGGCTCTGGGTCATGCTTTGGGCACACTATGCATCCTTCAAGGCTCCTAGGCCATCCCAACCCCTTCATGATCTTTTCCCTAAAATAATCATTCCCAGCTTGGAAGATGTGTAGTTTCCAGTCAATTGGCTATTCTTGATACTCGGGGGTCTACTTGTAGTCACCCTTCAGTCTAAAATGCAATTAATTGTGACATTTGTTAGGAAGCCTGATTCCCAGCTTCAACCCTATAGATCTGTGTTCCTTTGTTCGGTAAGGCAAAAGAGGAGACATAATTGAGAACAAACACTGGAGGTGCTTTGGGTTACAATGGCTTGTCAACCACACCTGGAGAAACACTGCTCCAACACTTAAGGAAGACATCAGGAGTGGTAGTAGATGTTGAGAGTGAGTTATAAGTGTGTGGTCATTAACCAAATGGTATGGATACTAGCTCCTGAGGAGAGGGTACAGAGAGAGGAACGCAGACTAAAAGCCAAACCTTGGAGCAAAGTAAAGCAAGAGTAATCTGATAAGACAAGGAAGAAAACCAAGAGCAGTGTAGCCCCGCATTCATTCTGGTACCAGGTACGTGTAGAGGGACTTCACTGTGGAAACCGATGGGAT
>NW_022111373.1:16382850-16384757 GCF_000313985.2 Echinops telfairi
CACCAACTCCAAACCCAGTTCACTGCCATAGAGTCCATGCCAACTCATAGTGATGCTCAAATATATGAAGAAAAAATTAGGAATAGATCTTTTCTTCAAAATTCAGAAAAGGTGTGCACATTAAATGTACACCTCTCTAGATGTTTCTCCTTGATTTTAACAAGAGGCCGATAGAAATGTCTATTTTTAAGTGTGTGGAAGTATATTAAGTAAAAGTATAGTGAATTGGAAACCAATTCCTCTTTGCAAAAAAAGAATATATAAGAATGACAGAATATTCTGGAAAGAAAATAAAGGTATATTTCTTCTATCCTTAAATAAATTTCAGTTGGAGCAAGTACTTCAAGATAAAAAATTGTATCCATATAGAGCTGAAAGAATAAAAATGTAATATATATAAATTGTTGTTATTATTAGGTGCCATCAAGTCTTCTCTGACCCTTAACAACCATATGCACATGGTCCTGTCCTATCTGCACAATTGTTCCTATGCCTGAGCCCATCGATGCAGCCATTGTGTCAATCCTGCTCATTGGGGGCCTTACTATTTGTTTGTTGCCTTTCCACTTTACCAAACACGATGTCCTTCCCCAGGAACTGGTCTTTCCTGACAACAAGTCCAAAGTATGTATGTTACTATGGGTGGACTAGAGAAACAAATCCAGAGACACTCATGTATGTGTAAGAGAGAACTTTATATCAAGAAGTAATGCATCAAGAAACATCCCAGCCCATTCCAGATCAATCAAGTGCATAAGTTCAATATTAGTCCATAAGTCGGATATTAGCCCATGAATTCCTCTTCAGCTCATGCAGCACATGCAATGATGCAGAATGCAGGAAGATCAGAGGCTGGTGGTACGGTGGGTTCAGTGGTGGTGGAAGCCTTTCCAGGACTCTGGCTGCCATCAGCATGGCTCCATTTTGCTTGTCAACAGGAATGTGAACCACAGAGAGTGTGGGTCCTGCCTCCAGGGTGGAAGACAGGAGTTCCCAGTATCCTCAGGAGAAGGCCATGCCCATACAGAGGCATCATTGCCTATGTCCTGATGGACACGCTAGACCAGGGGTCCTCAAACTTTTAAAACAGGGGGCCAGATCACTGTCCCTCAGACCATTGGAGGGCAGGACTATAATTAAAAAAAACCAACTATGAACAAATTCCTATGCACGCTGCACATATCTTATTTCAAAGTAAAAAAACAAAACAGGAACAAATACAATATTTAAAATGAAGAACAAGTAAAGTTAAATCAACAAACTTACCAGTATTTCAATGGAAACTATAGGCTTGCTTTTTGCTAATGAGATGGTCAATGTCCCTTTCCATATCTGCCACTGCTAGTCGTAACAAGTGATGCAAGTGTGCATCAGTTAGTCTAGATCTGGTTGGAGATTTCACATGTTTCATTCTGGAAAAAGTCTGTTCACAGACATAAGTGCTGCCAAAGATGTTTGCCATTTTGAGTGCATGGTTCCTGAGATTAGGATATATCTCAGAGGGGAGAGATGGATGGAAATTAGGAAGGCTTCTTGAATTGAATGAGTCTTTCAGAAAGACAATTCTGCAGTTCAGCCAGTTCCATTTATTAACTTGTATCCACATTTTCAATGTCAATAGAAAATGGGTTACGGAAAAGCTGTATGTACTGTTCATGGAGATGAAGCTCTTTAAATCTAAATTGGAACTCCTTTTACAACTTTTCCAGTGAATCCACACTTTTGTTTGGGAATGCAACCACTGGTTTTTCCGCTAACAGATTTTGAGTTGTGGGGAGAAGGCAGAAATTTTCCTCCGTCACTCGTTTGATGGGGGAGGCCTAATTTTACTTCAAATGCTTTCACATGTGATTGCATATCACAGATGAGCTTCCCCTTTCCTTGAAGTTGCACATTGAAACTGTTGA
>NW_022111373.1:16386365-16394437 GCF_000313985.2 Echinops telfairi
GGGCTTACACAGCACACAACATACATCATCATACACAACTGAATAGCAATCAGAGTATAAATGCACTTACTGTCAATTAAATTGGGTTTCCTACTCCTTGGCTGTCTGCAAAACTGGATTAAGTTCCCATGGGGCCCTAGGCAGATTACCAGTTTGGGGCCCCCATGTGATAACACTGACCGCTGACCATTTGCGATAACACTGACCACTGACAGTTTGCATTAATACTGAGCGCTGACCATTTGCATTATCTCTGAGCAGTGACAATTTGCATTAGCACCGAGTGCAGACTATTGCGTTATCACTGTGATGCAACCCCCCTAGAAACCACCCCCAACCAACTAACCAACTTAAAAAAAAAGACCTCCTAACTTCAGGAAAAAAAGGCCCCCCTTAACTGCAAAAAAAAGGCCCTACTAACTGCAAAATTAAAAAAAATCCTAATTTGTTCTTACCTCCGTCCTCAGGCAGCAGCAAGCTCTGCACAGGCAAGCTCATGACTTGTCTGATCACACCCGAGACTGAGAGGATGAGTCGAGAGACAGAGAGAAGGAGGGGAGTCGGAGAGTGAGGCGCACACTCCACCCATGCGCACTGTGGGCCCGGGACTACTGGCTGCTAAACAGGACAGGCAGCAGCGAAAACACCACAGTACGTAAACTGCCTTGTCATCTTTATCTCTTGGAAGCCGCCTGAACGTACTTCTTGCAATACAGATCTGTTTGTCTTATTAGCAGCTCATAGTATTTTCAATAGTCTCCAGCACCACAATTCAAATGCATTGATTCTCTATGATCTACCTTCTTTCACATGCTACAAAGCAATTGAAAATAACATGTTTTGAGTCAGCAGCACCATAGTTCTCAAAGAAACATCCTTACTCTTCAATACTCTAAAGAGGCCTTATGCAGCAGATTTGCCCACGCAACTTATCTTTTAAACTCTGTACTGTTACTCCATGGGCACTGGTCTTAGATTGAAGCAAGACTAACTCCTTGACAACTTCAAACTTTTCGTAATGCTCCCTCTTGGTCCAGTTGTGAGGATTATGATCCTCATTACATAGAGTTGTGATGCACACTCAATCCTTGTTCTTCATTAGCAAGTGCGTCCACTCCTCCTCACTTTCAGCAAGCAAGGTTTTGTCCTCTGCCTATCACAGGTTGTTAATAAGCCTTTCTCCAATTCTCATGCCACATTTTTTCCATATAATTCAGCTTCTCTGATTATTTACTCAGTATACAGATTGAACAAGTATAGTGAGAGGATACAACCCTGACACAAACCCATCCTGATTTTAAACCATGCAGTATTCCTTGTTCTGTTTCATAACTGCCTCTTGATCCTGGTACAAGTGCTTCATGAGCACAATGAAGTGCTTTGGATTCCCATTCTTCTCATGATTATACTCCGTTTATTATAGTCCACACAGTCATATGTGTTGGAATAGTCAATAAAATACAAGGAAACCTCTTTCATGTATTCTTTGCTTTGAGCCAAGATCCATCTAACATCTGCAATGATATCCCTTGGTCCGTGTCCTCTTCTGAATCTGGCCTGAACTTCTGGCAGCTCCCTCTCAAGGCACTGCTACAACCATTGTTGGATCATCTGAAGCAAAATTTTACTTGTGTGTGATATCATTCTATCATTACTTGTGTGTGAAACTCAACTTGTGTTTGAGCATTCTGTTGGATCGCCTTTCTTTAGAATACCCTGTTTCCCCGAAAGGAAGACATCCCCCCAAAATAAGACCTACTTACAATTTTGCCTCTCACTGAAATATAAGGGATCCCCCCGAAAATAAGACCTCCCCCAAAATAAGGGTTTAGATTGTTATAATGATGTTCCAGAAGATGATGACATGAATGTCATTGAATAAATGAGTAAATGTACCATAGATTGTTGTACATGGAAATAATGGTAGTAACAAGAAATTCTTGATACTGTAGGATTCACAGTTTGTCTGGTTATACTGGTTTGTGATGACAACTACTACCGTACCGTATACAGGTAATAAATTTCCTTTTTTTTTGGTTCAACAATAAATGTGTACCATATTCTTCTTCATGGAAAAATAAGATATCCCCTGAAAATAAGACCTAGAGCATCTTTGGGAGCAAAAATTAATATAAGACACTGTCTTATTTTCGGGGAAACAGGGTAGTCACTTAAAATGGATCTCTTGCAGTCAATTGGCCAAGTCACTGTCTTCCAAATTTCCTGGCACATATGAGAGGGTGCTTTCAGTGCTTCTTCAGCTTTCTAAAAAATTTCAATGGGTATTCATTACATCAATTCCTGAAACCTTGTTTTTGGGAAGTGCATTCAGTGCAGTTTGAACTTCTTTCTTCAGCACTATTGGTTGTTGCTCATATGCTACTTCCTAAAATAGTGGACTACCAACTAGCTCTTTTTGGTACAGTGACTGTATTCATTCCATCTTCTCTTGATGCTTCCTGCATCATTCAATGTTTTGCTTATTGATACTTTCAAGATTGCAACCTGAGGCTTGAATTTCATCTTGAGCTATGTCAGTTTCAGATATGCTGAGTGTGTTCTTCCCTTTTGATTTTCTAATTATAAGCCCTTGCTCATTTCATTATAATATGTGGCTTTGTCTTCTTGAGCTTCCATTTTAAGATTTTCTCTTCATCTCCTTAACTTCATCCTTTCTTCCATTTGCTTAGTTACTCTATAATTAAGTTCAAGTTTTAGAGTCTCTTCTGACATCTACTTTGATATTTTCTTTCTTTCCTGCCATTTTAATGACCTTTTACTTTCTTCATGAATGATGGTCTTGACGTCCTCCCACAGCTCATCCAGTCTTCTGTTATTAGTGTCCAGTGTGTCAAACCTGTTCTTGAGATGTTCTCGAAAATCCAGTGGGATAGACTCCAGGTCATATTTTGGCTTTTGTGAACTTGTTTAAATGTTCTTCAGCTTTATCCTGAAATTACATATGAGCAATTGATGATCTGTTCACAGTTCGCTCCTGGTCCGGTTTTAGCTAATGATATGGAGTTTCTCCACCATGTCTTCCCACAGATGTAGTCAATTGGTTTTCTGTGTATTCCATATAAGGAAGTCAATGTGCATAGTATAATTTTGTGTTGCTGAAAAGGGTATTTGTTGTGAAGAAGTCATTGGTTTTATAAAATTCTCTCATCCAATCTCCAGTTTCATTTCTATCACCAAGCCTATATTTTCCAACTACTGTTCCTTCCTGTTGTTTAAACGTTTGCCTTCTAATCATCAATAACTATCAATGCATCTTGATTGCATGTTTGATCAATTTCCAACTAAAGTCATTGGCAGAACTCTTAAATTTCTTCATCACTGGGTTTTGTGTTTGGCGCATAAATTTGAATAATAATTGTATTGAGTGGAATTCCTTGAAGGCAGATAGATATAATCCTGTCACAAACAGCATTATACTTCATGATGAATTTAGCAAGGTCTCTCTGACAGTGAATGCTGCACCATTCCTCTTGATTGTGTTATTTCTGCAGTGGTAAACCATGATTTATGATTCAAAATGACCAATACTAGTTCATTTCAGCTCAGTAATGCCTAGTGTTCCATTTCACTTTTGACCACTTTCAATTTTCCTGGATCCACACACACATTCAAAGTTCTGACCATTAGAAGAGTTTTGGAGCTGCTACCTTGAGCCGTGCCTCATCAGCAAATGAAGACCCTGAAGAATCCCCTCCCACAGGTTTTACCCAATTCACATTATCGTGGCTGACTCCCCTGGAAGAAATCACTTCCTCTTCAGTCACAGTTGGAGTGCCCTTGAGCCTGGAGTCCATTCCCAATCAGTGTCTCTGACAATGTTCTGTGTCTTTTGTTTGGGCTTTCAGTATTTGACAATGCTTAGAGCTACGCAGAAGGTTGCAGCTGTTACTTCCTCTGAAATGAGGAGCTGAGTTTTTCTTCATTTTCTGTTCTTAGTCTGGAAGCTGTGCTGAAACCTGTTCACTTGGGTGACCCCGCTGGCATTTGAAATACCAGTGGCCTGGCTTCCCGCATCATAGTAACACACAGGCAAAGAGGAAATAAATTGTTTCCAATGGAACACAAAATCCAAAAGTCTAAAGGAAGTTTAACTAGATAAACTTTAAGCCCTGTGTGATAAAATGACTATAAACAAGATCAAATTTAAGTGAAAAATACAGAAGACTTGTTAGCACAGTTGTTATGACAAAGGCTGTTTTACTCATTTTGCACACTATAATAAGAAAATGTTAATATAACCATTGGGAAATGACACCAAATATGAACAGGGCCTTCTTAGCATAAGAAATATAAATTGTTAATAAAATAATTTTGCCTCCCTTGCAACTTCTTAAAAATGGTAAACAAAAGCTAACCTCATGATAATTGATTGTGTTGTGTATATTATTATTATTCCCACTTTAAGATGGATAAGGAGCCCTGGTGGCACTGTCAACATTAAACTACTAGCCACGAGGTTCTTTGTACAAACTCATCAGTCATTTTTTGTGAAACAGATGAGTCTATCTGCTCTTGTAAATATTTACAATCTCAGAAATCCTAAATAGGATTGCTATGAGTCAGAATTGCCTCAAGAGCAGTGGGTTTGATTTGTTTGGTTTGGGTTAAGATAGAAAACTAATTACATAAATGCCTTTTACTTAAGAGGTTTTCTGTTTTCCATTGATTGGCAACACCACAGCTCTTCTTCAATAGCTCACTGCCATCTGGTTGATTCCAACTCAGCAACTCCTCTAAATAAATTGGACTCTTTCACTGCTGGACTGATCTGTTGTCTATTTCTGCACCAATGCCACAATATTTAATTACCGCTGCCATATGTGAGAACTGATATTTGATAGGCAACGTTCTTCCATATTTGTCTTCTTAAAGAATATGCAAAGTAAAAATTTTTGCTCATCCATAAAATTTTCAGAAAAGTAGCTCTTTTTTGGCCCCCTGAAGAAAACATGTAACGAATATTTTTGCTATTAGGTGTTATCAAATAGATTCTGACTTACAGCCATCCCATGTACAACACTGCTTGGTCCTGTGCTCTCCTCACAATGATGCGTGAGCCCATTGTTGCAACCACCATATCAACTCATCTCCTTGAGGGTCTTCTTTTTTTTTGCTGAACATCCACTGTACCAAGTATGATGTACTTGTCCAGGGTTTGGTCTCTCCTGATTATGTGTCCCAGGTATGTGAGTTTCTAGTTAGCAGTGCTTCCAGTCCTCGCTATAAGAAAGGCTGTGTCATCTACATATTGCAGGTTGTTGATGAGCCTTCCTCCAATCATAATGCCATACTCCTCTTCTTCATAGAGTTCAGCTTCTAGTAATATTTTGTCAGCAGACAGATTGAATAAGTATTGTAAAAGGATATATCCCTGACTTGGATATTTCTTGATTTTAAACCATACAGTATTCCTTTGTTCACTTTGAATGTTTGCCTCTTGGTTTATGTACAGGCTGTGCTTAAGTACCATTAAGTGTTCTGGAATTCTCAAACTTTGCAATGTCATCCACAGTTTTTTATGGTCGGCAGTTGAGTGCCTTTTCATAGTCAATAAGAAACAAGTAAACACATTTCTGGTATCCCCTGCTTATCAGGCATATTATATCAGCAATGATCTGCTTCTGAATCCAGCTTGAATTTCTGGCAGCTTTCTGTCTGTGTAACATTGCTTCAAATGTTTTTGAATTATCCTCAGCAAAATTTTACTTTCATATGATATTGTTCTATAATTTGCACATTATTTTGGGTCATGACACAAATGTGGATCTGTTAGTCAATTAGCTGGGTTGGCTGGATCTCAAATTTATTGGCATACAGTATGGAGTGCTTCCAGGGCTCCATCATTTTGTTAAAACATTTCACTAGGTATTCTGTTAATTTCTGGAGCATTCTTTTTCACTAATGTCTTCAGTGCATCTTGTCCTACTTCCTCCAATACCATTACTTCTTAATCATATGCTGCCTCTTGAAATTATTGATCATCGACAGATTCTTGTAGATTCAGTGACTTTGTGTAATCCTTCCACCTTATATTTGGAAAAAGGTCCAACAAGAATTTGTAAAACAAGACAATTAGTTTAAAGGAAGTATGACATTAAATATTTATAAAGCAATAATTATAATTTTATTAAATACTTTTATTGGGGGCTCTTACAGCTCCTATCACAATCCATACACTCATCCACTGTGTCAAGCACATTTGAACATATGTTGCCATCATCATTCTCAAATCATTTGCTTTCTACTTTAGTCCTTGGTATCATCTCCTCATTTTTTCCCCTCTCTCCCCCGCCCTCCCTCCCTCATGAACCCTTGATAACTTATAGATCATTATTTTCATATCTTACATCATCTTCTGTCACCCTTCACCCACTTGCCTTTGTTTGTCCCCCTGGGAGGGGGTTATATGTGGATCAGAGAAAAACAAGAATATATTTTGCTAGTTAAGTCTTTAACTTTTAGAATCACATGTCATAATCTGCTGATTAAAGGAAATTTTTCCCTTTTCAGAAAAAAAATTCACTCAGAAATTATGAACAATTGTTACATTTCATTTCTTTGCAAAAATTTATTCACATTGAAAATTTGCAATTGAAATTTCAGTGAACTGCAAAAAAGAGAAAGTTTCTAGAGGAAAGAGGGAGGAAAAAAAAGAAATTTAATGACACAAATTACCTTTAGTTTTTGGTTTTGCTTTTCGTCGTTTTGAGAGCTCTTATAGCTTTTATCACAATCCATACATCCATCCATTGTGTCAAGCACACTTGTACATATGTTTCCATCATCATTTTCAAAATATTTTCTTTCTACTTGAGCCCTTGGAATTAGCTCATTTTCCCCACCCCCTAGCCTCCTTTCCTCATGGACCCTTGATCATTTATAAATCATTATTTTTAGGTCTTATACCAATGGCTATCTCTATTCACCCCTTTTCTGGGAACAGCACTGAAGACAGTGTGGAATCGTGCCTGATCTGATGCCACCACATGGGGGCAAAATACTAAGGGTGTGCAAAGAGCAGCAAGGGAAGCAAAGCAATGAAGTTCCCGAGGAATACCAAAAGTAGACTTTGGGGCCAGGGTGTGGCTCCCCATCAGACTCCACCAGAAAATACTCCTAAAGATCAGCAAACAGACCTGGAACTGTTTATAGGCTTTTCTTTTTTGTTGTTGGTTTTTCTTTTGTTGTTGTTTTTTGTTTTATTTTACTGTTTTGTTTTCCCTTGTTTTATTTTTGTGCTTACTATTGTTTTTGCACACCTATCTAAATAAGATAGATGGGACAAACAATCCAGAGGAGAAAACAACGGGACTGAAGACGGTTCCGGGGAGACACAGGAGATGGGGTGGCAGGCAGGAGAAAGGGAGGAGGGTGCCAACAAACCAAGGGACAAGGGAACTACAAGTGATCTAAAATCGATGGTGAGGAGGCTGTAGGATGCCTGGTGGGGTTTGATGAAGAGCAATGTAAACAGAGGAAAGACTGAAACCCGAATAAAGGCCAAACATAATAGTCGGACAAGAGGAAGGTAAAAGGAAATAGAGGAAAGAACTAGGAGGCAAAGGTAATTTATAGAGTTTTAAATACAGGAATTTACATATGTAAATATTGAGTTAGTTTATTGTGCCAACCTGGCCAATAAACATATGTGGGATTAATTGAAGGGCGGAGCGATAAATGACTCGGTGAGCCTCGCCTTTCCAGTTCTCAGGTCTCTTGCTTTGTGATGGTCAGACCAGGATGCAGCTGTCTTAGCTAGTTCCCTGCTTTAGCTTGCAAGGCTCATTTCCTGCAAGACATACCTGAGGGGAAGCCACATGGACCTACCCTGATGCAGCCCTGGGTGCTGAAGCACCCATGTGGAGACTCCTGCCAGCATTGAGATGCTTACATGTTCACTGATTTAGCTTTCCTCCTACAGTTGGCATCATAGTGTGTGTTTTGTGAGATGGAGGAGAACTTTGTGGATTGGTGGTATACATATGGGTTAATGTTGGACTTGTGGGCTTGGGCAGCACTGGGTTGGGATGTTTTCTTGATGTGCACTTAAC
>NW_022111373.1:16395626-16402656 GCF_000313985.2 Echinops telfairi
TTAAGATGTGGACATCTGTAGCGGTCATGAATTCACTGGATTCTCTGAATGTCTACACCTGTTTCTTTTAGGTCTCTCTCTTCAGAGAGTTAAGTTCATATGATGAACCCACTAGAACATTACTGCCTTTCTATATCTTTCTGTCATGAAAGGGAATGCCCTGTGGAGAAATTTGATCTGATATTTAGAAGGTAAAGATCCATCTCCAGGGCTGTGTGACTGCTCTTCCACACCAACGCTTCTGGACTGCAACTTACTCCATGCTTGGATGTGCTCTAGCCATGGACAGTCAATCCTCCTGCTCTAGAGGACAAGGGAAAGGCTCTGCGTTTTGGTCACTGAAAGGTACTTTGCACGTAGTAGGCACCCAATAATACCTGTTGTTTTACCACCGGTTTGTTTTGACTCCTCACAGGCAATTTTATTTAACACATAATATTATAAAGATCATAATTGAGCAGAAGACAGCCTACAGACTAAGTTATTTCTTCCAACTTAATCTCTGTGCATAATAAAACTGGTATTTTTATCTCCCAGTCTGTCTACTCTTATTTTTCAGCATACTCAGAACATGGACAGGGAAAAGGCATGCTATTTACAGGTCGCCCACTTGAGGCCCAATAGGAGACATGGGATGAAAATATCATAGATAATAGTAGACTGACTGAGAAACTCTTTTTCACCCATGTGCCATTGTGCAAAGATGGAGAAGCAGACCCCAGATAAGATGGGGATTAGTAGAAAGAGGAGGCTGAGCCCAGAGATCTAGCCCTCACTCAACTCTTCCTTGCACATTCATTATGCACAGTGTTATATCTACAGATGGCACCTGAAAAATATCACTGAGTTAATAATTCAGATTATGACTATGCCTGTAATTTCCTACCATATTCCATAAATAGACATTGTAATGCAAAGCATATTTTATTTACAATTATAGTTTATGAACCCAAATGTAAGCTGACAGTAATGAGAAGATGGTGTCACAAAATCCATTTTAATGTAAATTGCCACATTGAAAACAGTCTGAAAGCACTAAGGGCAGCCAATGAACCTCATACTGCTCTTCTTGTCAGAGATGCCTCATACTGCTCTTCTGTCAGAGATGCCTGGCTTCGGCCCTGATCTCCTGTTTCAGACTGGATGGCGATCGCCTCCTCATCATTTAAGTGTTTATTGTTTCTCCTCATGAAACTAATTACAACAGGTTTTCTTCCCCCACCGCCTGCACCACCCCCTTCAGCGCTATCAGCAAACCTGGTTTGAATTAAAAGGGAACAACTCTTTGGCTATAACCACAAATCTGTCTCCCAAGCAAATGCTTGCTTGTGTTCATAGAGCAGGACAAAGTGATGATGTAACATGAATAATTATAAATTGGGCTAGCTGGTGTCTCTGAAGAGAAGATGGGATTGTCAGCATTTCACTATGAATAATAATACCCATGCCTCTCCTGCTAGAAAATAACAACCTTGGGTTCTCAAACAGTTTTAAATCTGAGAACGCCAGTTGTAATAGAAGCGTCTGCTCTGAAATGCGCCATTTGCTACATCGTGATATTATCGGGCACACAGTCTCTTCTGTCTCTCTCTTTTGGTGATAGCAGCTCCAGAATTAGGAGCTACCCGTGAAGTTAATGTAAAAAAAAAAATTAGAAAGGAATCCCAAGTTGAAGGTAAAGAAATCAAGAGTGTATGCAATGGCTCTTTTTTCTCTATACATATTTTTTAATTTCTGCCTTCAAAAATGTTTCCTTTAGTGATTTTTTAGTTTGTGTTATTCAGAAGTCTATAGCAAATGAATGACAAATTCAAAGAACCAGAGGAAATGATAAAAGAAACAAACAAAAACCGTCAGGGTTCCCCTGTAATTTCATTGAAAGTGAATAAAATAAGGAAAAGATCATTGTAATCCCCATCACATATAAAATGCTCATCCTATGGATATATAAAGAACCCTTAGATCTTCATTAGAAATAGACTCACAGCCCAATAGAAATATGGGCAACAAATGTAGACGTTTGATTATGTAGATAAATACAGAGGTACATGTGTTCAACCACGTTTATAATAAGAGAAATGCAAATTAAAACTGCCTGACTGAAATACTCTTTCTTTTTATCAAATTAACAAAGAATGCCAAATTTGGAGAACATGTTCTGTTGGTGAAGATGTGATGAACAGTTTTATTAATTGCTGATGACAGTACAAAATTATCCAAATTCTATAGGTCTTGCTGGGCCAAAGCCTAGATGTGAGCAGGGCTGGGTTCCTCCTTCAAGGGGAGGACTCATGCAGAGGTGGTGGTAGAACCACTAAGTCCCTGGGTCACTGCTCATTTGAGTTGTTGCTCTTCCCGTGGCTGTCTGTTAGGGCCTTCGCCAGCTGCTTGAGGCTGCGTGCATGGCTTCACTGCGGGGCTCCTCTTTGCATCTTAGAAACCACAATAGTCAACACAATCTTCATGTTGCATCTCTTCAACCTACATTTCAGCTTTTCTCACCCACGTTGCCAAACTAAACCAAACTCACCGTCATCGAGTCAGCTCATGGCAACCCGGGAGTAGAAAGTCTGGTCTTTCTCCCAGGAAGTGACTGGTGGTTCCCAACTGCAGGCCAACTGGTAACAGCCTTTTCAGACTCAGCAAAGCAAATTGGACAATCCAGAAGAGCCTTATCCATCTCAAAGTCCTGAATCTTCACTAATACGGAAAGCTTTTTTTGCCAGGTAAGGTAGCATATTCATAGCTTCTAGGGTTAAGATGTGGACATCTGTAGCGGTCATGATTTCACCTACCATGGAAGGCAATTTTTCAGCATCTAGTTTATGCCAAATGATTTTATCTTTGAATCAGTAATCCCAACACACAGCAAATTATCTATGTTTAAAGTTACTTTTCACAGTATATTTTATCATGCAAAATGATGGAAACTGGGACGGTGACTAATTTCCACACATTCGCTTAATAAAACTCAAAGTAGCCACACAGAAAAATTCGTCAATTTTTTTCCACCATAGAAAGATCTCTAAGATATTAAGTGGAAAAAATTAACAGAACTATATGTAGAATAGACTACCTTTTATTTAATGAACTTAGTATTGATATCCTTGTAATAAGTGTGTAGCAGAAACTTCCATATGTGTATGTATATGTGTATTTATACACATGTATATTTATATTTCTCTATAATACATAAAATATAGTCTATACATTTATATATGATACATATGTATAGATATAATTTATATATGCAAGGACCATCTTTCTATTTGTTCATTAACAAACAAAAGAACAAAGTGTAAGAACCTAATAAAAATGAGATTACCCAGGGCATAAGAATGTGCCCCGATAGCATGGTTGGTCTCGAGTTGGGGTGCTAAACACAAGGTTCAATCCTACCAGTGTCCCTAGGAGAGAAAGAGAAGACTTTCTCAGTCCAAAGAAGCTGTTCTTTCGTGTCTTATATGGTCTCTGTGAGTTACAACTGATGACAGTGAGCTTGGTCGGGTTGAGTATAGCACACAGGTAGATAAAAAAAGATTAGGATAAGGTGGAGACATGATCTTAATAGACAGATTTTCATATCACATTGTTATTTAAACCTGGTCATTGCATTACCTATTTAATAACAAAAAACAAAAACTAACTAACGTCAAAGAACAAATTCAACTCTCAAAAAACCCACCAGAGTGGAAGAATTTAATATTTCCCTGTTCCAAAGTAGTATGATTTTTGTTTTTTACTTTTTATTGCGATTTAGGTGAAGGTTCCAGAGCAGATTACCAGATTTACATGCAAAAATTCATATACATTTTGATTCAACTCATCCACTGAAAATCCCTCAATGTACTGTTATTTATTCTTCTTCCTCCCTGTTTCCATTCCTCTCTCTTTCCTAATCCCCTGAACTTAACTTTGTCCTTGGGTAAATACTGCTCTTTTGATCTCAAAATATTGATTAGTCAAAGGGGGTCGGGCGGGTGAGATTCGGTCCAGACCTGAAGCGTGCCCACGGGCCATACCCTTGCAGATCTCACCAGTCTCTTTCCGACCAGTAAGGCTGATCTCTCAGTGTTGCTCACATCGTCTTCAAACTTATCCAAGATCTTCTAATATGATCCTTTGCATAGCAGTCTGTAGAGGAAGCTGGGCACCATCTCTCCCTCTAGTTTCAGAAGTGGGTCAAATAATGTTTGTGTGGACTAATTGCTTCCATGGATAGTTCCATTTTCATCCCTCCTCTTCCTTCAAGCAGGGAGGGACCAAGAGCTGTATCATGAGATGGATACTCACGAGCTTTTTAGACTCCAGTCGCTACTCAGCCAAGCAGGATGGAGAACATTTCTTTTGAACTGTTCTGTGGACTGACCTTAATGTCTGCTGATACAGCTGATCCCCCAGGCCCAGTGACTTGTTCTTTCAAAGTGTTTGGCTATGTCTAAGAAGTTTTGATAAATTTGCCCCCCATATGTGTAGGGTTATTTTTATTTGTGCATTAAAATGGATCTTTCATCAGTTAATGAGGGGGATGCTAGGAATACTAGCTGACATGGAAATTTTTTTAATATATTATAGTTATGAAAAACCTATCAAGTATAGAATAGCAGCAAAATAAGATTTTTGCAGCATTGGGAGTTATGTCAGCAAAAAAAATGTCTGCACAATAAATGTTTGAATGTTCAGAGACATAGATTTTTTTCCCCCTCTTATAACATCCCCTGTGCTTTCTTGGTTAATCTGAATCCTATTTTTATTACTAATTCTTTATCAATTTTTATAATTAATTAGAATCTTATTTTTGTTATTAATCCTACATCATATTTCACAATCAGAGGCTAAATGTCATTAATTACAAATTTAACCTTTCAGTCTGGTGACAGCAGACGCAAAGAACAGTGGTTCTGAACCCAGAGTAAATGCTAGGGACGGTCCCCTAAATATATGCCATTTTGTCAGTGTCTTCTTTCAAAACTTGGGGAGGGGCGATAGTGGTGGTAGAATTCTTCCCTTTCATGTGAGAGCCCTGGATTCTATTCCTGGTCCATGCTCCTCAGCCACCACCCATCTGTCAGTGGAGGTCAGCATGTTGCTACCACTCTGAACAGGTTCCAGGGGAGCTTCTAAACCAGGACACAGTAGGAAGAAGTGAGTGATGATCCACTTCCAAAAACCACCCTTTGAAAACCCTATGGATGTCAATAGTCTGGTCCACAACTGATCCAGGGGATAGCACAAAAACTAGACAGTATTTTATTTTAATGTGCCTCTGATCACCATATGCTGGGGCCACCTCCACAGCAGCTAGTAACAAAAGTAACTCTAAAAAAGAAAGAAAGAAACCGTATCCATAACACATTGCCAAAACGGACTTCAGAGATGCAGTTGGAAACTGCTTTTTATATCCGTGGCTCCCTACACACGTAAACTATGTGAAGACTTTGGAGTGGGATTCAGTGTATACCTTGCCTGTCCTTTGGCCTCCATATATAATATTTTCCCTGACACTGAGACCAGGTAGAGGTAAACTGTGTTAGGAATGACCAAAGTCGATTTCTACAGAAACGGTTCTTAGTCATTTCTTGGGATTTCTCTGATGGTACAGTTGCTACTTGTTTGACTGTTAACCACAAGGTCATGAGTTCCAACCCACCAGCTACTCCCCAGGAGAAAGATTGAGCTTTCTACATCAGTGAAGAGTTAGTCCCAGAAACCTGCAGGGTCAGTTCTACCCTATCCTATGAGGGTCTCTGTGGGTCCAAATTGACTCAGTGGCAGTTATTCGAGTCATGTCTTGCCTCTCTATGCAAAGCAGAAGGAAGAAAGACAAAATACATCATCATGTTCTCACCCTGTTCATGCAAAATTCCAAATAATCATATATCAACACCAGTGGTGGGGTTATATGATTTTTATTTTTTTCTTTGCAGATATTTTCAAAACAGGCATGTGCTGCTTTCTGATCAGAAAGAAGAATGTGAGTTATTTAAAGCCCCATCATAAATGTCTCACTCACTTTTGTATGACTATTTTTATACCCTATAATCATTTAAAAACCTATGAAGTGTTTGTCTGACAATCATGCCTATCAAGTTTATCATTTCCAGCTTCCTGACCTGATTCTGTCCCGTCTCATTCTCCTTGTCAGCCTGCTGCCGGTGCTGCTCTACTCAATGACTGCATTCCAGGACGTCTTTGAAAAGGAAGCCCAAGAATTAGTGTGTGTAGGTGCGTGTGTGTTTGCCTGAGCAGAAGAGAAAGGCAGTGTGTCCGCCAAAAATGTGCATCCTACAAAACCAAATGTCTCCCAGAAAGAGAAAAAAAGGAGAGAAGCTGCATAATCACTTATTTTCCTAATAAATTTTATATTTTATGATTTACAACATATCAACTATGCCTACTTATTGATTTATTTATTGATCAGTTACAAACCCAACCTTCTATACAGAAGGAAGAATAGGGTCTTGGTAGGATCTGCTCAGCATCTTCCAAGACTCAGATAATTCTTTCACTTATAAGTCAGAAGATCAGTGCTTCCAATCATCACCCTTAAATTGTGGTTTTTGTTTGTGTGCTTGTTTCATCAACTAAGTCTTCATAACGGCATCTGATCATACCTGTGCACTAATGTTCTAGGATTGCTTGAACAAAATTCTACAAATTGGGTGATTGGTACACATTTCAGATATTTATTTTCTCACAACTAGAATTTTGAAATAAGCATTCTAGAAGGGTCAGGAGCTTGCCAAAGGTGCTCTGGGTGTATCTTTGTCTCATACACTCAAACAGCTTCCTGACAACCCTTGCATCACTCCAACCTGTGTCTCTGTCATAGAGATGTCAATGTCTGTATCTCTTTGTGGGCACCAGATAGGGTGGATGAGGACCACCATCGTCCAGTAAGACCTCAAGTTCATTTAGCTGAGTCTTCAGGGACTCTAGTTCCTAACAGGGACACTGTCCTGAATTGAACTGTGCTCCCTCAAAATGTGTGTCAATTTGACCAAGTTGTGATTCCAGGAGCATATGGCCA
>NW_022111373.1:16402866-16405078 GCF_000313985.2 Echinops telfairi
AGCTGAGATAGAAGGACCTCACTACTACCAGGAAAAAAACCTGGGGAGTAGAACATATCGTTTGGACCCAGGGTCCCCGCATTGAGAACTTCCTATACCCGGGAGGAGATTGATGCCAAGACACATGGAGATCTTGGAGGAACCAGAAAGAGAAGCTGAAGAAACAAAGGCCTTCCTCAAGAGCCAATAGAGGGAAAGGGTGGCGGGGGGAGTCTTCCCCTTGAGCCAGTTGTCTGAATTCAGACTTCTAGTCTATTAAACTATGAGAAAATAAACTTACATTGGTGAAAGCAATCCACTTACACTATTACTATAATAGTAGCATGAGATAACTAAGACAGGCACATCCACAGGTACAAGAATTCCGACTTCAACATGTCCTGTGAAGCCGGGGTACACGGCTCAACCCACAGCCAGCAGAATCTCAAGACACAGCGCAGGGCAATAGAAGTGACCTGGCTCTGAAATCAGACATCGATTGGATTTCCACTCCCCCAGTTACCAGTTCCACAGGGCTTAAGGAGACCACAACTGTAAAGTACCGAAAGTTGTCTGCCGTTCAGGTAAGATCCCTTGCCTCCTTCTAGCCTTAGGACTCCTACGAAAATCACATGAGCCCAGCAGGAAACTTGGAGCCTCTTTTTAACAAGCCCTTATACCATGAAAAGAAATTTTGTACAGATTGCTTCAAAGCAAGAAATGGCACTAATTTATTCTCAGTGGAGAGAATACATAATTTATTCTATAACTTCAAATGGTCTAGAAGCTAAATTTGTCTTGGTGGGTTAGCAAAGTCAGTATGCCAATATCTTCGGCAGCATGTGAATTGATTCCATTGTTACTGCTCAGGCGGAAGACCTCAGGTGTCATCTGCCAACCTCATAGAATATATATAATAATAAAAAGCTATATAGCAAATATATGAAAGACTCATAATAGTATATTGTTATTAATAATAAGATAACAGTAATAGTAATGGTATTCATAATTCATAATAATAAATGACTCATAAGAAAATAAAGACTCACATAATAAAGAGACATATAGACATGGCAGCCCTGGTGTCATAGTGGTACAGGCTGAGCTACCATTCACAAGGTTCACCATTCAAAATTACCAGGCGCTCTGAGGAAGAAAGATGGAAATTTCTATTCCCATAAACAGTTACAGTCTCAGAAACCCACAGGGCAATTCTCTCCTGCCCTGTGGGGTAGCTAGGGGTTGATATAAACTCAGTGACAATGAGTTTGAGTGTTTTGATGTTGTTGTTGTTTATAGATGCTGTATATAGATGAAAGAAAGAAAAAGTACAAATGAGAGCGGACAGAAGGAGGAAGAGAGGGAGATATCTGATACGTGCAAAAGAATGAAAACGTGTATGGTCCTGTGTCATGCTCGTGATCCCTGGCATAAGTAATTCCATCACATTCTTGCTCTTCGTCAACCATGCTGTCCTCCGCAATCTCTGGATCCCTCCTCATGATGTGTCCGAGGCAAACACACTGGACAATGTTGGGTTGTGACCCATGAACTCTTCATTGGCTAACTTTTGAAAGTAGATCGCCGGGCCTTTCTTCCTATTTGGTGTTACTTTCAAATTTTCCCTTCAATTTTCCCACTATGGCAGTACCTAAGAGATCAGTAGCATACTTTCTAGCATTATGCAAGTCACCCCAGTATAGCTAACTATCAGATAACAAACTCATATAAAAACGAGTGGAACTATGAGCTCAAGTAAGCCATATATAACTCACCCATAATTTGGGGGCAAAGGAACCTATCTATCTATATACATATTTTATTGTATAAGCTTTTGATAGCTTGGTTTATATAAATGAATCACTCCTTTTCAATTCGATTACCCTCCTAAACTCATAGGTAGGGACCTTATTGGTATTTCCCATTAAGCGTCAGAATGTGGAAAACTGGTCACGAAGTAGCCCTAATGAAACAAAAATGGTCAAGATGGGCTCATTTTATATGTTGTTGTTGTTGTTAGTTGTGGTAGAGTTGGTTCTGACCTACAATGACCCTAAGTACAACAAAACCCAACACCGCCTGGTCCGGCACCAGCCCCAGAAGTGTTCTGAGGTTTGAGCCCATTGTGGCAGCATGTCAATGTGTCAATCCATCTTGCTGAGAGCCTTCCTCTTTATTGCTGCCCCTCTGCTTTACCAAGAACGATGTCCTTCTCCAGGGATTGGTCTCTCCT
>NW_022111373.1:16405987-16407525 GCF_000313985.2 Echinops telfairi
CAATTTGATTTATAATCACCCTTGTGATAGACTGATGATCAAGCAAATTTGTATTCTGCCACCTCAGCAAGACTAGAAGTCGGTCTTCACGGCAGGAGAAGCACAAATGTGCATGATAGGGACATAGTTTGCTAGAGCCTGTGGCCAGCTTTGTACAAAAGCAGGCAATACGGGTGTTTCGTATTTTATTTAATCTTTACCCTGGTTCCCCATCCTATTATGTCTATCTGTCTCTAATAATAGCTGCCTTCTAACTCATCCAGAGACCCCTTAGGAGACAGCCTTGTTTTCTGCTTCCCAAGGTCACACTCTGAACAGCCCATGGGACAGTTGCCCTCTGCACACACATGGCAGCTCACCAGAAAGCAACACGTACTCCCTGGCAACTGACAACAACAATTCACTGCCAAGAACTGAGTTCCATAAATGGCGATCTACCTGGAAACCACACAACTCTTTTGTTTTCGAAATCAGCAGACGTTTGGTGACGAGTGACAGATACCACAGCTGTAATATGTTGTGTATGTTGGAGATACAGGATGTGCAAAATGCATCCTTTACCTTAAGAAATGTAGCAAATCAAGAGGTCCCAGGCTTCCTTTTTAAAGAATCATGTAAGAAGCCCCAGTGGCCAGTGGGATACATGATAAACTGCTAACCATAAGGTCTGTGGTTCAAGCCCACCCACGGTTCAGTGAGAGAAAAGTGAGACTGTCTGTTCCTGTAAAGGTTTACAGTCTCATAAACCCTATACAGGTGCACTATGAGTTGGAATTGACTTGATGGTGGGGGGTTGGTTTGGATTTGTATTACAAATGAGAACTAGTCCTAGAAAGCTTTCAGGATCCCTCATACAGATGATAAAAACCAAATTCACTGCCAACAAGTCCATGCAGATTCTATAGGATGGGGTAGAACTGGCCCTGTGAGTTTCAAAGACTGTAACTCTTTACTGGAGTAAAAAGCCCCATCTTTCTTTCACAGGGTTGTTGGAGATTTTGAACTATGTACCTTGCAGTCAGCAACCAAATGCATAACCACTATGCCACCAGGGTTCTTATACAGATGATGCCTCCCCACAAATAATTCACTAATGGAACCACTTGAGAACATTATCTACCACATATTTTCATCTCTGTCTTTCTCTTGTATATAGCTATAAGATGCTATTTTATGACAAAACAGAAAGGTAATAAGCCAATTGTTTGATGCATAAACAAATATAAGAAAGAACTATAATGTATTGTGATAGAAAAAGACATTGGTTAGAGTTAGACTATTCATTTAAGTTTTTGCTGGTTTTTTATTTTAATTTACTTTATAGTAAATGATTCAAAGTATTAAAAGATGTACATTTCACTGGACATAGAACATCAATTATTGATAACTCATAAGCTTTAAGACCAAAATTATAGAACTATGTTATTGATATTACATGCAAGTAAAATTTACTGAAGATCACCCAACATTGGTTGCAGCAGTACATTGACATGGAGCTACCAGAGGTTCAGGCCTCAATTAGAAGAGGCCCTAGAACA
>NW_022111373.1:16408348-16410236 GCF_000313985.2 Echinops telfairi
GAAAGGTGTGAATGTCGCTGTGGTCTCTTCTCGCCGTACTTACTCAGCCTGTATGCTGAGCTAATAGGAAAGAAGGTGGATTCTGTGAAGAAGAATGCAGTATCAGGCCTGGAGAAAGCCTTGGAAAGGTTGTGTTGTTGTTGGGTGCCAATGAGTTGGTTCTGACTCCTGGCAGCCCCATGGACGACAGAACCAGACGCTGCTGGTCCTCCACCCTCTGCACAATGTTGTGAGCCACTGTGTCAGTCTGTCTTGTCAAGGACTTCCTCTGCTTCACTGCCCCTCCACTTCACAAAGCATCGTCTCCTTCTTCAGGGACTGGTCTCTCTTCATCACGTGTCCAAAGTGCGTGAGGCCAAGTCTCACTATCGAGGCCTCAGCTCTGTTTGCTCTCTTGGCAGACCATGGTACCTTCAATATCCTTTGCAATCATCATCGTTAAAATCATTGCGTTTTGTTCAGTCTTCCTTAGTCAATGTCCGATATTCACATGTATATGAGGTGATTAAAAGTACCTGACTTGGGTCAGTCATACCTTAGTCTTTAAAGTAACATCCTTTCTCTGCAATACTCTAAAGAGGTCTTATATAGCAGATTTCCCAAATGCAATACATCTTTTGATCTCTTGTCTGCTACTTTCATGAGCATTGATTGTGGATCCAAGCAAGATGAAATCAAGGGGGTGTAGCTTAGGGGTAGAGTACTTGACTGCAAGCAAGACGAAATCTTTCACAACCCATTTTTCTCCATTTATCACGGGTTTACCTATTGGTACTCTTGTGAAGTTTTAGTTTGTTTTGTTTTGTTTTGTTTTTAACCTTCAGTTGTAAATCCTACTGAAAGCTGCAATTGTTGATCTTCATCAGCAAGTTCTCCTCAGTTTCACCTAGCAAGGTTGTGTCATATTGCAGGTTAATAAGACTTCCTCCAATCCTGATGCTGCATTCTTCTTCACAGAAGTAGGCTTTTCTGATTATTTGCTGAGCATACATATTGAATAGTATGATAAGAGGATACAACCCTGATGCATGCCTTTCCTGATGTTAAACCATGCATTAATCCCTTGTTCTTTTCACACCACTGTCTCTTCATCCGTGTACAAGTTTCACATGGGCACAATGAAGTATTCTGGAATTCCCATTCTTCCCAAGACTAGCCTTAGTTTGTGTGATCCACACAGTCACATGCCTTCACTTAGTCAGTAAATTGCAAGTAAACATCTTTCTGGTATTCTCGGTTTTCAGCCAAGATGCAATGATTTCCCTTGTTCCAGGTCCTCTTCTAAATCCAGGGGATTGTTTCTGATAGCTCCCTGCCCATGTACTGCTACAACCATTATTGGACAATCCGCAGCAAAATTTTACTTGTACACACAAGTAAATGTCACAAGTGATGTCAATGATAATGTTCAATAATTTGAGCATTTGATTAGGCCATTGTTCTTTGGAATGGGTACAAATATGGATCTCTTCTAGTCAGTTGACCAAGTAGTTATCTTCCAAATTCCCTAGCATAGACAAGTGAGTGCTTCCAGGACTTCATCAGCTTGTTTTAAAATTCTGGTTGGTATTATATCAATTTCTGGAGACTTGTTTTTGGCTAAAAACAGTGCAGCTTGGACTTCTTTCTTCAGTCCAAGAAGTCTTGCTACCTCTTAAAGTGGTGAAATGTTGACTAGTTCTTTTTGGTAGAGTGACTGTTTTCTTTGCATCTACTTTTTGATGCTCCCTGCATCATTAAGTATTCTTCCCATAGAATTTTTCAGTATTGTAACTTGAGGATTATCTTTCTTTCTTTAGTTCCTTTAGCTTAAGATATGCTGAGCCTGTTCTTCTTTTTTAGTTTGTGGTATGGTGCTTACTAACTGCAAGGTTATCAGTTAGAAAGC
>NW_022111373.1:16410690-16416732 GCF_000313985.2 Echinops telfairi
TATTGGAATAAATTAAACAAATGATAGCTTGCATGTCTTTCTATTTTATATACAGCCCCAATTAAGGTTAAATTTCAGGTATGGGATATTGTTAAACTATCAAGACTTATCTATTTTTTTAAATTACCCAAGCCATTATTGCATTGTTTTGTTGTTTCAGTCTTGGCTATTGAATTATTTTAATACAATGTAGTTGTGACCTTTTTGCCAAGGCAGATATGGGATGGGTATGAGGGTGAAAGATTAGTCTTTTGCATGTATGAAAACTAACCTTACAAAGTTGTGACTTTTGACATTAGTCCCCTCTAATAGTATGTTTTAGACCACGGGTTCCCAATTTTATTTGGTCTACTGTTCCCTTTTCAAAAAACAAAACCAGAAACTCTGTCCTCCCCTGGAGATTTTAACCTTTATTCAGTAGCCCTTAATCTAGGGTAAAGAATATGTACCTGCTTGTGCTGCCCTGCTGGACCATTCCAGTGGCCCTCAGAATGTGCTATCACCCATGAGGGGAAACACTGTTCTAGACATTAGCCGAGAAGTTCAAAGTCCCATCGATTCTATTGATACCATATGGCCTTGGTTTGCTCACTTTAAGCAACATGTGCCCCAAATGATATTTTTGTGTGGAGAAGCTTGCTATTAGATTCATCAAGTGCCTTGCTCTTCCTGCACAGAATACCTACTAACTGCATGGAAAGTATTTCAAGCTGAGAGGAACGGAAGAGGTTAGCCATCTTTTTCTGCTTGCTGGAACTCAAGAGTAAATGTGGAGGCCAATTTTTTGTTTGTTTGTTTTAAGCAAGAATTTTTTTTACCAGCTTTAACTACTGTAAGCTTGCTGACATCATAATTATGATAATTAACATCTATTGATTGATTTCTAGATGCCAGACCTGGCACTATGGTTATTAAAAACATCAGCTTTTAGGACCCACAATTGTTTCAATTTGTCTTCACAATTCAGCAAAACAGGCACTATAACTGACCTCATTTCATGGATGAAGAAAGTGAGGTTTCGAGGGGCTAAGTGACTTGCTACGGAGCCACAGAATCAAAAGTGGCATAAAATTTGTTGGAACCCTGGATTGGCTGATTTAGAAATCTGTTTTCTTACAAAAATCAAAGTACATATATCTGCTAATTCAATATTTCAAAGTTAGGTTCACAATTTAAGCAAAACTTAGAGAGGGAGAATTGGGTATGACATTTCCTCATATATTTCTCCAATATTCTCTCTTGTACCAGTCATTTGCAGTAAGTTGAGAACTGAGGAGGGAAACATTGTGGGAGACAACCTTGAATTTGAGAACTGATGGATTCCTATCCAAAGTAAGCCTTGAATTTAGTTTGGACTAAATTTTGCCTATGAATATCCAAAAGCAAAGGACATATTTGTATGCCAGCAAGACCTATTAGATGTATACAGGCAAAGCTGTTTTCACACATAATTGTTGGACCCATGGAGCAGAGAACCAAAACCCATCTGTTGACAACAGGACATCCCCTCACAGAAGGGTCACAAGGAAGAGATGAGTCAACCAGGGGTCAGTATGGCAGCGAAGAAACACACACTATTCCTCTGGTTCCTTGAGGCTTCCTCAACCCCACCTCCAACCCCCATGGTGACCCTAGTCCTGCCTTTCACTTTGGGATAGGCAGGAGCATGTGCACAGGTACGGATAAGAGATAAAAGCTCAGAACACATGGGATCCAGGAACAGGAGTGGGAGTGGTGATACCAGAAGGGTAGGGGGGATGTGAGGAATGGTGAGGAGGAAGGAGGAACTGATTGCAATGTTCGACATATAACCACACAGAACCCCCTCCAGGGGGGATGAGCAACAGAAACCATGGGGGAAGGGAGACAGTGGTCAGTGTAAGATATGAAAATAATAAAAATTTATAATTTATCAAGGGTTCACCAGGGGGTGGGCAGGGGGGGCGGGAAGAGGAGCTGATACTAAGAGCTCAATAGAAAGTAAATGCCTAGAAAATAATGATGGCAACATATGTACAAATATGTTTGATACAAATGATGTATGGATTGTTATAAGAGCCCCCAATAAAATGATCATTTGATTAAAAAAGAAATGTCAGACCAAGTATCTTTGTAATTATATATTACACTCCATTTGATACATGCAAAAAATAGATGGAATACATGTGTGAATTTAAAAGCATAAAATTAAAACAAACACCTATGACCTCACCACCGAACTCAACACCACCCTGCTGCTAATATCCAAATGCCATGGTTAGCTCTGAGCACCCTTCAACATGTCTTCACTTCTCCCCCTCCCACTAGAAAGGTGCTAATCACCATCTGAATTTGAATGTAAAATGTCCTTGCTTTTCAAAGATTATTTTGTTATTATATTATAATTAAATATCTTGAGCAATACCTTTTTAGCATTTTAAGCTTTTGTACTTTCTATAAAAACCATAATATGCTTGTGATCTATGTGCACTTGTTTATTTGCTCACCACGGCACCTAAGATCTAGTTACAGCTGCATGTAGACATTTTTTTTTATTTATGGTAATATAACATTCCTCTTAATGAGTACGGTATTCCTAAGCAATTCTCCCAGCAGTGGGCATTTCAGTTGTTTCCTATGCTTTGCTCTGATCAACAATGGCCCTAGGAATTTAAGTATACATTTCTCCTGTGAAGACGATCTGCAAATCTAGGAGAGACATCGTTGCAGAGTCCTATTAGAAGCCACTTCTGAAAATTTAGTTTCCAAAGCTAAAACTTGTGAATGGTGTGTTCTTATTGTAGCAAATGTTTGCAGAATGGAATTGCACAATGCAGGTTTAGTGGCCTTTTGTAATAAAATTAATGTAATTCTGTTTAGAAGGATTATGTGTAAAACCAGAGCACAGGCATTTTAAAGTCCTGAACACTTACCAAAGAAAGATTTGAAAATAGCATATGTCTTTAACCAAACAAAATTGAGATAGATGTCATTTGCACTATTTGTGACTTTGTTGATCAAATAAGCTAGCTACAGCATCGCATGTAAAGGCTAGTGAGTGTATTATGGCCATTCTTGTTCAGCAGTCTTTTGCCACACTCACTTTAGCAAAAGATGTGCAAAAAGCATTGAAAATATAAATAAGTAAAGAAAATAGCATCCCAAACTAGAAGACAATACAAAATTGAGGATGATGCAAGGAATATTGGTTGATAGCCACCACTTAATTTCTTTCTTTATAATCCATTGCCACTATAGAACAAGAATTATATTTAAATTCTGCTCTCTTTTAGAGAGAAGACCTTCACAGGATGTTTGATTCAGTGTTTCTGAGACCCTGAAACCTCAACGATATACAGTATGTAACGCCTACAAAAGCCAGAAGCTGTGTCAGGACAAATCTGTTCGGAAGGAAAATGTAAACATTTCCCACTAACTAGCGAGCAAAGGAAAAGTGATTGCTGCCTGCCAAAAGTGAAACGCTTACAAGACTCAGGAAAAGGAAGCAGCCCCTCCCATTCAGATCCGACTCTCACATGCAACGCTGTACACTTTAGAACGAAACAGCGAGGACAATCTTGAAAATGCTGTGACAGCCCGAAGGAGGAGGGGGAAGAGAGCAGTGGAGATGAAAACAAAGGAGGAAGTGTCTCTAGCAGAGTTCTCCTAGAGACGGTAGCTCGAAGGCAGGTGCGCTGGAGCAGGCTTGGTGAAAAGCAGAACAGACGTTGTGGAGGGATGGCGATTGAGAGGCTTTCTAGGAGACAATCCCTGCAGAAGAAAGACAGGGTCAGATGTAGTCAACTCGACCTAGCAACACTCAGTTAATGGGGAAGCTGATCCTAAAGACAGCTCTGTTTTTATTCCTCAGATTAGTTTTCTGGCCATCCTTCACAGGACTCCTATCTGAAATGGAATAAGTAAAGGACAAGAAGTATAAACTGAAAGGTTTATTTCAGTAAATAATTCTTTATGAAAGTCAAGTGCACAGGAAGTGCTGCTTTGAAACCCCTTGGTTCTGAGTACCTTGATAAGGAGATAGCACCACCTTCCACCTGACTGCTGTGCATTATGAATATCATCAGAGTCCAAGCTGGTGCTCAGAAAGCAATGGGGCTGGCGGAGTGGGTTAACTGGATATCAGGCAGCAGAAGTGCTATCTGGCAGGATACGATCATACTAAGCAAATGCCCAGCTAGAGATGGCAGTGCCAGGAGACAAGGTGTATCCAATAGGTCCTAGACAGTGACCAGCTAGACCTAGGTCTGGCCCAGAAATCTTTAGTATATACTTTACAGAAGACCAAGATCCTGGTGAAAAAAATCAGCAAGGAAGTTAATAATGGTGAGTCATCACTGATTTTGTTTATTTGTGTGTGTGTGTTTTAGCTAAATTTGCAGTAATAGGATAATGACATTTCAGAAATCTCAGATTAACTGCACACACAATAAAACCAAAACGAAGTCCATTTAATCAAGTAATCATAATTAGCTTTATATTGAAATTTTAAAATATCATTCCATACATCATATTGCAAGCGTGACAACAATAAAAAAGAGATTTTTAATAAAGGGTTCCCTTTAAATATAAGGTGACAATTGGTAAATATGGAATGAATATTGATTATAAGAAGAAATTTGGGGGCAAGACATTTCTCTGCTCCAAAAGTGCTTACACACAAGTTTGCATTGGGGACAAATGGGGAGGGAGTAGCAATATAGTATATGGATCAGACAAAGCTGTCACTGAATAATCTGAAGATCACCGACAATTATCTGTCAGTTTGTCATTTTATGATGGCTGTGTTACTGTGTGCTACAACTTCTGTCACTGATATGTCAAATTACCAGCAGAGCAAAGAGAACAGGTTTCAGCAAAATTTTCGGACTAAGAACAGACTAAGAAGAACAGGCTGTCCACTTTGGAGGAATTAGCTACTGAAAACCTTGTGAATAGCATTGAAATACTGTCAAATACTGAAAACATAACAAACAGAAGAAGGATGTTGTCAAAAATAGTGCCAGGATGCACCCCCTCCGATCCAAACGCACTCAACCATGACTGAGGAAGAGCTGCCATCTCACAGCAGAGTGGATCATAAGGCTGTGCATGAGTACCACCGCTACGTGAGAGTCTTCAGGACAGGCACCTGTTGATAGCACAAAAGTAAAAGAAACCACAGCAAACATCAATTAATAATTGGAACTTGGAATGTCCAAGTATAAATCTAAAAACACTGGAAAATATTCAAGACAAAATAAAACTCACAAACATCACTATTCTACAGGTTAGTGAGCTGAAATGGAATGGTATGTCCATTTTTAATCAGAAGAAATTTTAGCATGTCAGGAATGAGAGTTTTGAGAGGAATGGTATTTCATTCATCATCAAAAAGGGCATTTCAAAATATATCATAAAGGAAAATGCTGTCTGTGATTGGAATTTATATCTACATGCATCCAAGGAAATTCAGGCAATACACCTAAAATTTTGCCCCAACCAAGCACTAATGCTAGTGAAGAAGGAACTGAAGGATTCTACTATCTTGAGTGTGAAATTGACCAAACATGCAATCAAGATGCACTGATAATCATTGGCAATTGGAATATAAACATTGTAAACAAAGAAAAATAGTTGGAAATTTGGGTCTTGGTGATAGAAATAAAGCTGGAGAACACATGGTAGAATTTTGCAAAATCAAGAACTTCAGAGAAAATGCCTATATATGTGGACTTTTCTGGGTGGAATACACAGAATCAGAATCGACCATACCTGTGGGAAGAGATGATAAAGAAGGGCAGCATTAGCAACTTAAACCAGGCCTGGAACTGACTGTGGAACAGACCATTAAATGCTTATATGTAAGTTCAGGTTGAAGCTGAACAAAATTAAAATAACTCCATGAGCTAAAATACAACCTTAAATCTGTCCCATTTAAATTTTGAGAACATCTCAGAAAGGATCTGCTGCATTGAACATGAACAACAGAAGACTTGATGGATTATGGAAGGACTTAAAAACATTACACATGAAGAAAGCAAAGGGTCATTAAAAAGACAGGAA
>NW_022111373.1:16417785-16419975 GCF_000313985.2 Echinops telfairi
AAAAAAAATTCAAGACTTGAATTACAATATTGTAAGACTCTATCGGCAAAATATTGAATGATGTAGGAAGAGTCCAAAGAAGTTGCAAAGAATATACAGAATCACTGTACCAAAAATAACTGGTTGAAATTCACTTATTTCAAGAGGTAGCATATGAGCAAAAATCAATGGTAATGAAAGAAAGAAGTCCAAGATACACTGAAAGCATGAGCCAAAAACAAGGTTCCAGGAACTGATGGAATACCAATTTAAATATGTCAACAAACTGATGAAGGACTAGAAGTACTCAGTTGTCTATGCAAGTAAATTTAGAAGACAGCTACTTGGCCAACTGACTGTAAGATATTCATATTTGTACCTATTCTAAAGAAAAGTTACCCAAGACAATGTGCAGATTATAGGATAATATCACAAGCAAGTAAAATTTTGCTGAAGATTATCCATCAATGATTGTAACAGTACATTGACAGAGATACACCAGAAGTTCAGGCCAGATTCAGAGGACAGCATGCAACAAAGGACATCGTAGCTGATGTCAGAGGATCTTGATTGAAAGCAGAGAATACCAGAAAGATGTTTACTTGTGTTTCATCTACTGTGCTAAGGCATTTGGCTGGGTGGATCATAAATTATGGACAGACTTGAAAAGAGTGGGAATCCCAGAGCACTGCATTGTGGTCATGAGGAAACCACATTGAGCAAGAGGCAGCTGTGCTATAAGAACAAGGGAATTCTTAATGGTGTAAAATAAGAGATGTGTGTCAGGATTGCAGCCTCTCACTAAATGTATTCAATCCGTATGCTGAGCAAATAATGAGAGGGGGTGGATTATATGAACAAGAATACAGTATCAGGTTGGAGGAGAGCTTAGTAACAACTTGAAATATGCCGATGACACAACCTTGATTGAAGGAAGTGAGAAGGACTTGAAGCAATTACTGATGAAGATCCTTTAGTGAGGATTACAACATAACTTAAAGCACACCCCAATCCTCTCACCTGGACCAATAGGTAATATGATTAACTGAGAAAAGATGGAAATTGTCAAGGATTTTCTCTTGCTTGAATCCACAATCAATGCTCAGGAGCAGTTGTCAAAAAATCAAGCAATGCATTGCATTGGCTACATTTTCTGTACAAGTAGTCTTCAGGGAGTTGAAAACCAAGGATTTTACTTTCTTTGAGGACTAAGATCAGACGGACCCAAGCCTTGGTGTTTTCAGTTGCTTCATGTCCAAATGAAATTTGGACATTAATAAGGAAGACCAAAGAACAATGAACGCATATTAATTATGAGCTGGTGAAGAAAATTGAAGGACTGTGGACTGCTAAAAGAACAAGCAAGTCTTGTGCTGGCATCAATACAGCCAGAAAGCTATTTAGAGACAGGTATGGTGAGACTGCCTCGTGTGCTTTCAACATGTTGTCAGGAGAGACCAATCCCTGGAGAATGACATCATGCTTGCAAAAGTTGCAGGGTAGCAAAGAGGAAGACTTCCAACATGGTGGATTGACACAGTGGTTGCATCAAAGGTCCATTTGAAAAGAACTCTTACTAGAATAACAGGAATTCTGCTAAAGTTGAAGTAGAACTAGACATGCAATTTATAACGAAGCTTAAGCAAAAGGTTGGTGGAATCACTTGTGCTTTATGGAAAGTATATGGGGGAAAATGCCCTGAAGAAATCAGCAGTATGCAAATGAATAACTCATTTAAAGGAAAGACCAGATGATGTTGCAAATGAAACCTGCAGTGGCAACCATCCACATCAGTTAGAGAGGAAAAAAATTAATCTTGTCTGTGTCACAATTGAAAAGGACTGACAATTAACAGCAGGAATAATAACCAACACATAGACATTTCAACTAGCTTTGCGTACATAATTCTGACTTAAAAATTAAAGTTGAGCATAATTTCTACTCAATGTGTGCCAAAACAGTTACACACATACCAACTGCAGCCAAAGCAGTTTTTTCTTTTTCTTTTCTTTTTACAAATCATTTTAGAGGCTTTTCTAACTCTTATAACAATCCATATATCAATTGGAAAGCATAGCTTTTAATGGAAATTTTAAACCAGGGAGTTTGAGATTCTCAAGCCTATTTTTGAAAGAACTGTAACACGAGGTGACACATGGCTGTACCAATATGATCCAGGACAAAGCACACTCAAAGCAAAGGCTCCCATGA
>NW_022111373.1:16421470-16425896 GCF_000313985.2 Echinops telfairi
ATAAAAAAACTAATAATTTATCAATTATCAAGGGTTCATGAGGGAGGGTGAGGAGGGGGAAAATGAACTGATACCAACGGCTCAAGTAGAAAGAAAATGTTTTGAAAATGATGACGGTAACATATTACAGATGTGCTTTACACCATGGTTGGATGTATGGATTGTAATAAGCACTGTAAGTGTCCTCAATAAAATGATTTTTTAAAATAGCATGAGGGACCATATCTGACTTCTTCTGGCTTCCCTGTTGCCATGAGGCAGGGGTCAGATACGTCTCTGTGCTTTGTCCTTCTTTTCCCATTCTGCCATCACTGTCCTCCCACGCCACTCTACTTCTATGATGGATTCAATCATTTGTTGCAATATTCAAATGAACTCACGGACAATACTCACAATTATAGTGGTTTATTAGAAAAATTGATAGATTACCACAAGTCAGGATCAGCAAAGAATAAAGATGTAGTCATTGATCTACAGAAGCACCTCTCCTCAGACAACAGTCAAGTCTCTCTGGTCCTTAGCCTCTCAGTCAAGTGGTCTCTTGTCTTCTGCCCCCGTGGACCAGGAAGTCAGCCCACCTGTCACCCTGACTCATAGTCCCACAGTGTAGGCTCAGATGAGGAGAAGGCACTCATACTCTTGGCGCTGCTCCTCTGAATCCTTGTGCCACTCTGTCTGGTGCCTCTGGCCCAAGCCTCTGCCATTTCAGAGAGAGTTTATGCTCTGCCACTGGCCCTGGGATTTCTCCCTGTGTCCTTGTTTCCTATACTCAGGAAGGGCTTTAATGGAGGTTGGTTTCTGTCTTTTAGCTGATTATACCCCTAAGGAAAAAGAAAGATGGTAGTCA
Organism: Echinops telfairi; assembly: GCF_000313985.2. Lineage (NCBI taxonomy): Eukaryota > Metazoa > Chordata > Mammalia > Afrosoricida > Tenrecidae > Echinops > Echinops telfairi. The sequence continues at coordinate 16,422,318 of NW_022111373.1, forward strand.
CAGCCTCTAATAAAGTAGTCTTAAAAGTACATTCCTTCCTAATTCTGTAACAGAGAGAACCCACCTAAATGGGATTATGGCAAAAGGCATAGAGTCCAGAATTATAATACATCATCTAAGGGTTATGACTGGAGGGCCATATTAATTGGCCATACCGCAAGGTGGGAGATGTCTAATAACCCAAAAACAGACTGATCAAGGGCAAAAGCCACAGCACCAGTGACCAAGGATGCTCAATGCATTTTGCCTGTTGATTTGGGGAGGGTCTGAAAATGAAAATACCAATATCTGATTGCTATGATAATGTTTTGAGAAAGTTAGCAAAATAAACTTGAGAAATCTTCACCAAATAATCCTTCTCCACCATATAAATAATCCTGTTCATGCTTCTCATCAAACAAGGGCAGATTTTGTGTTTTGAAGGAAACCACGTGACCCAAGCTATGGTATTTTCAACAACCTCGTGTGACTAGTGGACAATGATTAGGGACCATCAGAAGTGAAGAGGTGAATTTAAATTATGGTGCGAGAGGAGATTATTTGAAATGTCATATACTGCTGTATGCTCCTAAAGAGCCATGTAGGTAATCTCAGAGTTTGTTCTCTCAAATCCTATTTTGAATATAGAATCGCAAAAGTCAAAAGAGTCTAGTACAGGTAAAATAACATACATGGACGAAAACAGGGACGCCACAAGTAAATTTATCTACCTGAAGACCACTGATCTTTGACAGAATTGAAGTGCATTAAAATGGGAAGAAATAGTAACTAACAAATAGTGCTGACTGGAAATCCACTTTAAAAAACAGAAACAGGAGCCATATATCATACATTATACAAAAGGGAATTCAATAATGAACAGAGATCATGGCAAACCTAACAATCTTAAAACTATCAATAAAAAAATTGAAACAACATCTTTTTGTTGTTGGGCACCATCAGGCTGTTCCGGACCCCTAGCAGCCCTATGAACAGCAGAAGGACGCACTGCGGGCCCTGCGCCGGCCTCACAAGTGTTCCTGTGCTGGAGCCACGGCTTGAGCCACGGTGTCAATCCGTCTCCTTGGGGACCTTTCTCTTGTTCACTGTCCCTCTGCTTTTTCCATGTATTCTGTTCTTCTCCAAGGTCTCCTTCTCCAGAGACTGGTCTTAACTGACAACATGTCTAAAATCAGACAGTTTCACTATCCTTGCCTCTGGCGCCACTATTCAGGCCAGACTTCTTCCAAATACATTTGTTTGTCCTCTTGGCAGTCCATGGAACCTTAATCTTCAGCAGCACCACCAAGCAAATGCATGGATGCCGCTTTGGTGCTTCTTACTCAAGGTCCTGGCTACCATGACCAACTGTTCTGAAAGGGATCATAGCAGAAGGGTCTCGATACAGTGAGAGAAAATTGTGGAACAAAACTCAAAATAAAAAAAAAAAAAAGACCAAGCCTCCTAGTCAGAGGAGACAGGTAGAAACCTGCCCTCATCCCGAACACACACACCCTCAATCCCACCCACCCCTAAAAATACTATAGCTTAGTCATTCTCAGGTCTGAAATGGAATTCACCTTATGACTCAATTTTCTGCCAAAGAATTAGCATGTCTATAAGAACCATAACACTAATGAGGTATATATTCCTTAAACTAATCAACCATTTGAAATCAAACTCTCACTCACTGATTGCCATTGATTTCACTTATCCTCACCCTGTGGGACAGAATAGAGCTGTTCCACGCCATTTCTGAGACTATAAATCTTTATAGAAGCAGAGAGCCTCATCTTTCGCTCATAAAGCAGTTGTTGGGTTTGAACCACCATCCCATGGTTAGCAGCTCAATGCTTAACCCACTGCATCACCAGTGCTCCTTTGAGATGAAAACAACAACATATCCCATGGACAAAGTTCAGAAGGGTTGGGGAAGAATGGAGGTAGGAAACAGGAGTTAGTGGGCTCTGTGGTGCATCAATTACATGAAACAAAATGTGTAGCAGTGGAAAGTCTGTGTGCTCTGTAAACTTTTACCCAACTGACAATAAAAAGTTAAAAATGCAAAACAACACCAAAAAACGTTGAATGGATACTGGGTAGCTAATTTTTACTTCAATGCTGTATGTTCTGTTTCGATGTCATTTCATTTCAGAGTCAGCATCTCGTTTCTAATTAACCGTTTCTTTCTGCTTTGCTTTTGATGGAGTTACTTCCCGTTTTTAAAGTTGGAGGAGAAAACTTTGATTTCAAACGTAGCACCACCACCCCCGATGAGTTTCTTCTGTACACTTTGATCCTACTGCCCACGGAAGCGGAGAGGAATCTAACATTCTCATGTTCTCCCTCCAGCAATCTTAAGGGAATAGTTATATCTTTCCGTCGCTTGAAAAGGTCCCAGAGCAAGTTTTAAGCATGCGCAAGCATTGTCTTAGGTTGGCGTATAATTAGTTCAGCTTTGGTTTCAGTTTTCTTGCAATTTTCACAAAATTTTGTTGGTTATCTCATGGCACAGGAAATCTTCCTGCTAGCACTACCACACTTTAAGGTTGACCTTATACTGTGGCCAAGGGGACTATCTGAAACAAACCCCCTCCACATGGATGTTTCTACTGTCTCTTCCTGGGGAACACATATGAAACATATGCTCATTAGTTACAGGAACCAATTTAAATGATAATGTTTTCAAATGGGCAACATCAAATAAACTTAGGGAGTAAACATCAGTGCAACGTGGTAAACAAGCTATGAAGTGCAGCTGAGTGTGAATGTGATTATCAAGGGACAGGGCTGGTGAGTGCAGGGCAAGTAAACCAATCCAAGACCAGATCATAATGCAAATGCCTCACGCAGTGCACTCGATTACTTCTCCCTTAGCTCTGCAGCCACACTCTTCCCCGCAGGTTAAAAAAAAATTAAGAATTCCAACGCTCTTGCTGGCATGTGCAGTGTTTATTAAAAGCAGAGGGAAGTGACAAGTATAAAGATGTGCTTGAGGGCTTGGTTTACACCTGCATGACTTTTGTAAGTACAGAGCACCGTGAGGTGTGTATAGCAATTCTATTGCTAGGATCGCCCTGGAGGTTAAGTTGCTAAGTGCTCAGCTGCTAACTGAAAGTTGGAGGTTCAAACCTCCACTGAGAGATACCGCGAGAGAAAAAGTTGGGGGTCTTCCTGAACACCTTGCATCCCAGGGAACCCTCAGAGGCAGTTCTGCTCTGTCACAGGCAGGCCTCTATGAGGCAAAACCAGATTTGAAGACACCTGAAAATCACACCAAGATTCAGAAAAGTATAGTTTCATTATTCAAGGCAGAAATCCGATTCTGGGCTTGCCAATGTTGTGTTTATTAGTTGCCATTGAGACAGTTCTGCCTCACAGCGACCCTTTGTACAACAGATCGAAACTCCTGGTCCTGGACCATCCTTACAATTGTTCTGAAGTGTCAGTCCCTCGTCGCAGCTAGGGTGTCCATCTGCCTTCCTTTGGGGGCTGTTCTACGTTGCAGGGATTGTTCCCTCCTGATAATATGTCCAAATACGTGAGACACAGTCTTACCATCCTTGCCTCTAAAGAGTGTTCAGGCTGTATGCCTTCCGA
>NW_022111373.1:16426913-16449059 GCF_000313985.2 Echinops telfairi
AAAAAATAATGCCAACTAAAATTTTCTAGGTTCTGTATGAGCCACTGTATTTAATGGATAGACAAAGAGGTCACAGAGTAGTAGGAAGACAGCTAGATAAATAATGTGATCATATGGAAGTATGTTATTAAAGGAACAAGGAAGCAAGAGCATTAATTCTGCTGACTGTAGAAGAGGAATTCACAGAGAAAGGAGTAGGTTTAGAACACTTGAGTTGGTATCAAATGATAGAAGGGGAGTTTATCAGACTGACAAAGGGTAAGGAAGAGATTCCCAGCAGAAAAGGCATTATGTACAGAGAAATGAAAATATATGACCCATTCTGAAAGCAGCAATTTAAGGCATGTGGGGAGGAATGTAGGAGGAAATGAGGCTAAAAAGATCACTTAGGCCTTATTTGTTTCCAATTTTAAATAGCACAGCTTACAAAATTTTAAATAGAAAAAAGAAAAAGCAAGCCCCCGAAAAATGAATCATAATCTCAATACCCAATTAACCTTGTTGACAGCTCTTAAAGAAAGCCATAAATATATGTGGATAATTAAAATTATTCATGAAAATACTTGGAGAAAGTAAATGCCTCACTTTGTCTTTCCTGATGCCTCTCCCCAAAGGGATCTGCTATTAGTAGTTACTTGAGTTTTCTTATTGCTTTTGTATAATTTGAATTTTTAAACCAAGAAGACCATGCTATACATGTGATTATGCATCTTGCTTCTTTGGGGCAGCTAGTGGTCATAATATAGTTGAGGAGTCTTGCTATGGTGGTATATGAAGATTTCATTCAGAACTTTTACCAAGATTTCCTTTGTAGGACTGAAACAATTTAATTGATAGCTGTTGAGGTAAATTTTGTTCTTGCTTTATTATTTTGTTTGCTTGTTCATGGAATTACAAGATTACTTGAATAAATAAATAACTTAGCCAATGGCTCTCTAGATTCTTCTCAACCATTTACTTTTCTGGTAACAGCTCCTCAAATGTGTTCTCTTCCACGCAGACTTGCTCCTTTGTGTATCACCAACCTTCTTAAATGTACTGATTTAATAGATAAAAACTCGGTATCTTGATGACTTGATTTCTAGTTCTTTAAATAAGTGCATGCTTGAACATCTTTTCACAATTTGGCTGGCCAATTTTGGAAATAGATTTAGAAGACATTTTTATCCCATGGTGTTTTGGATTGTATTGTATTATATGTCCCGAAAAACATGTCAAAGCCATAACCACATACGTGTCAAAGTAAATGTATTTGGAAACAGAGCTCTTCCTTGGTAATCAAGGCAGGTGAATGAGTGTGCTTTCTACTCCCATAAACAGTTACAGTCTCTGGAAGTCACAAGGACAGTTCTACTCTGCCCTCTAGGGTTGCTATGAGCCAGCATCGGCTTTTTGATTTGTTATAGATTCTATTCAACAAGTTCATTATGGAGAAGGTGCATGGACATTCAACCCTGCAGAGTGGTGACTTATCAAAGAAGAAGCAGACGCAGCAGCAGCAGCAGCAGCAGCAGCAGCACACGAGAAAGATGCACGTGAGGATTTGTCTACAAACCAAGGGACACCAACAGAGGCCCAGGACAGTGTGAACTGAAAGAAGTAAGGATAGATCCTCCAATAAAGTCAAAGCAAAAGATCCTCCCTCTCTGCCAATGCTTTGAATTTCGATGTCTACTGGCCTCAGCTAGGAGCTGATTAATTTCCTCATAGCCAACCACTTTCTGAGACTTCCCAATGGCAGTCTCAGGAAACTACACATAAGCTGATCATCAGACATTATCCTGCAACTAAAATATGTTGTGTCTTCAAAAGTTAGCTTTTGGTAATATTTTGGATGAAAATATGGAAAGAGAAATGAATAAATTATCATTTATTTATTCTTAGTACTTTGGTTTATATTTTAAAATTAATCCTCTTCATGTGTTGTAAGTTTAATGAAGTATCAAGTTTACTCTTTAGGCTTATAGAAAACAGTCATTTGGATGGGAGCCGGCGGGCAGCCAGTCCTTCAAGCTTTCGTTTTAATCTGCCAAAGGAAATTAAGAAGGATGAGAATGGAAACTCTACCAAAGTACTATGGGTGGGGGAGGAACTGCTTTAGAGATTTAGCCTCATAACTTCAATGAAATTAATATGTTTTCCAATGATTCCTTAATGAATTTTTTCCTCTTGATGAAATTAACCACATTACTTCAACCAATAAAAACAAGAGCTGGATCAAAAACATTGGTTGACTTTTATGTCATTCACATATTCCGACAGCGAGCACGTTCTCGTCATGCAGTCATTGTGGGGGTCTTTTGTTAAGCCTGTGTAAGAGGGGATTGGTGGCACTGTTGGGTAAGCATTAGACAAGTCACCTCAAGTTCTGTGGTTCAAACCCACTAGCATCTCTGAGTTCAAATCCACTCAGATGCAATGGGCTTGGTTTTTTGAGGGGAGATGGCCTTTACTTGGTCACCAAAATGGGTCAAAGCTTCTTAATGTGACACTAGAAAAATCCACAAAGACTAAAACATGCTTCCAAAAGAAGCCCCCATTGTAGGTATCTGGTTATGTCATCCTGGCTATCCCAGGTACGATAGTATCTGTAGCTGGCACCAATCTTGTAATCAAATCTAGCACGTGATTCATCTGTTTTTCTAATTCCAGGTTGGAGGCCAACTGAGCTTCAGCACATTTTATAAAGCATTTGGGCTAACACTCTACTTCATTGACCTCCACCCCACCATAAAAACATGCATCTATGTTCAAAACACAAGTGCTTGATTTGCCTATATGATGTGTGACTCTACTATAAATCAAGCTGCCTTCTCAGTAACAATATTGTCAGCAAATTGTCAATGGAGGATATGGAAAATTTGGAGTTTTTGGCGAACAGATCAATCGGGAGCAGAAAGGAATTGCTTCTGTCAGAAACACCATTCCCACCTGTAAATTGCTACTTTTACAGATAGGCAGGGGATGTCTGCTCACTGAATGCTTGTCTTCAATTTACCTTCTATTTAATATACAGCTTTCTCCTCTTTGGGGGGTTAAATAACCACAATTGAAATGAAGTGGCATAGGACATCTCATACCATATTGGCTGGAAAATCACATTATTTTGTCCTGATAATGAGCCACATTGACCTTTGCTTCCCTCTTGTTGTGTGTGTGTGTTCATAGAACTGTGCAACTTTTGCTCTAAGATTTCTCAGGACCAAGTTGCTAAGATAGAGAAGTCAGCTGTATTAAACGATAATCATTGTGGTATTCCACTTTATGACTTTTTAATCTAATATTCTACTTAAAATGCTGTTAAAGCATTTTTAGTCATTCAGTAGGGAGCCTAATAGACCTTTCTTGAAGATTACTAAGCAAGAATCGCTTCCCTCTTTCTTGCCACACATCCCCCTGCCCCCCCAGATTCCCAGCCCAATCATCAGAGGAGACAAAACCATCCTCACTATGGAGATATTCGTGTGCCTGGTTCTTCCTTCTCTCTGGCTGTGAAAAATCACCCTCTTCAGCGCACACAACAGTGTAATTGACTCTCTGGGGCAGCTGTCATTGGGTCTTTCTATAAGAAATCATATTAGCCTTCCTTTTAAAGGTACTCAGGGTAATAAGTCATCCTTGACATTCGCCATTCATGCAACACAATGTCTGTGTTACAAAATCAGCCCCAAGCTTATCAAATAATTAATACCAGATTTATAAATGACACAGATGATGTCAGGTTTTTGTAGTAAGTGGGACCTTGATCCCCAGCACTTACTGGTTGCAATCCTTTTACTAACAGATAACATCTGCCCATGAGTAATTCTTGGTTTCAGGAAAGAGCCGCTTTTAGTGATTTTATTCCGGTGAAGTTTACCAGCTTTCCAACACTTGAAGCAGAATGCTTTTGTATAACTAGCATACAGAAAGAAATGGCTATGCAATCTCTTTCAGAATTTTTTAATACCTTGAGGGGATCATATTTAAGGATAAGAGATTCAGATTCAATTATTCAGTCCTTGGCCTGGGAATCATTTCAGAAATTGCTCATGAGCTAATTGCCTATACACTTTGGGGTGATGTCAATCTGTTTAGCAGGGAAGGAAAAGACATTCTACAACCTCGGTTAGATTGGAAATACTTTGAGTTACTAATTATCACATTCACATCTTAAAAGGAATGACGAGCATTCTCCTAAGTATGCCAAGTCTCCTCGCTGTTAAAGTAAGAGGTTATAGATAAGTCAGAAATCTGTAATCATCCCTGAGGCTTAGGCTTGGAGACATCCATATGAACTCATGTTTACTTTAACATAGATTCATATGGTTACATAAAGAAATATTTACAAATCTGTCTATATTCATGAATTAGTGTGCACACATATACTTGTTCTGTCTGCTGACAAGGCCTAGAATTAAAAGCACGTCAGTAACCATGAGCATTTCTAGCACCCAGATCTTGGATTCTAATACTCCATAAGTCTCCATTCCAAGGAGCCAGGGCTCCCGAGAGAAGTGACTGCATTGTAGGACTGCACAAGGACAATCTGGTATGTGTTAGCCAGGGCTGAGAACATGCTCAAACAAAACAAACAAAACAGCAAAACACAACCCACAACAATGAGCATATATCAAACAGATACTAGAGCCAAATGAAAAAAATCCAAATTACTAAAGTTGGAAGAATTTGAACCACAAACTAAACCAGATAGTATTGAATGATAGCCCAAAGTATCAAATGAATGTCTATGAGTTCTTGCTGCTATAAATGACTGAATAAATAGGAGAAAACTATCCTATGTGGAATTCCAAATAATTCCTGTAGCATTTTTGCCCTTGAGAAAGTGGAGCATAGCTCCACACTCCTAAGCTGCGGGTTGTGTGCTCTGACCTCTTTCCCAAGAGTATAGTCTAAAAGGGGGGTGAAACTAACTTTACAAACATAACCTTCAGTAGGTGATCAAGGTTAGCACCTATAGTAATAAGCCATGTTCATAGTATGAGGGAGCCTCAAAAGTGTCATGGAAAGATGGAGTTAAAAGATAATTGAATTTTTTCATGAACTTTTTGAAGCTCTCTCCTATGGACTCTCTATGGTTTTCCTTCTAGAAACCCATAACCCTTGTCTAACCTTGAGAAACACATCACCAAATCCCAGCTGAGAGAGACATTCCACGAAATCTCTGAGCAGTGCAGGTAGAAGCAGCCCCAGATTACAGATATTTGCTTTATAGAGAAGTCACTTTACTTATCTTTTATAGCTATGTGAAATTGACCGTTAGTTTAAAACAACTGAGCTAAACCCTACTTGCGACCAATTTTTCATCACAATCACCTTCACTAATTGTGTATTCAGCTTTTAAATCATTGAAATGGTTTCAAGCCATTTCTTGCACGAAAACCCACACCAAATCAAGTTCACAGCCATGGAATCAATGTTGACTCAGAGCCACCCAAACGAACTCAGTAAAGCTTCCCCAATAGGGTTTCTATGACTTTAAATCTTTATGCACACAGACTGCCCAATTAGAGTAGTTGGTGAGTTCAAACCATCAATCTTTTGCTTAGAAGTTGAGTGCTTTTATCTCTGTGCCATCAGGGCATCTGATTGGATGAAAGTGAGACTAATAAGAACCAGATGTACCTGTTTCAATTTACAAATTTGACTTAAAGACACGCTTTGGAAGGATCTGGTTCATAACCCAGGGACTACTTGTACTCCTTAAAACTATCACGGATATGGAAGTAAGAAAGTGTCAGAATCAAAGAAGCCTCAGGAGATCAGACAACGAGATGCAATGAAGTGTGTTGGACAAGGGGAATATTCACTAAGAAAATCTAAAGTATAGCCTTTAATTACTAATAGTATAGCCACAGGGACTCACTATGACAAATGCACCATGCAGATATGAGGTGTTAATAGCGAGAGAAACCAGGGATGGGGTAAATGGGAACTTTATACTTCTTAACAACTGTTATGTAAACCTACAACTATACTTAAATAAAGAATTTATTCACATTTTAAAAATAAATTGTCCCAATTTTACGTTTTACTGTTCACGTGGACGGATTGTAATTGGATATCAATATGTTAATGACACCCAAGATGAACTCTTATTCTCCAATGGCCTGTAGATTTGTGAGCTGATTCTTCTGAGTGTTTCATCAAAGCTTTAATGTTACTCTCAAAATGGGCTTTCAATGATTAGAGAAACATTTTCTAAGTTGTTCATGTGCTGTCCTTTTGCTTATTACTCCATCTCGGATAGCAGCTACTATAGCTTGACTCCCAGTTTTATTAACCCGCAATTATGATTACCCTTCTAAAAACACTGTACACCCTGGTCAGCCTCACTCCATGTGGTAATGAGGTTTGGAATGTATCATTGCAAGCCTAATTCTGCCCATTATATTCCTGCCTCTCCATTTATGCTGGTCTAAAAGTGTTATTTGAGCCGGAAGATCATTCTGTAACCTTCAGATTACTGCTGGGTGGCTTCGGCAAAAAAGGAATTACCAATGCATTAAATTTGAATTAGCTCTGAGAAATCATGCAGATGTATGCACAGAACATTATAGCAATACTGTCTCCCAGGCACAGCAAAATTGCTTTTATGCAGTTTTAAAGAATCACTTGAGCAACCTTTAAATTGCACACATGATGAACCTGAGCCAGCATCTTCTGTTTAAACACACACACACACACACACACACACACACACAGCCCTGCAGCATAAATATCGCCTTTCAAAGAGTTGTCTTTCAGGAAAACCTGGGGATACACAGACTGTTGCTGAGCAAGCTATTTGGGCCGGCCATGTTAGAATGCCCTGGCAGAGAGGGCGGCCGCAAAAGTGTCACTTAGACTAATGATTATGAATTATGCAGAGGGTCATATCCTCTTAGTTACAAGTCATTTACACGGTTTCCCTCTAGAATGGTTCAATTTTTTTTCCTTCTCACAGGAAATAATTCATTGAATTTACTGACATTCTATTTTTGTTGCCGAATGCCAAGTTTGCAAAACAACCAACAGAGAAAACGTAAGATGCCAATGCTCAGGGTAGCACCATGGACGTACAGGGCTTGGGCTATTTCATTGTTCCCTTTCTGTCTGTCAGGTGCTTCCCGGTTTGAAGATGTGACAGTTTCAATCTCCTTCTCTGTCTCTCTTGCTGATCTTAAGTGAAAGCCAAAAGATAGTAGAAAGAGGAGTGCAAGGGGGGGGGAGGAGAACACTGTTAGTGTAGAAAGCTACATATCTCAATCTGTAAGATATATGCTGTTTCCGTGAACTCCTCAGACGGCAAGACAATAGAAACATCTGGATATCTCATTCAAGCAATTAAAGTCTGTCCAGTTTCTCTATATTTTTCTGAATCTAAGACCTTGATCCACACTAAAAAGGAGACAGCTCGTGGATAAGCCCGTACATTTTCACAGGTGACATGAATTGCAATAAAACTCGTTAATCAGGGCTGCATGGATCGTTGAGAAGTGAGCTAAAGGGCTGTTTCCAGTTGTTCTGGTATTCTGGGGCTTGCTGAACTTAGATTTGGAGAGTAAATAAAATGAATCACACTGACCTGGTCCTAGAAATGGACTAACCATGACCGTCTTCAAGGTCAGAAATGGTTACTCACAATAAAGCTTGCCAGGAGGCGGGAAAGTGTCTTTTCCAAATTGACCTGGCAGATTTCATCTCAACGAGAACTAGGCATGGCGGACCTTCGCAAGCACAAATCTCCTGTCTCAGAGTCAACAAGGCATTATTAGTCTTCACAGTCAAACCCCAACTCATGCCCTGGAAGAGTTTCTGACTCACAGTCACCTTAGAGGCCATGGTGGGCCTGGCCCTGGGGGTTTTCAAGTCTGTGACTCTTTACAGGAGTAGAAAACCTTCTCTTTCTCCCTTGGAGTGGCTGCTGGCTTTAAACTGCTGCCTTGCCGGGTACCAGCCCAATGCTTTACCACTACGCCACCCAGGCTCCCTATTCTCCCCATAAACTACTAATCAACAAACCACTCTGTCCTGGAAGCTACCATCGAAGCTAGCTAGACTGCTTTGGAAGGATCCTTATTGCCAGAGTGACCAGGGTCAAGTGAAGAGAACAGGAGAAGAGTGTTGATATTTGTAGAATGGATCAGTCACATCTTTGGGCAGCCACATGTACTGTTCTGGAGGAACCTACGGTCTTTAGGGAGATGCTTCTGGAACACAAATGACTCCTGCAGCAGAACCAGAAGTTAGCTGTCACTGTACCAGCTAGATCGCATTCCCTTGATCTTGTACATCCTGAAATAATGGCCAAACTCCCAAAGGGCGACTTAGCACAGTAGAGTCAAATGCTATTGAAAGATCTTCCCTGGCATGATAATTCATGGAGATAAGAGCAGAAGGAGACATTAAAAACAGTAGGCACATCAGGATACTTCTCAAACTCTCAAAATCTTCTTAACGCTCAAGAAAAATGAGGTGTTTAGGATAGCCTGGAGTCCATGAGTGCTGCAACTGATTAAGGTGCTCAACTGCTAATTGGAAGATTAGAGTTTACACCCAACCAGAGGTGCCTCAGAAGACAGGCCTGGTAATCCACTTCTGAAAAATCAACCCTTGAAATCCAGTTGAAGACAGTTCTACTGTGACATACATGTGTTTCTAGGAGTTTAAATTGCTGGTGTAGAATAACCTACATTGCTGGAAAGCTCTGCCCATCCCAAACTCTGTGTCCTCACCATCTACCTCTGTCCCCTTCACTTAAGCCCACAGCCAAACTGACTTTCTTTTCCTTCCTCTAATAAACCAAGCTTCCTTCAGGTCAAGGTCTCTGCCAAAGCACTCTCCTGATGATATCCTGGATAGGTAGAGGTGAAGCCCAACTTATCAATCAGTTATTAACTTATCAATCAATTATTAATGATGCCTCTTTGGGGTTATGACTTTTGTTTAAGTGAGATGCTGAGCAGAACGGAGTTCTCTCTTGCCTCTTCGGCCTCTGCTAGATCTGTATCTCCTGCTACATCACCTGTCAATCCCAGGAGACAGCAATGGACATCTGACCTTGGGTTCATTCAGTCAACCTTAGATTCATTCAGACAACCTCAGGTTCATTCAGTTCTTCATCTGCCAGCCTTTGGCCCTCCTGTTTCATCTTAGTACTTCCTGGTCATCAGTCCCCACAGTTGCACAAGTCAAGACAAGTCTCCAGCTTACATCTCACCTACAAATTTGAATCATAGTGGACTTAATTTCTTCTACAACTGTATGAACCATTTCTGGATATAATGCCTTTATATATACATATGCACATAAGTGACACACGTTTGCTTCTCTCAAGAACCCAACTTAACACATCTTGTACTTTGAGTTGTTCTAGAGGAACAAAATCATAAAAATGAGCTTCCTAAATCAGTTCTCAAGTCTGATTAAGTCTAAAGGCACAGGCAACTCTTTTTCTGTCTCTGTAAGTGCAGATAAGTTGTCACTATTAGTAAAGGGGGCATTGTTAATCCATGGCATGGAGTGGCAAAGCTAATATCCAAAACAGCACCACGATTAGGTGAAGAGTTCATGGGAAGTATGTTCTGAATGATCAAGATATCTTTCTAAATTTTGTCAGCAAAAGAAATATAAGGAAGCTAGTTGGTCAGTACTATTTACAATAGACAAACTGGTAAAGTAAAGAGATGAACTCAGAGCTTCAGAAGTCCAGATCAAATGCCAAAGAAAAGACCTCAACACTGTTACCTGTGCCATTAAAGAAGCCACCATCTCTTCTAGTGACAGAACTTAAATCTGTTACTCATCCATGGTCTATGGCCAATAGCTAGGCTGGATGGTCAGGGATTTGGAAGGAGAAAGATTGGGAAGTTGGTGACAAGGTGTGGGCAAGAGGTATGTGAGTAGACCTCTCAAAAAGGGAGGGTGTGTGTGAAGATATTTGCATCTCATGTGAAGGCTCACAAAAGGGTAACCTCTGTGGAGGAAGATTTTAACATCAAGTAGCTAGGATGACATGATCAGTGGAAACCAGTCATCTTCGTTCTCTGTTACTACTGCCGTAGCCCAATGGGTGCATTGAACAAAGTGGCCATATGACAGGAAGGGAGGTTCTGTGTGACCTCAGGAACAACATGGACTCATCCTCACCAAGGCTGACTTGGCTATTTCCATTGCTGAGTGCCCATTATGCCAGCAACAGAGACCAACACTGAGTCGGTGATATGGCTTCATTCCTTGGGGAGATCAACCAGCAACATGGCTGCAGGTTGATTGCATGGGATCACTTCCTTCATGGAAAAGACAATATTTTGTTCTTATTGGAAGAGACATTGCTCTAGATACAGGTTTGACTTCCCTGCACACAATGCTTCTGCCAAAGCTAATATTTATGGACTTATAGAACATCTCATCTACCAGCATGGTATCCCACCCAGAATCACATTAGATCAAGGGCCTCAACTTCACAGCAAATGAAGTGCAGCAGTTGGCCCATGCTCATGAAATCCACTGGCCTAACCATCCTCCCATCATCCTGAAGTAGCTGGATTGATAGAACTATGGAATGGACTTCAAAAGACACCAGGTAGGCAGCAACACCTTCCAGGGCTGGGACAATTTCTCCACAAGGCTGTATATGCTCTAAATTAGTGTTCAGTATAGGATGCTGTTGCTCCGATGTTCGGTATAGCATGCTGTTGCTCCAATAGCCCACCAATCCCAGAGTCCTCAGAGGACCTTGGATTCATACAGCTCTGCGTAAAACATCTTGTGGCCCTCCTGTATCATCTTAACACTTCCTATTCATCTTCTCCTGCAGCACCATCTGCAGCTCCTCCAGCATACATCTGGTCTATAGACATGAACCAGAGTGGACTTCACTATGTCAGTAATCATGTAAGCCATTTCTTGATATAACTCTCTTTCTGTATACATACATCAAGCATCACTGGTTTTGCTTCATTAGAGAACCCAACCTCACACAGTATTTATCCTCCATGAACATAGTATATCACAGCATATTCTTCATGTTCACCATTCATTCTTGCCCTTCCAATTAGAATGGCATGTCTGTGAGAGCAGAAACTTTTGTTTAGTTTACTGCGTTCTTTCTAGACTCTAGGAAATTAACTGGAAAATTGCAAGTGTTCAGTAAACTTTGTTGATGTAAAAGAACTAATACATTTTCATGTGTTTGTCTACTCTTAGTCTAATGGTGCTCCTTCCATTGCTACATGTGAACACATGTGTGTGCACATGTGTGCCAACACGGACACACACATTCACACCTTAAATTACTAGGCAGGTGGACACAGATCTTGGCAGAAGCTGTCTAAAAGGGAGTAGGTAAAGCACTGGCTGTAAGTGGGCAGTATATAAATTGGATACCCAAAACTGGGGGAGATAAAGGCATGAAGTGGTTGGCTTACAAACTTTCATAGGTGAGGGGGAGGAAATTCACAGGATTATAGAGTTAAGATGTAGGTGTTTCTTAATTGCAATTGTGGAACTAAAGAATTATATACAGGTGCCAGCTTGGCAAGGCGTGGATTGAGTTAGTTTATTGTGCCAACCTGGCCGATAAACACATGTGGGGTTAACTGAAGGGTGGAGGGATAAATGGCGCGGTGAGCCTCGCCTTTCTAGTTCTTGCTTTGTGGTCGTACCAGCGGGGTGCAGCTGCCTTAGCCAGCTCTCTGCCTCAGCTGGCAAGGCTGACTTCCTGCAAGGCATCCCCAAGGAGAAGCCGCATGGACCTACCCCGATGCAGCCCTGGGTGCTGGAGCAGCTGTGTGGAGGCCCCTGCCAGCGCTGAGATGCTTACACATTCACTGACTCAGCTTTCCTCCTGCAGTCGGCATTGTTGCCTCTGTTTTGTAAGACGGAGGAGGACTTTATGGATTGGTGTCGGACATATGGGTTAATGTTGGACTTGTGGGCTTGGGCAGCACTGGGTTGGGATATTTTCTTGATGCGCACTTAACCTTTACATAAAACTCTCTCTTGGACATGAAGTGCCAGCTGTAGAAGTATCTGCTCAAGAGGAAGCTCATCAAACGTTTTAGCTCTGTGGTTTGAGACAAGTGATTCAGCAGGCACTAGAGGGCTGGTCACCAAGGAGAAAGTTCATCTGGCGCCAAGAGGAGGAACATCACAGAGTAAGAGAACTGACTGTATGGAGAGACCAGAGTGTGCTTGCCGGAGACAGCACTTAGTCCTTCAGGAAGCACAGCCTTTCTCCTGTCCTTTGTTCAGAGAAATAAGAAAGTTCCATTGTGAACTATACATGATTAAAACTCACATTTGAAGTGGCAAAGTAAAGGCATCCAAAGACGGGATGTCCGGCGGTGTTGGCAAACCATAGAAGAATCAGACTCTGAGCGGTTTCCTTAGAGAGGTGCATCAACTTCTGGCCTTAGACCCGGAAGTATAAAATGTCCTCTTTTTGGTAGGGAAGCAAGAGCATACTAGATTCCAAATATGCAAGGCAATTTAGCAAGCTGCTAAATTGTATCATTTATCTGTATTTGTTCTTCCATGGCTCTTAGAGTCAATTAAAAGAATTAAAAGTAGAAAACGACTTGTATTTGGTGGTGCAGAACAGCAGAATTTTATTCACTCACAACTTTGGGGGCCAGAATTCCAAATTCAGGAGATAAGCATGCCCATGCTCACTCCAAAGGGTCTCCAACGAGAGAGTCCCTCTTCATTTCTTCCAAATTCTAGTGGTCCAGGGATTCCTTGTTTTTGATAGCATCCCTCTGATCTCTCCCTCTATGGTCACATGATGTTCCTGCATGTCTGTGTTTACGTATCGTCTCTTCTTTTAATAAGAACACAAATCATATTAGATGACAGTGCACACTACTCCAGTATAGCCTCTTGCTAACTTAAATCTACAAAGACCCTGTTTCCAAAGAAGGTAACGTTCATAGGTACTGGAATAGAGGATTTCAAACTATTTTTTGGTGGATCACAGTTGAATATATCACAGGCTCCTTCAGTCTTTAATCTGAACAGGTTACGTGCATAGAGAGTGTTTAGCCAAAATTGTTTGATAATGTCTGAACATTCTGGTCCACCCACGCTAGATTTGGCATGTCTAAAGCTCTGGAACCATTTGTCATTCCCATGGGAGTTTCTACACCTCCGAGGTCATGATCAAGGTCTGTTTGTGAATAAGAAATATGGCACTTAATGCCTACATACTACATATCCATTTTCATAGTAAGGAAATCTACATGCATCCTATTTATATTTGGCATGACCACGGTGACAAAAAAGAGCCAGGGTGGCATAGTGTTAGCCATAAGATCAACAGCTTAAATCCACTAGTCGCTTTTTGAAAAACGAGGCTGTCTGCTACTGTAAAGATTCAGTCTCAGAAACCATAAAGGGCAGAGTTCTCCTTTGTTCTGTACTCTTTAAGGTGGTTATGAGTCAGAGCCAATTCATGGAAGTGGGTTTTATTTGGTCGTTATTTTATAGCTGGGAAAAGAAAAATGACGGACGCAGAACTCCAGCAGCGAGTGGTTTCTTTGATGATAATATGCAGGAAGTGGGCTGGAACTGAGAAAATTGAGAAATCGACTTTCAGTTAAAATTCCAAGAAAAAAAAGCACGCACAGACATAAGCAGCCAAATAAGCTTTAAAAGCTTTGCTGCTAATACAGGTCAGAAAAATTGCTGTTTCCAGATAGACCGCAGAAGTGGGGCACTCAGAGGTGAAAGATGAGCCTATTTCTTCTTAGTAGATATATATCTTTTAAAAAGCCTCCAGTTCTGAATTAGGAAGGTGATACATGCTAATTGAAACCCATGGGTGTGTATGCATGACAATGCACCTGGACTTGGGACACACAGTTGACATGAATTACAAAAAGCAAAAACACCACACATTGGTACTCTCCTGGAAAATTCCTTTGGTCTTGGTAGCTGTAGTCCCATATGGGGATGGAACCATTCTATCTGTTTCTGTTTTCTATATTACAGTTTATAGGTAAACGCAGTAAATAATAAGCAGTTCACATGGCTGAAGCGAGTGACCCTAACTTAAGTATACCAGACCTGATCCTGGTTTGATCCTTGAGCTTACGTGTGTGTTTGAGTCGCCGTGGTGGTTATTACGTCAGTTCATCAAGCGCAGGGTTTCCCTCAGGTTTGGTGACCCTTTACTTGAATCAACGGTAATATCCTCTCCAGCAGTTGATCTTTCCTGATGATGTGCCCAAAGGAAGGTAGCTGAATCCTTGCTTCGCAGCAGCATTCCAATTGTATTCCTTCTAAGTCTGATTTATCTGTTCTTCTAGAAGTCCACAGCGTGCTCCGTAGTCTCCGCCAAAACCGCAAGTTGAGTGCATCGATTCTTCCGCCTCCGCTGTTGCTTGCTCAGCTCTCACGTGCGTGTACGGCGATCGCAAAGACCCTGGCTGGAGGCAGGTGCCCTTCCTCATCAAGAGTTCCCATCATGCCAAATACGTTTGTGTCCAAGCATCCCCACGGACAGTTTGCTCATCCTTCACAATCATGCCCGAGTCACAGGATAGGCTTGAGTGTATTCTGTGTAGATCTTTTTCCAGGTTAAACTTGGAGTACCTGGGGTAGACAACACTAGGTTAAGGACCTCATTCCATCAGAATTCTCTCTGCAATCACTGTGGACAACAGGAGCATGCACCGTTTTAGGCCTGCTGACCTTTAGACATAAATGATTTCAGAAACCTTGAAATCATGTTGCAAACGAAGTGGGGAAAGCTTGGGTGCCACTTCGGGTTCCTCAGTGTGACGGCAGAGAAGATTGTGTGAAGAAAGTCTGAGAAGTCGGAGCCCCACGGGAAGGAGCTGTGATAGGATGACAAGACCCATGTCTACCAAAGAGAAGGAGGGTGGGAAGAGTGAGCTTATGTGCCTTCATTTGCCATTTCTATTTCAGATTCCAGAAGCAGCTTTAAGCTTGGGTACAAAATAACTTGAATTGTATTTCAGAGTTACATGTTCAGAATGATGATTTTTCAGATCACCATGTCATCGATAGGTATATAATCATGCTGTTTAATTTTATAAAGTTTTATTGACACATGGTTCATGTAGCATACAATTGAATGGTCTGAATATATTAAAAAGAGTTATGCAATCACCACCACAATCAGTTCTAGAACATGTTCTTCATTTTTTGTACCATTGTTACTAGCTCACTATTCCCTCCCCGGCCATAACTGAAAGAAACAATTATTCTAGTTTCTGTCTCTGTGGTTATGAGCCATCAGTTGAAGGCCCTCATAGTGACCTTACAGGCGGCAGTAGAATCACTCCCATAAGATGTTCAAAGCTGTCATCTTTATGGGGGCAGATAGCAGTGTCTTTTATACCACAGAGCGGCTAATATGATGGTAAAATACCACTGAGATAAGGGAGATGTTCATATTTAGTAAAGCTTTTTAGAATAAAATACATGGCATGTTTACTTACACACATGCTTTCTTCAGAGCTAAGAAATGTCTTTAAAAGCTAAGAAAATACAAAAATGGGAAATGTATAGTAGTCACAAATTGCCTATTATTATTGGTCAACCTCAAAAGCAAGAGACTGTAGCCAAAGTCCGATGACTTCCAAACCTGCTGCCTTGGGGAAGTGGTCCGCCTTTTCTTCTCTCCCAGAGTCTCTTCAATCTGCAACAGGTGAAATTAAAGTCAAGTCCAGTGAGTGGGGCTTCCAACTCCGATCCTTCTGATATGGTCCATGCAATAACCTGGGCACCTTGAGAAAACAAAATCTAAAGACAAGGTGACCCATAGTAGAAGACCTGGCTCACTGGGGGCTAAAAAGGCATTCAGCTAAACATGTGTGATTGTCCATAAAATAGAGGCGGATTCTATCCCGGGGGTGGGAGGGGGCCTATAAAAGCAATGTCAAGTGCTTTCCCCAAAGGCAAGCCACCCTTTCCACCCAACCACATAAGTGAGATCATCTTCTTTGAGACATGCACACACACTTCCTCTTGGCTGTGAGTCTCCACCATTGTGGACTGAACCTCTGTGTAGAAGGATGCACCCACCGAAGGTGATGGGAGAGCGCTGCCACAGAGCATGTGCTATCTGTTCCTCTGTCACTCCTAAATTAAAAAAACAAACAAACTGAGGTGAGGTGAGGCCTCCCCTGGAAAAGTGGTCTTTTTGATGTATGCATGAAAGTGATAACCGGGTTACAAGCCCATGGCAGTCATACCACCCCATTGCCTCGGAGGACTACTAAGGACGACATGAGTTGAGAGCCACTGCATGTCATTGTCTTTGTGTTTGGCCTTATCCATGCTATTTGACTTATATTGACATTCCAAACAGCATTAAAAGAAAGTGAGAGGTCTTGGGCTTGGTAAAAGCAGACGGTGCATTTTAAAATGCTGAGAAGCTCTGCTCTATTTTATAGATTCAGACATAATTTTATTCTCCTTCTTAGACAATTAGTATAATTCCATCTAATAAACATTAACTAAATTATCTGCTAGCTACTCTGGGTAGAACCCACAATTGAGGAGTTGGCGAATTCATTGGCGAATTCCATGCATGTTTACTTTTTCTTTTTTTTTTTAAAGAAATGGCTTTGTTGTTTTCAATATGCTTGAATGGGAAATAAGACTAATAGTCTTGATGCTTTTTTTTAGTAATGCTCAAATTCAGGTCCCTTCAACAAAGGAAAGGAGGCTTGGTGGTGCAGTGATGAAAAAACCCTTGGCTGCTAAGCAAAGGGTTGGCCCTGTAACCCATCAACCTTCTTGTGGCTGAAGAGATGGCCATCTGCTCCATACGAACTGCAGCCTTGAAAATCCTCTGGGCAGTTCCACTGCATCCTGCCTGCAAGGTTGCTAGGGAAGGAATTGACTGATGACACACAGCAATCATATACAAAAAGTGAAATATGTATTTCTAACCTCAGGATTTTACAATAACAGTTTAAATCTGACATAAAGGATCTTCACCCAGTATAATTTGTTCTTGATATTTTTAACATTCCTAAGATAAAAATTCCCTTGTGTGTCCAGCTCTAACTCCACAGTCCAGAGCCTAGTTTTATGACTAAATCTAGTTAAGTTTATTTTTTATTGTTTTAATTTATTATTAGGCAGAAGTGAATATATATCATGTCCTTCCATCATTCCATCATGTCAAGCAGTATAGCACAATTGCTATCATAATCAGTTTCCAGAGATTCTTTTTCTTCCTGGACTCCTTGACAGTTTCTCCCTTTTATCCACCCCACACCATGACCACCACTGTTCCCCCATTTCCTCCCCAAACCCTTATTCTCCTTGCTGTTGCCATAGGTTCATCAATCCTGTGTTTCATGCACCTAAAACCAGAAAAAACGTATAACACAATTCATGAGGGTGACCCCTCAAAGACATAAAACCTCTGAGACAAACCCCAATAGGAGCAAACAAAAATACAAATAATGTTGAAACCCAGATCAGGTCCCGTGTGCTTCAGAGGAGGGCTCCTCTGACAAAGTCTGAACTGTCCAAGTCAGGCTAATCCCTGTGACCTTCTCCACTCACCGCTCCAATGCACTCTGCTTAGTCACCGCGGAATTATGGAGCGAGGGAGCTCACCGGAGGCTTAGTTCCAATGTAGTTCGCACAATGGAATCTTGGGCTCCCACCGTCATCCATAGCATTTTGCAAACCAGACTCTCACAATTTAGGCTCTGACACTAATCCGTCCTTGAACTTCAGATTATAGAATTTATACTCCTTCGGTGATTGATGTTGGTGTGCTTCTTCCATGTGGACTTAGTTGACATCTCACTTAGATGACTGCTTGATTGGCAACAAGCCTTTAAGACCTCAGACACTATTTTAGCTGTTAGCTGGGCACCATCTAATTTCTTCACCACACTTTGCTATAGCACCTATACCTTCTCTGCTCCCTTTCTGAGGGCGAGTCTCAAGCAGGGCCACAATGCAAGAACTAATTGTCATTAAGTTGGAGCTAGGATTTAGTGAAAGCCCCAAATCCATTCTTAGATCTATCTTTGTTGTTGTTGTAGTTAGTTAGTTAGTTAGTTAGTTAGTTTTCTGCCTTTGGTTCCCTTTCCAAACCTCCATGTTAACTTAAGGTGGAGAGTCTTATCAATCATCCCCCTGGGACATAGTGATCATCAATTAATATTATCTTTGATTAGCCCCTGGCACTATTTTTTATAACCCTGTTGAGAGAGAGATATTGGGCCAATGTTAGCTAACTCCATATCACAGTACATAAATTATTTACTTGTAAATAATCAATCCTTTCTTGACTGGACACTATTTACACAAACAATGGAGGTTAATTGTCAGGGAAACTTACAATAATAATCATTGAGAATGTCAGTCACAGGTTTGCCAGAATAATACATATCTTAACACAGCATATGGGGCATTGATGTAGCAAGACCAGGTTTGTCTGTCTACCAACAGTTTGTCGATCTTGGTACAGCTGTCTTCTGCTTCCTCAGACACCATGTATTTTCTGACTTAAGTCCTCAGGTTACAGGTGTGTCTGAGGTAGAGTCCAGTTCACATATTGGAGTTTCCGCACAGGATCTAATTTATGCTGCATCTGGAGCATGCTGTGTGCCTTGAAGCTCCAGGATTCAGCATCCCAGTGTTCCATGACACCGGCCAGTTCCCCAGGATATACCCAGAAGCCTGGCTTAATGGGGCCCATTCGGTGTAGACCACCAAAGACACTCTCCCACCTAGGGGCCCCAAGAGCATTTTCACTCATTTTTCCCCAGTGGGAGCTGGGTCTTCCCTTTTTTCCTACCAACAGACATGCATTTGTGTTCACTCAGATGTTAGTTAACAGTTTCTTATTCTTCCCATATTCTTTGTCCATTACTAATTAAAGACTTAGGGTCTTTAATCATAATTTTTAAGAGCTGGAAGTTAATCAAAGCCTAAGGGGTTTATGGTTTTCCTTTTCTATAGAACATGGAACAAAGAGGGGGCTTTTAAAAGTTTATGAAAAATTTCACTATCTTTTAATCCATATTTTTCCATGAACTCTTGGAAGATCCTTCATATAATTTTCTGGGTCCACAGTCTAGAAAGAGAAATAAGATAATCAGCTGTACTGTTTACCTTTAGGTAGGCAGTCCATTGATTATATTTATTTATATATTTATGTATCTATAGATATAGATGTCGACAGAATATCTATACTTATATAGATATTGATATACAGATATATACAATATATATATTTGTAGATATAGAGACATATAAGAATATCTATACAGATAAATCTATGAAATCTCTCTCTATATATCTTATTTATCTATATCTGTCTCTATATATCTGATTTATCTATATATAGATATATCTATAAATATACATATTGGGATATCAATACCCAGTATTAGCAGTCAAATAAAATGAGAGACACATACTTAGAAGCATTATTTCTTTTCAACAAGCAAAATGATACTATTTATCTTTATTATTTCCATTTATTAGCTCACTTGCAAAAATCTGAGTGAGAGCGGCAGAGTTATATCTTAGCATCTCTGGATCTAATGCTTGTGGTGTTAACTTTTGAAATAAGCCTTAAATTCCATGACATGCAATAAATATAAATTTTTCTGGGAGATAAATTTCAATTGCATGCCCTTATAAGCCCGACCTGTTGGAGTGAGCAGGGTTTGTTAGCGTGAATCTAATAGTGTAGGTGATCCTCATTGAGAGTAAATATCACATAAAATGAACTCAGTTGTTCTGAACTGGAGTGGAATTCACAAACCTAGGAACCCATGGGGGTGTCAAGAAGAATTCCTTGTAATGTCAAGATGAGACCATGAAGATTCAAAGAGATAAATGAGGACACCGGTTTTAAGGACATTTTCAACCTTGTTAGGTCAAATTGAGTCAATCTTGGACCATTTACTGACACTAGACTACTGATACTATAGCCAGGTACTGATGCTCTAACTATACTCTACCACCGCATGCTGCAATCAGCGACTGTGAACTACTTTCATTGTGTTCAAGAAATCCCCAAATCCATGATTTGACTCAGACTTAATTTATTATTACTTCATTTAGCCTAATTTCCTCCCACCCTTCCCATGAGACAATGCGCTTCATGTGTTTGTCACTGCTTCTTAGGGATGCATAGTGCACCACTGTATGTGTGTACCAGAGCTTGTATTCCATTCATCAGTTCAGGGACATTTAGATTGTTTCCAGATCTTCGTGATTGTGAACTGTGCCTCGGTGAATATTGGTGAGCAGATGTCTCATCTTGGTCTGCCTCCTTTTTCTTCTGTGTATATGCCCTGGAGGAGGATTGCTAGATCATAAGGTAGCTCGATTTCCATTTGTTTTAGGTAATGCTAGATCAATTTTAATATCTAGAGAATCTGCAGAATCACCAGCAGTGGATGAGCGTTCCTATCTCACCACACACTCTCCAGCACTTTTTGCTTTATGTTCAGGTCTTTTGCCCACTTCCTCAATAGGCTCTTTGTTTTTTTCTTGTTGTAGGCTAGCAGAGTATTCTGCATTCTAGTAATAAGTCCTTTGTCTGTCTGATGTGTCATTACTAAAGATGTTTTCCCTAAACTGGACATTTTAAATTGAGATCCAAATTTCACGAATTTATGAGACTTTAACCAAGTTATGTAATTTTTGTATTATTGTTCTCCTGTAATTGGAATAATAAAAATCATATTGAATACACAAGTGTTTTTAAAGAAATGGCAAAACATGAATATCAATCAAAAAATCTATAATGACTGATTAACTAAACTGTACTGAATACTAGACAAAGAAATGAAAAATGTATTAAAATGTAACACAATATGTTACTGTTAGATTTATGCAGAAATACATGAAGATTGATTTACATTTCAAAAGAATTCTGAAATAAAATCAGAAAATCAGTACTGTTTAAAGTAACAAGCGATAAGAGAAAATATTTAGGAATAAATATATCTAGAGAGACAAAAGACCTATACTTTAAAAAGTAAAAATAGAAAACTTACAAAATACAAGAAACCTACATAAATGGAAGAATATGCCAAGCTCATGGATAGGAAGATTTGTAGTTGTTATTGTTAGATGTCATCAAATGGGTTCGAGATTCATAACAAAGCTATGTACAGCAGGACAAAAGACCTCCCAGCCCTGCTTCATGCTCACAATTGTTCTCATGTTTGATCCAATGGCTGCAGCTGCTCTGTCCATCCATCTGGTTGAAGATCTTCCTCTCTTTCACTGACCTTCCACTTTACTAAGCATGATGTCCTTTTCTAGGCACTGGTCTCTTCTGATAACATGTCCAAAGGATAAGATACAAAGTCTAGCCATCCTTGCTTCTAAGGATCATGCTAGCTTTACGTCTTCTAAATCATTTAGTTTATTCTTTTGGCAGTCCATGGATCTTTCAATATTCTTCATCAACACCATCGTTCAAACACAATCTTTTTCAGTCTTCTTTATTTCATTTCCAATTTTCATATACACATGAGGTGATTGAAAATAGAATGGCTTGAATTAGAGGCACCTTAGTCTTCAAAGTAACAGCCTTGCTTTTCAGCACCTTAAAGAAGTCTTGTGAAGCAGATTTACCCAACAAATTGATGCATTTAATCTCTTGATTGTTGCTTCCATGAGGACTGATTGTGGATGCAACCAAAATATTTGACAACTTCAAAGTTTTCTCCACATATCATGACGTTACTTGTTTGTTCATCTGTTTGGGATTCTTTATACTGAGGACTTTGGATTCTTTACACTGAGTATATAAAACAAAGTCTCCCCATCCTTGCCTCTAAGGATTACTCTGGCTGTACTTCTTCAAAGACAGATCAGTTTGTCTTTTTAGCAGTCCAAGGTACTTTCAATATTAATCACCAGCACAACAATTCAAATGCATTCAAGAGGGTTCCCCCTCCTGTCCCCCCCCACTAAAAAAAAACAGTAAAAAGCTCCACTGGGTGAAGCTTTTGTAGTATGTATTTTCCCCACTAAGCAAGTATCCTACAACTTGCTCTAAGTTAGTGCATCCTGTGGCATTGCCTGGGAAGGGTCTTTCTGGTCACAGTGAATCTTTCTTGTAAAAGCAGCGTGGCAGTTATATAATCTCCTGTCAACCTGCAAAGGAGTTGAGTCTAGCCTGCCAATCAGCCC
>NW_022111373.1:16449159-16451693 GCF_000313985.2 Echinops telfairi
GTCCCTGGAATCAGATGACACGCTCTCTGCTTCATCTTCCTGCTGACAAGACACATGGAGCTACACTGATGGAGCCATAGTCCTGGAACTGGAGGACCCACGTGGAGACCCATGCCAATGCTGAGATGATCTACCATCATTGGATCCACAAGACTTTCCACCCACTGGCCTGTGGTTTTCCTGCATTCAGTATCGCATGGCTGCATGAATCTAAAGAGGAATTTATGATTAGTTTTGACATATGGGGTAATATTAGATTTATAGACTTGATCTGGTCTGGGCTGGGTGTTTTCTTAATTTACAATTGCTCTTTGATATAAAATTCTGTCTTACACACATATAAGTCTCTGAATTTGTTTCTCTCATCTACCCAGACTTATACAAACAGTTTCCCTCAAACCTCATTTTTTTGTGATAGCTTTTTGAAGAGAATAGCATGTGGCTATGAAATTTTGTTTTCTGCTCAGGGAAAATGACACTGAAACTGTTGTGATGTTCAACATGGCTTACAAGGACAGCGCTGTGAAAAAAACTAAAGTGTACGAGTGGTTTTCTCATTTCAAAATATGTGCAATGTCAATTGATGACAAACCTCGTTCTGGACATCTGCCAACTTCCCAAACAGATGAAAATGTCAACTCAGTGCATTTGGAGTTCATTCCACCAGGTCAGACTGTTAATCAAGCTTTCTATTTAGAAGTTCTGGCACCCAGGGAACTGGTTTTGCTACCATGACAATGCACCTGCTCACATAGCCATCTCAGCATGCTAGTTGTTGACAAAAAACAGCATGCCTCTCCTGCTTCGTACACCTTACTCACTTGACCTCACTCCGATTGACTTCTTTTCATTTATGTGAATGCAGAGGGACATGAAAGGACAGCAGTTAGATGATGTAGAAGAGGGGAAGACAAAAATGAGGGAGATGCTGTCAGTCATCCAAACAGATGAGTTTGAAAACTGTTTCCAAAAGTGGAATCGCAGATTTGACAAATGTTTTAAGTGTAATTGAGAGTACTTTGAAAGGGATGAGGTTGTTTTGTAAAAAATTTACATAGATTTGGAAAAAAAAATCTGGTTTTCTTTGGGTGCCGCCTCGTAGACTCTTCACCTGTTGTCTTTATTCAATGTTCAGCGTTCACATGCATCTGAGGCAATTGAAAATACCATGACTTGGGTCAGGTCCTTAGACCTTAAAGTGATACGCTGGCTTTTTAATAATCTAAAGAGGTCTTTTTCAGAGTTCATGAAGACAGTATTCCATTCCTACTTTGTTGAGTAGTGACTGAGGTCTTAAAGCTTATGATCAGCCACCTGAGGTTCCACTGTTGGTCTCTCTGTCAGAATGAAAGAAGATAGAGGAGAATGGATGACACATGGAAAAAATCAGTCCAGTCGATTATTGGACCATGCAAACATCAGTCTCCACATCCTAAGACCAGAAGAACTAGAAGATGCTTGGCGATCACGGTGATTTATTCTATAAGGCAGTGGTTCTCAACCTTCCTAATGCCACGATTTTTTAATACAGTTCCTCATGTGGTGGTGACTCTGTATGTAGGCATATCTGCATGTGGCGAACCCGCCTGAAGATGGGTAGAGGAGCAGTGTCTCAGGTTTTAAGGTGACCCCATGAAAGGGTTGTTCAAACCCCAAAGGGGTCGTGACCCCCAGGTTGAGAAATGCTGCAGTGTAAGGGGTCACATTAGAAGGTCCTATTTGTAGTTGCTTGACTGCTTGTTACTTTTTTAATCACTCTTTGATATCTCAAAAGAGCGATTGAAGATACACCCTGTACTAATATT
The DNA here is from genome assembly GCF_000313985.2 of Echinops telfairi. NCBI lineage: Eukaryota > Metazoa > Chordata > Mammalia > Afrosoricida > Tenrecidae > Echinops > Echinops telfairi. The sequence goes on from NW_022111373.1 coordinate 16,450,965, forward strand.
GTTTTATTAACCTAATAAAGAAAACCCTTTCCCCATGTAGAATGATAACCATAGATATGGGGTTAGGATTTATAACACATAACTTGAGGCATCACAATTCCTTCATCAATCCTACTCGAGCCTCCACATTGGAAGAAAAGGTTCAGCCCAAATTTTCAATTCTCAATAAATTCTGGTATTATATCTGTCATTCAAAAATGCTACCAAAACATTGTGAGGTGTTATTCTCCCTGACTTCAGTAACTTAGGAACTCAGCTTTATTTTTGCTTTTGGTGATATTTGTGGAACCAGTTTTCGTTAACAGGAACAAATATACTTGATTTGTAGCACAGCTGTCGTGGCTGATCAATGGGGATACAAATGACTGACTTTTCAACATGCAGTGCTGGAGTAATTCATTAATCCTTAGAAAATCAGTTCCTCTTTTACAGCATGACAGCTAAGTCCATTTCACGGAATACTAAGGACTGAAATGCAAAAACTAAAAATATGAATATTTAGAGGACACTATAAGACAAACCTTTAAGATCGCAGGATAAAAAATCGTTTTTAAATGATATATAATCAACACAAAATATGAAGAACAAAATGATGATTTAATATTATTAAAATGGAAAGTTCCAGTTTATCAGAATATATCATAAAATGAAAAATCAGGGCACAAATGTAGAGAAGAAAATCAGCACAGCATAATTCATAAAGAATTGGAACCAGAAACATACGAAGGA
>NW_022111373.1:16452489-16454219 GCF_000313985.2 Echinops telfairi
TTTTTTTTTCCTTCTTCATACTCTACAGAGAATGTTTTGTTTGAGAAAGCCCACTAAACCTCAGCCAGTTCTCCATGGTGTCTGCCTGTGTTCTGAAATATCACTGCTCTCTGTGCCACTAACGCACACCTATCAGTTAGGGGCATCCTGCAGCTTTCTATCGTACTGAAGTGCGGACCTTTTCAAAGCTGCTCCATAGCCTGAACACAAGGTCTTCCAGGTAGTTTGCAGTACACGGATGCTCTTTGCCTTGAGTGCATTCAGTAAAGTGACGTGCCTAAATTAGAGTACCCAATTTCTGGCTTCTTGCTAGTGAAGAACAGGTTGGCAGCGAGAGTTTTTAAGTCATAATCTTATATCTCTGTATGCAATACCTGTAGGGTGGAAAGTAATATCCACGATCTGGAGACAAATCTGAATCAAACCTTATGAGAATTTAACTTTGTAACACCCTATCATTTTCAACAGCTCGTGCTATGCATTCCCATCGAGTAAAGGGTAAGTGGAAGGGAATAAACGGTGTTGTCAATAAAGAAGGGTAACCTTTTAAAGGGGAAAAAATCACCTGTGAAAGACGTGGACTCTATGACCACTGGTCTCCCTTCCCTTAAGTAAATCTACTGCTTGTCAAGCAGGAGCCCAGAACTAACTAAAGAAAATGGGGTGCACGAGTGTCGCTTTGGAATTAGATTAAGGAAATGGTGCCCTAATGGCCTAAAGAATTAATGATACTTACAACAGGTGAGCCATTTCATTCAAAGAACTAAGATCCTTATTAATCTAGACAAAAGATTCATGAAAATAAAAGGCAGTATCGGGAACTTTTATCCCTGTTTAGGGGATGGAGCAAGCAAGGCAGAGGAAATTGAAATGGCCGACCTTTGTCATAGAGGGAGACATGTGTCAGAGCTAATTACAGAGACCACATGGCTTTTTACTTTAAATTGTCACACTTCTGCAATTAGCAATCACTTCTGCTCTCAGTGCTATATTAATTTGTACTTAGATTCAAAGAGGCTGAGGCTATCATGGCTAGAAGTGGCCTAGGAGGCCAACCTCTTCATTTTTCAGATGAGGAAAGTGATAGCCAGGGCTGTGATCAAACTTGACCAAAGTCACACGCACTCGAAATTAAGTCTGCTTCTAAGACCAGTATTCTTCTCTCTAAGAGTGCTACATTTTAGGTAAGGGCACTCATTTTTAAGATTTTCTTTCTATAATAGATATGTTGCATATACATGTTATTTATACAATTTTTAAATGTGCTCTAAGTTCAACTATCATTCCTTCAAGAATCATTTATTACATATATCCTAGACACATGCATGAATCTACACAGAAGCAACTTAACACTCCTTCCTTAGGACATCTCTCATACCCATAATCAAGATATTCCTGGAGAGCAATTTATCTCCCTGTCTCCCCTAGAATACCATAAGCCCGTTGAGAACAGAGATTGGGTCGTATTCAATTTTTTTAACCCCCAAATCGTACCACAGTGTACTCACTCACTCATTTCTCTCATTTATGGTCCTATAGTTGATTCTGACTCACAGAGACCTGGTAGAGCAGAGTAGAACTGCTCAGATGGCTTTCTAAGAGTGTAAACTTTAAGGGACTAGACTAGAAAATCTCATCTTTCTGCTTCAGAGCAGCTTGTGGGTTTGAATAACTGAGTTAGTTAATTGTGCCAGCCTGGCTGATAATCACATGTGGGGCTGGTTGAAAGG
>NW_022111373.1:16455444-16464269 GCF_000313985.2 Echinops telfairi
GTAAAGCACAGGGCTTCCTTTCAAGCCATCAGAAATGACATCACAAATAAAACCTTGTCGAGGTAAAAGACCTAAAGAAAGAAAAAAGTTAAAGAAAAGAATTCAAGAAATTGGTTCCTAAAAAAGTTCTCTCACTGTCCTCTCTGCCCCAACTCAAGGTGAACGTTTCCAAAGATACTGTGTGTTTTTCAGTCACTCCTGTCGAACAAGTGTTTGTGGTGATGGCACCTGTTCCTATGGTCTACCTTGGGACTCCTCCTGGGGCTGCCTTCCCACCTTCCAAAGTATGGTCCAAAGCACCCTACAGTCCGACTGCACCATTCCTTCTGAAAATTCAGGTCGTGGAGTCACCTATTGATTCTGGGAGTTGCTCTTCACGTTTTCATACTATACGCACTATGACATCTATCTATAATGGATATCGGCACAGCCGTCTGGAGAGCCGTTTTATCTACCCTGACAGGGAAATACCAACAGTAGCTTTTACCTATCTACTAAGAAAGGGTAAAATATACTTAAATTCCAACTTAGGCACCTAACTAGCATTGTGACCTTGGTCAAGTTCCTTAACTTTAATGAATGCTAGCTCCTGAATTGAAAAAATATATAGGAGATAGATCATAAGACTTAGTGATTGTAATAAGTAAGGACATTTTGATTAACGTGCTAAGTAAACAACACGTGCTAAAGAAATAGTGGTTGATATTTTAATTCCATATCTCAATGTTAGTATTATTATACCAGTTGGGTTTTGTCAAGTCAAACTGTTTGAATATTTTCTCTGTGTTCTGTCACGGTATCCAACTTCAGTAGCTAAAGATACCTTGCAAGTATGTATAGCTTGTGAAGCCATGTTTCAAATCCCCCCTACTTCTATATATACATTTAGATTTGTATACGATTCATTTACTAATTCACAGAATACTCATTATATGCAAAAACTGTGAAAAGTGTTATGATGCCCACAAGGGAAAACCTTGTAACTCCTGTGAGCTCCTCATGGAGTTTAGAAGGCTGTGTAAACTGATAACAAGACACACAGGTTCCTACTTGCCATATGAGAACCCTGTGTACCAGAAGGCGTCTCCTCTGCTCAGGGACTCTGGTGCTCAGATGTCACAAGGGTGCTAGGTGCAACTCTTGGCTCTCAGGTGGGTAAATACTATGAAAGTACTGAGGCTCCTTTGAATTCTAATAAATATGTAACAAGACTCTTCTAGGTAATGTTAATTCTAATATTCTTAAGAATTATCCTTACACTATTGTGGCCATTTGTGGAAGGGATATTTACAGATGGAACCAAGACTGTACAATTCTCAAAATCCCAATTAGTAAAACCAGGTTATCAGTCACCATACATATTCCCAGGTCCCTCTCCAGGTCTCTCTCCATGACCGGATTTATACTGATAGAAAATCTGGCCCGATGACCCAAAGAATAGGAATGTTCATGTTCCCCATTCTTATGTCTGATAACAACCAGTTGACAAAGCTAATTTTGTATCAGCTCCTTTTCATGTCTTAGCAATAGAACAAGATTGGTGTTATGTGCATAACTCAGGATTTTGACTTTTAGGGTAAATGTTAAAAAAGGAACTTACTCTGAGAAAGTAAGAGCAGCATGAGTCTTTTGAACAATGAAGAAGTAATGGAGATAACTAAAAAAGAGTAGGGGAGGAAAGTGGCATAAGATAAAATTGAGAAATTGAGATAGGTATGGCAGTTACATAATCATCAGTCAAATTGAGTGAAGGGGTAGAGTCTAGCCTGCCAATCTGTTTATCACCAATGATGCCTCTGAGTGGACATGGCCTTCTCCGAAGGACTCTGGGAACTCCTGTCTTCCTCCCTGGAGGTGGGACACATGCTCTCTCTGCTACACATTCCTGTTGACAAGCCACATGGAGCCATGCTGATGGTAGCCAGAGGTCGGAAGGTGGAGGAGTCACGTGGAGACCCGCATGAGGGCTGGGATGCTTCCACTGCCACTGGATTCACCACTGGCCGTGATCTTCCTGTGCTGCATGAGTCTAAAGAGGAATTTGCATACTAGCATTGGATATATGGGCTAATATTGAACTTATAGACTTGATCTGGACCGGGCTAGGATGTTTTCTTGATATACTATTGCTCTTAGATATAAAACTCCCTCTAACACACATATAAGTATCAATGAATTTGCTTCTCTAGTCAACCCAGACTAACACAACAGGGATCATGGAAAATGTACTATGCCTTTTTAGGAGGTTCCAAAATGCAGTAGACTCTAAGTGTAACAAATCTCAGAATGGCATAAAAATTCTGCAGGGAGGAAACAGAAACAAACTGCACACTGTTATTTGATCACTGTGAGTTCTCTTGGGTAAGCCACCCAAGAAGACACAGAGAAACCAAACCATTTAACTCCAGTGGTGATGGCATTCCCTCAAGGAGCCAGGATTTCCTTGGATTCTGAGGTGGGAGAGTTAGATTAGATTACACAGCTAATGAATCAGCCTAAGGACAGAAAGGAGAGATTATTTTAACAATGTCACAGAAAATGTGGCATGCACACACTGTGCTTACGTATATTTACCATCACCTACTGTCTAAAGAAATTATATCCTCGTAACCAGGAGTATTTTGTTTACTTAATAGGGAAATAAATATGCAGATGTAAATTGGAAGAACAAAGATTGAGCCAATTAACACAATGTAAGAATAAAAGGAAATATTGAAAAGTTGCGTTTGGGAGGCATGTAGGAGAAGAATCAAGAAACTAGAAATGTTAGTGAAAAAAGATCCAGTGAACAAAAATTGTGGGACTTCTATTCTCAACTCTTTATTTTAAATAATGGCAACAACAAGAGACAGAGTGAGCAGAATTCCCACCCTCATACGATTGTCTAGCAGAGGGAAATAGATAATAAATTTATAAGTATATAGGTAGGCTGTTAGATTAATAATTACAATGGAATAAAATTAAGCAGGAAAGAGAGGTACAGAATGCTGTGATCAAACAATCCTTCCATAAAATCCTCACAACTGGCTCATGCACATAGTTGGGATGTAGTAATGTCCTATAGGATCACTATGAGTTGGCATCAACCCGATAGCAGTGAGTTTTATGTTGTTAGAAGCCCCTGGGGGGTGCAAATAGCTAACCTGCCTGAACGCTAACTGCCAGGCTGAAGATTGGAGTCCTTCCAGACCACATGAACCCTTGGTTGAGAGGCTGAAAACTGGAAAGAGACATGGCTGTTGGCTAAAGAGAGGTGTTTCTGTGGACCAGTGGCTACATCTTCAATGTTTTCTTATCTGGGCTTGTGTTCTGAAAATTAAGCAAATGTTTTGCGGCCTAGGGTACCATTGAAAAGACCTTTGGGACATTTTTGAGCTTCTGTATCAAGCCTCACCTGCCAAGACAAGCTTTTCAGCTACTTGAATAAATAATTTCTTTTGTACTTAAGTCATTTTGGTCTGGTTTTCTATCACTTACAATTAAATTATTCCTAACAGATAAAGCCTGGACTGAGCAAATTGATTTAAATGATTAACATTCTATGGAGTTTATATTGAGTTTGAATGGCCTTCTCCCTGGTGCTAACTCTCTCTCTCTCTCTCTCTCTCTGAAGGAAATCATGATCCTCAGATAGAAATATGACACAGATTTAAAATATAGATGTAGAACAAATAGAAAAACAGTTTTTCTTCTAAAGAAAACATCAAAATAGTATTGTAAACTAGGAGACTGGGCAGGTATTTGATGGTAAATTATACCATCAGTTACAATGAAAACCATATATATGTGTTTTGGGCAAAATAACAAAAATGGTCCGTTTTAATCAACAAGAGTCCCTGGGTGATAAAAACAGCTAAGGACCAGACTTCTGAAAGAAGGTAGGATTGCTAATGCACCCAGAGGCACTTTGGAAGACAAACCCTACTGTTCTACTTCTGAGTGTCAGTCTCTAAAATGCGTATGGGTGACAGTGCCATTTGGACTCACGTGGGGTCACCAGGAGTCAGAATCCACTGCTGGCAACCATTGTCACTTTTTAGTTTGGGTTCCAGCATTTCATTTCATTAGCCTTAGGAGTCTCTCTCCTTCAGAATAAACATGAACTCCCTCCTCTGTAGTACACACAATTCTCACGCCACAGAAATCCCTCAAGAGAGAGACGCTGTTGAAAATTCAGATCTATACTCTGCATAGTTGACCTTTTCAGCTAAACAAGCAGAATCAAGAAGTAATAAAAGCGACCAATCTTTTATGACAAAGGCCAATTCCAGAGAGTCATGGGGTGTATTTAAGTATTCAGGGAGTCGTGGTGATGGAGTGGGTTAAGCGTTGGGTGATTAACTACAAAAATCAGTGGTCTGAAACTGCCAACTGTGCAGTGAAAGATGAGGTTTTCTACTCCTATCAGGAGTTGACAGTTTCAGCAACCCACAGGGGCAGTTCTACCCTCTCCTCTAGGGACACGATGAGTTGGAATCGGCTTGATGGCAGTTATCTATGTTTGCTTGTTTTTCCTTGAGGAATCATCATTTTAGGTTTTATTTATTTTATTTTTCTCCTCCCATTCCGTCTTAAGCATTTAAGTCATCTAGAAAACTCATGAGATCAAAGTTTCTGAATGATTCTCAGTGCTTTTTCTGCCTTGCGATGGGGCAAAAAAATAAATAAGGAATGTGCTTTTCAGATGCGTTTTTTTTCTTGATTCCTCAAGCTAATAAAACAGTATTGAGAATGTTTCATCAAAGAAAGAGTCCCCAAGCTGCTAGCCAACCTAACTGAATGAAAGAGTCTACGTTTAGGGCTACTATATAATGTCATCCACAAATGGCTGCTGCTCCTCTGTGTAAGGTCACAGAGTAAATATCATTACATCATCCGTGCCTGAAGCTATCAGCATTAGAAACGGCCATGAAACATGCAAACAAACTCAAAAGTAAAGAGGGCACATTCACACATTGCCATGAACACAAGCTCTTTTAGTCACCTGACCGGAAGAAGATGAGCTGGACTTACTCTTGGGTTGTAGGTTGCCAGGACTGAGTAGCGATGGATGCAATTTTCTTGTCCTCACTGCTGCAGAATAGAGTTCTCTCCTCCCAGAGCACTTGCACATGTGATTTATTCACTTCTTGTCCCAACAAGCCTCTCTCTTCTTTTACCTCGGGTCAGGCACCCTTGCCCCCAATCCCTGCCTTGTTTCTGTTTGTGGCTTTGGTAAATGGCCCTGAGTTTGATTGTCTCATCCCTGTTTTACCCTCATCAATAAATAAGTAAGCAGCATCCTTTCAAAAATGTGTTTTTGAGAAGCAATTGTGCGCCATTTCGGATAGTCTAACACCACAGGTTTCGTGTATTGTTTTCTAAGCAGATAATAGGACTGAGGGCGTGCACACCTTCTCTTCAGTCTGTAGTACATGGGCGTTATTGTCTGTTCTCCAGACAAAAGGGCCGGTTATGGAGAGAAATCCCGGAGGACGTCTGCCTCTCAGCTCAATTGAATCACGCTCTCCAGTCACAGACCTCTCTGGCTTTTGGCCACAAATTCAGATGAACACTCGGGCCTCCTTGTTTTCCCTGCTTACAGAAACCTCTCGCAAAGCCGGCTGTGGAAGAATTTGTAGTTTTCATTCCTCCTGAAAGTTGTTTCTTGTGCAAAATAAATGATAACTATTTCTACACCTTTAAGGGCAATTCTTGGGTCATGCTGTCCAGCTGACCAAGAACACTCGCTTTTCAAGGATGCTTTTACATGCCGAAAGTATCGTCTGTACTTATGCTAGTGAGCGTCTTTAAGCCAATAGCTACTGTTAAGGAAGTAAGACATTGCAAGAGAGACATACATGTAGTAAGGCTGGTGACTTAAAAGTGCAATTTGACAGTTTTTTTGGGGGGCGGTTTTTTGGTCTTTTTTTAACTGTATAGAGTAACAGCTAACCGATTTAAATGTCATGCAAGATGCACATGCCATTTAAACTGTTTTAGCAATCATCTATATATGATTTTATAGTCCATATATCTATGGAAAAGAGAAATAGACAAAAGTGATTAGAGTAACATACTGAAGTTCTTTCGGGACACAAATGGCTAACCACTCAGCTGCTCGCCATGAAGTGCGTGATGCAAGCCCACCCAGCAGGCACTGAAAAGACAGGTCTGAGGCTCTGCTTTCCAAAAGGCATTGTCGGGGACATGCTGTGGAACAGTTCTCTGCACACATAGGGTCACTATGAAACAGAATCTCAAATAACACAATGAATAATGCGCCATCTTTTAATAGCAAGACCTCAAATATTGCATTTCACCGTGTAATCAATATGAAAAATTACTAAGGAGATGTTTGGCATTCGTCTCTTACTCTGTCTTTGATGTCTGGTGTCGAGTTCACAATTACAGCATATATCAAATCCTCAAGAGTCACATCTGTCTAGAGCCCGTCATACAGGACAGTACCGCGATAGAAAATGCTTTTGTATTTTCTGGGTTACATGGGAATTATTGCTTGTCCCCGTTTCTGGAACTTTAACTTGCCTTTACGGAAAAGCTCCTTTTCTTAGAGGGCGCATTGCTTTCTTCTCTCTGAATGCATTACCACTGACTATTTCATTCTGAAGAGTCAAATTTACAAATTCACCCATTTGGGGACAGAAAGAAACCACACCGAAGTTGTCAAACAGCCGCTCTTCATTTATCAGCAACCGGACTTGCTGAGAAGGCAGAGCCGCGTGTGTTGTTAACTAGGATCATGGAAAACACCTCGCCTCTGAGCCGTGGCGGCATGTTGGGAAGGAGAAGGCAAGGTTATGATGTATTGAGAATGGAAAAGTTCCTAGAAGGTGGTTCTCCATGTAGGGATTTGACTAGGACTGAGCAAACAAGATAAAATCATTTAAGATCCATGGAAACAACAGGAGAGAATTTTGGACAGAAGGAATTCAAAGAATCTTTGGGAGTTACTATTTACTGATGTTTTCAAGAAGTCTTTCAAGAAACAATCAAGATATTTGCCTGGCCAGGACTTTTCTGAAATAGTAAAATTAAGTTAATGAAATATTCAGCTTAAGGAATTCAGTAGGGTTTTCTGTTAATGCAGACAATAAATGGGGAAGTCAGTTTGCCTTCTCTGTGTATGCGTAGATGTGTGTGAGTGTGTGAATTGCCATACAGATAGATGTGTAACAGAAAAGAAACCCCTTTTTCACACATCTGACAAGTCTGGATGAGAAGGCCTGATGTTACAGTGGCTAAGCGTGTAGCTGTTAAACTGAAAGGCCAGTGATTCAAATCCACCAGCTACTCCATGGGGAAAAGCTCTATCAGTCTGCGCCTATAAAAATGTAAAGGACCCTTGGAAATCCCATGGGTCAGTTCTACTCTGTCGGACAGTTTTGCTATGCATTGAAATGGACTGAAAGGTAGCAGGTTTGGTTTTTTGTGGTTTAATAGGTCTGGGAAATATTTGCAAAATAAGTTCTATCTTTTTATGGCCACTTTCACATAATCAAAAACAAAAAAGGGAGTAGATACAGTATATGAGTCTGTTAAATTCAGTCAATATTGTATAGCTATCAAGGGATCAACACTTGAGCCGAAATGACCAGGTTAAATACCCATAGACTTGAAGTTCTTTTTAGTCACCGCACACCAGATCTTTCGGGAGCTCTTACTATGTGCCATATAAACATTGTGCTGAAATATCAAAGAGCGAACTGGAGCTTCTGTTAAAATCAAAGTACATAGTTTCCTGAAGGAACAAAGCAACCCACGATCGGGTGGTACCTTGTAAGAATTCATCAAAGTACTGCAGCGAAAGGACATTTTCACAGAGCTGAAATACAGAGGGATGCAGAAGCTTACAAGGAAAAAAATTCTGTTGATTGACATTTCCAAAAAATCGTGTTTTAATAAGCACAAGACCCATTAAACAGTTTTGTTTGTTTGTTTGTTTGTTTGTTTTTGGTGGGTTTTTTTTTTCAGTTTGTTTGGTTGTTTTGTTCATGGTAAAGTTTGCGTCATTTAACATCTTGCTAGGTCCCCTTGAATAGGACTTAGAATTTATGGTAAATCACCACTAATCTGTCAGTATATTCTACCGTGGTGACTTGTGTATTGCTGTAATTCTAGAAATTATTCCACCCACCAGTGTTTCAAACACCAGTAAGGTCACCAATGGTGACAAGGCTTCAGCTGAGCTTCCAGACTAAAACAGACTAGGAGCAAGGAAATGTGGACCACTTTGGAAAGGTTAGCCACTAGAAAGCTGATTAATAATGAAGCCTTGTCTGATACAGTTCCCTCAGATTGGAAGACACTCAAACTGACTGAGAAAGGGCTGGTTCCTCAAGGAGAGTCCATCTTCATGATGTGAGTGGACCGAAGTGCTCAGGACCTTTTTTTGCTGATGGATGGAGCACGACTCAAAATGAGAAGAAACAGCTGCAAGTATCCATTAATAGTGACATGTGGAATGTATGAAATATGGATCTAGGAAAATTCGAAGTCATAAAAAACCAGGTGGGGCATAATAAAGCTCGATATCCTAGGCACTAGCCCTGGTGGTATAGTGTTTGCACTTTGGGCTCTGATCCCCTGGTCAGCAGCTTGAAGCCACCAGTAGTTCCCAGGGAGAAAGACTGGGCTGTCAACTCTCATCAACAGTTACAGTCTCAGAAACTCACAGGGGCCACTATGCCTCGTCATTAATTGGAAGTCAATGAGTTGGCTTTGGTTTGGATTTGATATTGCTTCGTTTTCATGAGACAATCATATGGTATCTATGTCATGAATGATACATGCAGAGGAATCGTGTCACATTCATCACTGAAACA
>NW_022111373.1:16465182-16466810 GCF_000313985.2 Echinops telfairi
GACACCTCATGATCGCACAAGCTGGTGTGCTTCTTCCATGTGGGCTTTGTTGCTTCTGAGCTAGATGGTCGCTTGTTTACCTTCAAGCCTTTAAGACACCAGATATTATATCTTTTGATAGCCAGGCACCATCAGCTTTCTTCACGTTTGCTTATGCACCCATTTGTCTCCAACGACCGTATCAGGGAGGTGAGCACACAATGATATGATTTCTTGCTCTTTGATGCCTGATAACTGATCCCTTTGGCACCTCATGATCACATAGGTTGGTGTGCTTCTTCCATGTGGGCTTTGTTGCTTCTGAGCTAGATGGCTGTGTGTTTACCTTCAAGCATTTAAAACCCAAGATGCTATATATTTTGATAGCTGGGCACCATCAGCTTTCTTCACCACATTTGCTTATTCACCCGCTTTATCTTCAGTAGTTGTGTCAGGAAGGTGAGCATCACAGAATGCCAATTTAATAGAAGAAAGTATTCTTGCATTGAGGAAGTACTTCTGGGGAGGCCCAATGTCCTTCTGCTACCTTAATACTAAATCTATAGAAAAGGACCTTTCTAGGAAGGAAATCCACTAACTGTCTCTCAGTTTGCTGTCTTGTGGTGTCTTACATGTTGCTACGACATTGGCAGCTATGCTGTCCTTATTTCAAATAGGACCAAGAAGGTTCAACTATGGTGGATAAGTTTCAAAATAGTTTCAGGAAAGTTCTTGAAATCTACTTCCAAAAAGTAACCAATGAAAACCCTATGTTCCACTATATAGGATATTGTCCTATATAGTGCTGGAAGATATACCCCTTAGATGCTAAGGTATTCAAAATACAAAGTAGCCATATCACACTAGCAATTGTGAAGATGGCATGGTTCAATCGCAGACATTTTACTCTGTTGTACTTGGTATCATAACAAGTTGGAGTGGACTCAACAACTACTAACAACAACAAAAAAGGTAATGTTGATTTGGAGGTATGGCCGTTAGGAGCTGTGTTATGAGCCACACTGTCAGCAGTTTGAAACCACCAGCAGCTCAAAGGGAGACAGAGGGGGCTTCTTACTTTGGTTAGCAATTAACGGTCTCTGAAACCCAAATGGGGGGTCACTATAAGTCAGCATTGACTCCAGGTCAGTGAGATTTGGAAGGTTTTGTTTTGTTTTGTTTTGTTTTTGGTAGAGGTGGGAAAAGCTCTAGCATGAAAGGCCTAAGTATTATGATTCTTTGTGTCACTGTCCCTGTCTTAAAACTGTCAAGGGAAGATGTCCTAACGCAAGAGAGAGCATCAGATGTTCAAGAAATAGAACTCTGAAGTATAGTAAGTGAGTAATGGATTGGAGCAAAGTAAGTGTATAGAAATGTTGACAAGGATCAGATGAAATGGCACCGTAATCAGGGTCCATTCACACCTCTATATGGCTCTCTATCTGGTTTAATCTCTGCTGGTGCTATCTTGAGATTCTTAATAACGTTTGCACAAGCGGCTCCTCATTTTTATTTTCCACTGCGTCCCACAAATTTTAGGTCTGGCTTCCCAGTAAACCATCGTAAGGATTTGAATTGATACACTGTTTTAAGGTTTATTTTGTTTTATTTTTTTCCTTCTCATAGTCAAAAAGTATGAAAGTAATAAG
>NW_022111373.1:16467089-16469563 GCF_000313985.2 Echinops telfairi
GATCTTTATTTCAATAAGCCATGTGCCCAGCTAAAACGCTGTAAGACAGAGAAGCAGATATCCGGGAACTCTCACCAGCTCTGCATCCCCAGGGGCATGCGGGTGGCACGTTGTGCTGTTAACCACAAGGTCGACAGTTGGAACCTCGTGCCCTTCCTGAGAAAGGAAGATGAGACTCTGTTCCAGGAGGATGTATCGTCTCAGACCCCACAGAGGCAGTTTTCCTCCCTCCTGTTGGACTGCTGTGAGCGAGTCTCGACTCCATGGCAGTGAGTCTGGCTTTGATTTTCTTGCCAGCTTGACTATATAGCCTCACATCTACCTTGAATCAAAAATACAAATTATACAATTATTCACTTATCTATGAAAAATGGATTGAGAGTCTATTCTATACTACGCTGTATACTAGAAATTTAGGAGAGGAAAATTATTAGGGTTGGATTATAGGGGATACTGTGAGATTGGGAAAGGAGACCACAGATCATTAAAATACAGTGTCATCAGTGCAGAAATAAACTGTCTAAACCAATGAGCCCATGAATAGCTAACAAGAGGTGTTGATAAAACTATACAAAGCAGGTAACCTGTAAGGTGACATGCAAGTTTTGTTTTACAAGGATGAATTAGCAGACAACAGGAAGGTAGTTCCCAGTTATACCATGCACTGTGAAATATGATATTGAAATAATACATGGGATTTTGACAGCTTTGCTGTAGTTCTTAATCAGCCTTGAAAGATAAGCCAGGCCCCAACTACCTATTTGGTTAAACCATTTAAAGACCACTGTAGATCCATACACAAGGTTTTGGTTGCCGCCACCAGAGGCGATGGTACAGAGAAACAGGAATGAGTGGTTGGGCTTCACTGCAGCTCAGCTCACCAGCAGACACATCCTCCCTGGAAGGAATGAAGCCGTCCCTTCAAGTCCCACCCCTCCAACTGCAGGCATCTCCAGTCACAGGTAACCTCTCTCTCTGGAGCCGGTCAGATGGCATTGGGAGACCATCTAAAACCAATTGTTCCCCAAACAGCCTTGAGGGTGTTTCTCCCTTGATATTCCCACCCAACTTCAGAAAACAGCCCCCATATCCAGTAATACCTTGCTCATTTGTGCTCCATGGCATAAAATAGGGGGGAAAGGGTGGCATCATTGTGACCAATAACAAGCTTCGCAGGACAAAGGGATTCCTGCATGGGAAAAATAAAATATATTCAGACTTTTCAGATTCAAAAGCTTGCAGCCATACCCCCCAATATGGGAAGGGCTGTCACTATGGTGACCCTCCCTCCAGTATAGCTATTTCCTTCTGAAACAAACAAACAAAAAAAGAGCTCTGTGATAAATTACATCTGCGTGATGTGTTTCATATGGCAGGCACACATGCTTCTAAATCAAGTGCTGATACATGACTTATTTCATCAAAAGTAAGCAGAATGCTGTAATTTATAATCATCCTGAAGCACACTGCAGAGAAAATGAAAGCAGACTATTAAATGTTAATGCCTGTTCCGCTCTGGAAAAAGAGCCTTTCTGGCCATGTTTGAAGCAGGATAGTGTTTCTCACAACACTGTACACACCCTCAAAAAAATTGTGTTTGCCAACATTTGTAGAAACTAATTGAAAAAAAATGATTTGCCTGTCAAAAGCGCCATCAGTCAGGAAGTTCTCATGAGCACAGAGGGCGGCAGAGAAGGCAGCCGGGTCCCATGCCTCCTCTGCCATTCAGCTTTGTAGCCACCAGTGTGGGTGTGCAAGGGGCTCCCTGCAGTAGGCCTTCAAGCAAACGTTCACTGGGGCGTCATCTCCGCTGACACGCTGGTCCCGCTCACCGATTCATCTGGGTTAAGTGAACAGCGGCATCAGCGCAAATTAGGCTGGCTTGAAAACAGCCACTGTTAATAATTTCTGCTGTGATTCAACTTAGCTCTGGCTAACAGGGAAGACGTTTCATAACCGAGGCAATTACGGCTCGGAGAGCGCATTCCCGCTGCCGGTTTAACCAGAGGAAGGACCGACGTGAGCTCCAGCCCATCAGCCCATCGTGAGGGGCCAGCCAAGCCACAGTCGGCTGCGTTCGTTATCTGTGACACTGAACAAGCTGCCTGCTGGGGACAGATGCTCAGCACAGTGATCAGAATATAAAGCAATTGCAAAGGCTGAGGGGATTGGAGTCAGTCTCCTTTATCTCAACTTACTACAGGCTTTTCTGGTCAGATAACAAGTCTTCCAAACCATTCTTTGTAGATGAGAAATCATATGTATTTCAATACAGAGAGGCTTATGCATATTCATTCATCTGAGTCCAGTGTGAATTTTCCATTTAGAATGGGAAACTATTTTTAAATTGGGGGGGGGGTGTCCCCCAACTTCATGCAAGTTAAAGTCTTTTTATAACTAAATATTTCTGACAAGGAATACAGTGAAGGAAATATAAAACAGTGCAAGAAAAAAAATGCTTCCAAATTTTCTTT
>NW_022111373.1:16470366-16479247 GCF_000313985.2 Echinops telfairi
GAGGTCGAGGGCACGTTTTGATTTTTATAGTGCTAGATTATACTGAAAGCAATCTATTTCCACCCTTGTGTTCCAGTAAGAGATGACCGTTTTCATCCAATATATAGTAAAGTTTGAGGTCATACATTGTGTGTGCATGTAAGTAAGTAAAAGTGTACATTTATAGTTTGGGAACACAAAATGTAAAAGAAAAAAAGACGATAGAGTGTGTGGTTGCTAAATACATTGCTCAAAGCTCTGTTTAAAATACCTCTTTATATATATGTGTGTGTGTTTAACAGGATGGCAAATGACTTGTCTTTTTAAAGGATAATTCTTTCTTTCCTCATCCCTGAGAGCCATCCATCTAACCTCCATGTGGAACATTCTCTGCAAGTATCTACTGCCTACTGTGTCTTCCCCTGACAATTACTCTTGTTCCTTACCCTTGAAGCTTTGAAAGCCTGTGTAACATTAGCCTATCTAGCCCAGTGAAAATGTCTTTACAGATTAGTGTAATGTTAATACTGCTGGCTCCCCGCTTTTGACCTGAAGTGGAATATATTGCACTGCTGGAAGAGATGAAATCAGAGTTTCATTGGGCTACAGAGATTGGTTGGCTGCCTGCCAAAAGTTCAATGCTTGTGGCAGTGGAAGCTCAGGCTCAAAAAAAAAAAGGCAGGCTTCAATCTATTCTCTGCTCTTAGAGCAAGAAAACAAAAATGTCACATAAGTTTGTGTGGAAGCAAAATACGTTTGTTAAGATCATTCATCTGCAGATGTTTACCCAGTATTTGAAAAGTAATTGAATCTTTTGGGTGGAAAATGGAGACATCTTTATTCAGTTTTGCTGAAAGAAATGAGACAAAAGCCAGAGCAAAGAACAATTTAAAAAAAAAAGAAATTATTTGAACTCCATTTAACCTTCCAGTTGAATGCCAATCTCACCGTAAGAATACAAATGTGTACATATGGAGTGTTTAAAGTCTGTCTCCTATTTTATGAGTGCAAAGAGATTGTAGTCTGAAATAATAAACCAAATTCATATATAAAAAAAATAATAGTTGAGCTTACCCAAGATACCTTTAGCCAATGTTAAAAAAAAATATCCGTTTTCTTTTCATTCCGTTTTTTCCAACAAACTTTTTGAAGCTCCTTCATCCAGCCAAAGTGAAAGAACTGTCTGGGACGTTCCAACCTGGAATTTTAAAATCTCGGGGTGGAAAAGGAATCATTATTCTGTAGTCTCTCCACTGGTTCTATTACGGACTGCATCTTCCAGATTAACATTCAGAAATCTCCCTAGCTTAATGAGCCCCCAGATAGCCTGGGAATCGTATTTCACCGCAATGGGTATGCCTGTTAGCTTCAACTTCACCTGGAATCCTGAGAACACCTCTTAACAACGGTAATACCCGTCAGTAGCTGAAAGCTACAGTGGTCAGATTTTAGCAAAAGAGAATACAGGGCGCCCATTTGGATTTGACTTTGAGATAAGTAGCTAATTATATTTTCGAATATTCTAGATACTGCCTGGGATGTAGGACGTGTACCTTTTGGGCCATGTTCAATTAGAGTGGGCTCATTGGGCCATGGTCCTCAAAGGGAGTCTGCTCTCTGCTCCTCCACTGATTCACAGCCTTGGGCAGCCCCGGGAGCCCTCCACTCTGTCCTATAAAAGTCCGCTATGGTTTGGAATTGACTCCGTGGCAGGGGCTCTGCATTTGTGATGATCTTAACGCACTTTCCAGCATTTACCTGAGATCCGCACTTAGTTGAGCATCGGGCATTGAACCTGGTGACGCTGAAAGTTGCACTCTTTGTTGTTCCACTGTCAGGATACGGTGAGCTTTCCCCTCCCAACCCACACACACACACATCCAAAACTAACTCCCAATTAACATACTCTCTTCTATTTTCCCATCAGGTTATTTTTAAGTTGATTTTCATCCTATTTTTCTCCCAAGCACTGCCTTTCCACAGCAGTGAAACATATGCTGTTTGCTGCCTGAGTGGATGGGTAATGCAAGCTGTGATGTGGAGAGGAGTCTTCTCCTACCCCTTCCCTCTGAGCGTGTAGTTCCAGAAACATATATATGTGCTTTTATCTGTGATAAGAGCTACCATCTGCTCACTGCAATGTGCACAGCTTACCGTCTGAAGTGCTTATACATATTATGAAAACACACAGCTTTTGTGTATGTTGAGAATACATATAGAGAGCGTTCTAATAACTCAGAATATTAGTGATTTGGATACATCGAGTGGATGGAAAAATCTAACCATACTTCCATGACGGACAAGAGTGATGAGAGCTGGCATGTTGCCATGTGTGTATTTATGCCGGTAGCAATTTTTGTGACCTTTTAATATTGCATTATTTCCAACCTCTTCCCACTAGATAATTATTTTAAATCAATGACACCTTTTCAATGAGAAAAGGCCTTTACTTCATTCAAGGAGTGGCAGCTTCATGGCGGGGACCCCTAATCCCTGAGATGTGCAACACATACGGGTGAGCAACGGGGGCGACAGGACATATAAAATTGAGTTACTTTGACCTTTAATCCAGGCGAGCATGAAGAGCAATGCACGAGGAAGGTGGGTTTGTAGCTGTCTGGAGGCTGATAAGCTGTAATAAAGGTGCGCTCAGTTGCAATTCATCTAAAGCTTCCATTGCTATCATCCTCCCTTTTCGATTTTTGTTACCTGGAGTACTTATCTAAATCCCTTTCAATGCCAGCTTGGCTGCACTTTGTCTTCTCTCCAACTGTGACTCGGGCTGTCTGCGTGTGTTGGTGTGCTGCAGCACACGCTCTTTCGCCTTGTTTGACAGGAACCAATGCCAACACCTAATTAAGGGTAAGCCACAGAGCTCTTGGCTTTATCTTTGTCAACTGCTCCATTCCTAGCTTTCTGCCTCGTTGACTCTTTAATGACAGGAGCAACAGCCCAGGTCACCATTCCTCAGGCCCACCCCTCGCCCGTCCTCAGGAACTCTGGTGAGCCAGCAGCCAGAGCAGAATGACGGTGACTATGGTGCCCCAGGTTGTGGAAACCCCACGGGAAATAGGACCGCACTGCTGTCCGTGTGTTACTGCACATGCCACAGGAACTTGCAGAGGTGCTGAATGGGAAGTTTAGATGGTGTCTCTCTCTCTCAAAAAAAAAAGGTTTTTCTTGATTTTCCGGTTTTTTAGGTTTTTTCCGGGGGTTGGAATTGGGTTCCTGGGAGTCAGGGTTGACTCAGTGCTACTTGGTTTTAATGTCTCTAGAAATGGGTTTTCTAATTCAATCTCATGTTACATTGTATTAAGCAGTCTAACTCAATTTCATAGATGTACGAGTTAATCATACCCTAAAACTCTGGGAAAATCAGATTAAGATGGATGACACTGATTTTCAGACAGCCAATTATCTGGGTGTGTTGAAAACACATATATATTTTTTAAATATATGTGGAGAAATCTGTGTTTTACTCTGTCTGCTTCTATATTATGGATTAGACCAGTGGTTCTCAACCTTCCTAATGCTGCGATCCTTTAATACAGTTCTTCATGTTGTGGTGACCCCCCAACCATAAGGTTATTTTGTTTCTACTTCATAACTGTAATTTTGCTACAGTTATGAATTGGGTGAACCTGTGTTCAACTCCCAAAGGGGTCGCGACCCACGGGTTGAGAAGCGCTGTAGTAGGTGCAAAGAAGTGCTAATTCTGTTCCTAAAAGAAGGTGTTCTTTCTTGAACTATGTTAGTGGTGAATGTGCATCTGCATGTGTCTATTCTCTGACTCTGGTTTCAGCTTGATGTTCTGTAGATCAGGGGAATGTCAGCTGAGGAGCTGTCCCCAGGCTTACCATTTGCTGAAAGATCTAATATGCTAAGATAAGTTTGTGTATCGATGACATTGGGGTAGGTTTTGATGCTGCTGAAGGCACCTAGATTCCAAGGCTGGGGATGGGAATGGATTATTTGTCCCGTTGCCCATTGTTCCTGTACTTCCACTGTGCATTTTCTTTGACATCATCTTTTGTTCTGGCTTCCAGCATCTCTTTTTAAATTTCCCTTGGATGTTTTGACTCCGCTCCAACTTTTGTTTTGATTTGCTTCGAACTAATAGTCCTGTGGAAAGGGGGAGGGGATGGGGAATCAGGATTTATCAGCAGACAAGAGGTTGAAATGCATTATAGCATAAGACAAGGTAGCAAAATTGGCTAAAAAAATTTTTTTAAGTTCTGTTTCACAATCATCCCTGGCATGGTTCAATATGCTAGAATGGATAAACAAGAAGATAGAATAATCCCTAGGTGATGGGAATTTCGAATCCATTTAAGGAGATAAGATATTGTAGAGTTGTTGTCTCACTAGGAGACCTTTTTAAGGTAGTCAGTCTCTGCAAATGTATGTATTTTTAAAGCCTCTTCAGTGAGATATGCTTGTTTCCCTGCATTAGGAGCTGGTTAAAAGCAAAAAGAGGAATCGAGGATCTTACTCACTTAATTTAAATCAAACATTGCTTTGCCTGCATGTTTTAAAAACCTGTGATAACTGGACCTGGGTGGGATGGCTTTGTTTTTCCAGGTCTTACAAGTTTTCCGCTTTTGGCAGGGTAAGACCTTGTCATTTTAGATCACTCTCTATTAGTGAAAAATATTTGCATTTTCCCTTTCAACAGATTCTAGCTTTCACGGGCTTGATTGCCCTCTATATAAAACTTCTGCTCATCCAAGTTACTTGGGCCTTAGGGCTTTCTGCATGCCAATAAAGACAGCTTCCCTTCCAAATGTTTCCCAGCATGTTAGAGCAGGGACAAGGCCTGCTCCTGCCACCTCTCCTCCAAGACAGCAATCTGATGCTTTCGATGTCTCCCCTGATGAACGTTGTGTTTTGGAATGGTGGAAAAGGGGTTGCAACTGGGCCAGCTGCACTTTTGTTAAGTACCTTGGGAGACCACAGGTAACTTGGCAAGCTGACTGATGATAGAGAGGTTTGTGTGCAGCTAAGGACCACAGAGCTGAGTTTCTCTTCCCTGTGTCATCTGGGCCACAGTGAAATCATAGCAACTAGCTCTAACTCTAATTAGAGCAACTCGCTGTCCTATTTCAAAGTACTGTACTGCTAAGAAGGTAGAAAGTGGTGATTTCCCAATAGAAGGAGTCACTTGAGAATTTGAGGGGTTGGAGAGGCTCACCCAACATTGCCCATAATAGGTCTTTCTTGAGTCAATGCTGTCATGACTGGGTAGACTATGTGAGAAATGTCAAGAGCCCCTCATTCTATGAGAAATTTCTCAGTGGTTGCATGAATCCCACACTGTAGAACTATCCAACTTTACTTACGCAACAATAATCACATTAAGCCCAAAAGGTGTGAATACAACCCTTTCACACTATTATATTGATCCTGGAATTATTGCATTTTATGAGACAATGTAGAATCATCAGTCTTTCATACTCTAAATTGAATCTCTCATGAAATGACACAAGTATAGAAGATCTAAATATAAGCTGACCAAAAATGAACAGAACAAAAAAATGATTAGATTTTTCTATTTTAATGAATTTTTCTCAGCATGAATAGTTGTGGATATTTTCCTGTCACATTTTCAAATTATCATGCTATGCATTTTCAATAAAAACCTCAGAGCCTGTGATACTTGCCCTCAGGAAAGGAACACAGAAGATATGGGTGCTATGGCAAAATGTGGTGAAGAATTTAACTAGTGCCCAGCTATCAGATGAAACAATGTCTGGGGTCTTAGGGCTTGTCTCGGTGACAACCAAGTCCACACGGAAGAAACACACCATTATCAGTCACCAAAAGATTGTAAATCATATCATCTGAAGTTGAAGAAGGGATTAGTTCCAAAGCCTAAATTGTGAGAATTCGGTTTGCAGATGACTGTGGGTAACATTGGGAACCCAAGACACATGTGTGGAACCTATGTAGGAAATAGGTGTGCAGTGACTTCCCGCTGTGCATAATTGAGGGGCGGGAGGGAAGTGGGCACTAAACAGAGTGCGGTACGGACGAGTGAGGAAGACCAAAGGGATACGTCTGACTTGAACAGTCGCAGTTCTGTCAGCTCGCCCCACCCCCACCCCCTCGGATACATGCTAGAACTGGATCTGCTCTTCACCATGATCTGTATTTTTGTTTTGTTTTCTGTTTGTTCATCTTAGGGTTTATCTCAGAAGTGTCATGCCATTAGAGGCCACCCTCTTGAAGTTATGTTACATGTTTCCCGATTTTTCAGTATATGAAACCTAGGATTGATGAACCTATAGGGGCAGCTTGAGGTGGGGGGGCGGGGTTGGCGGGGAATTATAGCAGCAGTGGGGTGGGGGAGCAGTAAAAGGAAGAAGACACATCAAGAAGTCCAGGAAGGAAAAGAGTGTTTGGAACGTGATGGTGGTAGGAATTGTATGATACTGCTGGACATGTTTGAACTGTGAAATGATATACTATATGTATTAACTCCCAATTAATAAGACATTTTTAAAAAACCCTCAGAGACTATTATGTCAATGGTTAATAGAGAATAACCTTGTGTTCAAGACGAATTTAATAACAAGAAATGAGCATATTACTAAAACTTCAAAAGTATAATATGCATTTTTTTATTTTTTGTCACTTTTGTTAATTATATGCCAAGTTTGAGCAATATTTGATCATTACCTAATTTCTGTCTGGCCGCTTTACAGTTTATCAGTTTATCACTTTAGCAGTTCAGCCAAGACAGACAAGTGGGTTGTCCCGTCCGTACATTTTTCTGTCTATCTGGTAGGTTATTAACTTGTAAAGGAGTCCTGGTGGCCCTGTGGTTCCACGTTGGACTGCTCACCGCAGTCAGTAGGGGCTCCATGGAAGTTGCTCCGGAGCCCCATCACCAGCTGCTCCACGAAAGAACAACTCGGCCTTCTCCTCCCTCGCTGTCCCAGAAACCCACGGGAGCACGTCCACCCTGCCCTCTGGCGTTGCTCTGAGTCAGCATGGACCCGATGGCAATGAGAGATTAATTAAAAGAGAATGCTTGTTCTGCATAATCATTATTTGCCTACTTACAACTCCAAATGTAACTTCGTACCTGAAAGTACCTATTATACTCAAGCTTCATGTGTAAAAAAAAAAAAGCACTGATTCCAAAACATCCTGTTATTGACAAGTGGTTACACATAAATGTTTATTTGATATAATCTAAGGAATTTCAAATCCAGATTAAGTAAAACTTGACTATAAATAGGCCACATTTGATTTGATTGCACATATACAGAAATCATCTATTTATAAGACCTAGCCAGCACCCAATGCTTTACTAAAAGAAATGGCCTGTTGTTTTTCACAAAAGTATCTGGGGCATTTTAACCTCCTCAATGTATACTATTCCTAAATCAGTACCGTGAGCTGCTTAAACTCAAAAGTAAATTAACTACATAGTGAAATAAATTGCTGTGACTAAAATATCCTATCATGTGTTGTTCATGCCTAGTTTTGAGGAACACCAGCATGGAGATGTAGGTTAGTTTCACCTACGTCTGAATCTGATGTCAGAGTGGTAATTACCAGGCCCAGTCAATAACACTGCTCCTCAGTATAATTGCAAATCCAGTACAAGCATGGCCAGAACTAAATTGCTTTAGAACAATCAATAGGAATCTTCTGATTGTGTTCCCATATGTACGCATTAAGCATAAAGAGGAAAACTGTCCATTCAAGCAAAAGGTCATTTTTATAAATAAAAAATGTTGTATAAAAGACATGTTATGTTTTATGCTCTTTCCAGGTAGAAAAGACTAAATATGCTGGTTAGTTGTCCAGGGAAAGAAAGTACATTGAAGGAAATTCATCAGCAGACAAAGAATAATGCAAGAGAAGCAAGGATAATTTTCAGTGAGAGATTTAGCCATAACTGAGGGTAGGCTAGCCTTGTTAGCAAACAAGTGGCTAGTAATTTGAAAAGCAGACTTGAACCTAAAATGACTATTTCTTGTGCTTCTTGCTAAGCTCCAGTCATGAAAGGGGCTAGTTAACTCATGAGTCCCATAAGCCGACAGTCTCATTAGAAGGTAAGATTAGAGCTATTAATATTATATCAGAGGCATGTAGCAATATAGTTACTTGACGTTTCAATGTCCCATCTGTTGCAATCACTGCTTCTTAAACGCGAGGGTCAGAATTCCCAGAGATGATGACAAGATTAGAACCACATAACTACAGAGCTAAGGGGGGGGGGAACCCCAGTTGTTTAGTGATAATGAACTTCAGCTAGGTTATTTTATCTACCTTCCAGACAAATATAAGCATCATCTGTAAGCAAAAGAAATAGAATGCCAAAAAAACAAAAAATGCAAAGCAAACACTGCTATTAAGTCTACGCCGACTTACTGCTGCCCTATAGAACAGAGTAGAACTGCCCACTGAGTTTCTGAGACTATAACTGCTTACAGGAGTAAAAGCCTCACTTGTCTTCCCCAGAGCAGCTGGTTGCTCTGAACTGCTGACTTTTTAAATTGCAGCCCCTTGTGTAACCACTAGGCCAACATAAGGTAAAAGGATTTACAGAGAAAGGCAAGAAAGAGGGGCATAAGGGTACTTGTGTGCTTTGGGGATTGCAAAGTGTAAAAGTACAGTTTTAGAACTTCAAAAATAATTTTAATAAGACATTCTGCACCCCTTATTTTTTAAGATTTGGGGGGTTTTTTACTCTTAGCAAAGAAGTGGGTTAATATTTGCTAAATCACATTAGATTTGACCAATTCTTTATCTCTCCTTCTGTCTTTGACATTTCTGAGTTGGTAGATGTGATTTAGCTAGCCCAATACACCATGACACATTTTGTTCTAAAGCCTTAATAATTTTCCATTAGTTATAAGTAAAAGAAGGAGCCCAGGTGGCGCAGTGG
>NW_022111373.1:16480403-16525477 GCF_000313985.2 Echinops telfairi
CCCCTCTCAGGAGGATGGACAGCAGAAAAGTGAGTGAAAAATGACAACAGTCAGTGTAAGACATAAAAAAAAAAAGAAAAGAATTTATAAATTATCAAGGGGACATGGGAGAGGAAGGAGGGTGGGGGGAAAATGAGGACCTGATACCAAGGGCTCAAGAAGAAAGAAAATGTTTTGTAAAAGATGATGACAACATATGTACAGATGTGTATGACACAATGGATATATGTACGGATCATGGTAGGAGCTGTAAGAGCCCGCAATAAAATAAAAAATAAAATATAATAAAGAGCTAATAGAGGTATCAACAAAGGTTAATCATGACTAGGAGTTATCATAGTAACAATGTACAATATAGAAGGAAGGAAGGATAGAAAGAAAGAAAGAATGATTTAAATGCTGCCGTAAATTCTGAATCGTCTAAAGCAATGTCTGTTTTATGCGCACACTCTTTCACACCATCTCCTCTTTATTCTAACCCTCTCCCCACCACTAGCAAACAGAAATCCTGCAGCTGACATTTTCTGCATTAAGGTGTAGATAAAAATGTTGCAGTCAAAACAACCCAAAGGCTGTTAAATAGCTGACAATTTCATCAAGTAAAAAATAAATGTAACTGTATTAGGAGCATGGTGCTATAAGCATTTTCAATTACCTCACTTAACCTTCCTAAGAAGCTACAGGAATGTTCTCGGTGCGACCCTGCACGCAGAAGCACACTAGCCACACATCATCGCCCTCCCTCCCTCCCTCCCTCCCGCGCGTCCACACTAAGAGACTTTGTGGACTGTTGCCCACATCAGTTTTAAATTGCTCAAGCAATTGTTTCCTGCAGATTAATTTGTAATTCTAAATTTCCAGCCTATGAAATGTGAGCCTGGCCCTCCCTCAGGCCATTTACAGAGCTTGGGTTTTCCTGTAATCTGAGGTGAGACTGAGTGCTAACACGTGAACATGGAGCCGCAGTGGCCTTGGCCAGGCGCTGGGGAGCCGGGGAGGATGGGCAGGCGGCCTTGGCCGCAGGCTGGAGAGAGGGCAGAGGCAGAGGGGGTGAGAGACATAGGCGAACGTGCGACAGGTGAGCTGGAGAAGAAGTGGCCTGAACCCGAGATGGAAATGGTATTCCTCATTCTCTCCTTCCCGTCACCACCCCGTAAAACAACAAAAAAGCATTTCAGGCATCCTGGCACAATGAGCATTTTCACACAACAGTCCATGGAGCATCCAAAGATGGTTGGAAACAGAAATAGAAGACAAGGGAATTTTTCTATGAACCTTTGAAAGCGCCTTGCTATGTCCCGCTCACAAATAAATTAAAAGAAAATAAAAACACTTAAACGCTTAAAAAGCAAGGACTCGGCACTCCCAGGAGAGCCCTGGTGGAGCAGTAGTTAGGCTCTCGGCTGCGATCCGCATGGTCGGCAGCTGGCAACCATCAGGAGCCTAGCGGGAGAAAGACTGGGCTTTCTACTCCCATAAACAGTTACAATCTTGGAGACCCACCGGGGTCGCTATGAGTCAGCATGGTCTCTTTGGCAGTGGATGGGGGATGTCGAAGGAGGCACACGTGTCTACAATATCCACAAGTGGAGTGACTGAGAGTAGCTGGTGTTGTAATGAACTGGTTAGTGCCCTCCCCTCGTTCACAGTGTTATACATGTCTGCCACTTCTCTTAGTGGCCAATTACCTGTCACATTGTAGGACCTTTGGACCCAAGAGAGGAAATGTATTCTCTGAGTACAAAGCATTAAGTAATTACTGGTAGGCAGTGTTTTCATTAGGTCAATCAGCACATGTGGAACAATCCTCTCTCCGAGAAAACAAGACCCGTGTGTTACTTTAAACAACAGATCCTCCCACCCCTCACCCCATTTCAGACCCATGACTGAATGCTTTGATCCTTGTCTTACCTTGGGACTTACACCCCTTAGAGAATCCAGGTGATGGATCCTCTTCCAAGATAAACGCACATGTCTAATCACCGAATTCACAAGGACTTCCTGCTACCAAGTCAAATAGAGAAGCAATCTAACAAAGCTTTGTACCTCACTCACTTTCATTTTCATGCAAACATTTTTGACCATTTCCTAAATTTAATTTAAATCATTCCTAAATGTGACCAAAAAAACCATTTAAATCTTATTCAAAAGTAAATTCAATTGGATATCTGCTATAGTTTGGCCCGATAGTTGGGTTAAAAGGGTGGAATTATTTCTGACACGATGCACAGACTCTTTTTGAGCCACAGATTACAGCTGTCTCTTTTGACAGCAAGACGTCATAAAAACCATGACCCCGAGTGGTGTGTAGATGCCAGGAAACAGAAGCAGGGTAACCATAACTCCCTTTGCTAGAAAAAGGAAGACTTGTACCGAAGCGTCCTGGGATGTGCCAAATCGCGTTATTTTCCTCAGATGCTAGTCACTAAGGCCTGAATCATCAATACTGCCTTTGTTAAGGTCTGAATCATCTTGGCAGATCTGAGTCATCAATAATGTCAATGTTATCAATAGCATTGGTGTCATAGTGAATACAGTATAAAAAATCCATGAAGTCAGATATTGTGCTTGAAATGTCTTCCAGTGGACTTCATGACAAACAAAATAGTGTTGTAGTAAATGGCAATGGAGGCGGACATGTCTGGCCTCCTGGCTTCCCTATAACTACATATCTGACTTACTCTGGATTCCGATATGCCTTCACTTTCCATCCTTCTTTACCTATTCTAACACCAACCATTCCTCCCACACAACTCTGCTTCCAGGCTGGGTTCAAGAATTTGTTACAAAGGCCACACCAAACTCACAGACAATATTCACAGTTAAGGGGTTTTATTAGGAACGTTGACAAGTCAGAATTAACAAAGAGTAGTTATACAGTTGTTGGTCCATCGCAACACCTCTCCTCATTTAGCAACCAAGTGTCTCTCTGATCCTCAGCTTCTCAGCCATGGGTCCATTGGCCTTTGCCTACATGGGCCAGGAACTACTTCTCAGCACATAGTCTAAAGCCAGATGAGCAAGAGGTACCCTATAGTCTCCGTGTTGCTCTTCTGAGTCTCCTTACAACATTGTCTGATGCATCTGATCTGGGTAACCTCTGTGAATTCAGACAGAGATCTTGGGGTGTGCTCTTCCCAGGTCCTGGGGACTTTTCCCAGATGGCTCTTACATAGCGAGGAATGACTTTGATGGAAATGTGGTTTATCTTTTGGCTGACCATACTCCCAAGGAAAGTGAAGGATGATTATCCACATGCTCTTAAAAAGTGGTTTTAAAGATGCCCCCCCCACACCCCCAACTTCAAGGAAACAAAAAGTGTAGCTTGCTTCCCACCCTTCACTCAGGTCAGAATTTCTCTCTCTCACTGCCTTACAGTCAAGGTCAATTCATAGTGACCCTATAGGACAGGGCAGAACTGCCCCCTGTGAGTTTCTGAGACTGTAACTGGAGGAATAAGCCTCATCTAGCTCCCTCAGAGCAGCTGGTGGTTTCCAACTGCAACCCTTTGGTTTCACAGCCCCATGAATAAAAAATACACCCCTAGGACTCCCTCTTAATCCTGACAGAGAGCTCCCTTCAAAAGGGAGTAATAGCCACAGCATAGTGCTTGCGATTATAGTACATTGCATAAGGAATTGTGGCTAGAAGGCTAAATTACTTGATTATATCTCAACGTGTCACATGGATTTGGGGAAGAGGATCTTATTTCACTAGAGGATCAACAAATAATAAGCATCCCAAGAAGCAATTTTAATTCTCCTAGAACCCACATTTCTGGGGTCAAAGGAGTTGAGGTGACTCATTCAGGTCATCTGCCCTAAAATGATCTTTTTAAAGCAGGATTTAAAAGTCATCTTTCAGTCAAACAATAAACAAAATATTAAAACTATTTTTCCTTAAACACTATACTGTATTAAAGCAATTATTTAGGTGCAAGCAGTTTCAAGAAACAGACTCCAAATGTAAAATAAGAGCTATGTTTTAGGGTTAATTGGTAATTAATTTAATGTGTATGACATCTTTTCTGACCACAATTAGTTATTAGTTTTATTCTGGTCTTTTTTCCAGGAAGATATAACTAAAACAAAGTATAAGAACTTTGGAAGTTCTTTTCATCTTCAAAACATTGTTCACTGCCTAGTCAAAATGTCATCTCAATTTGCAAATCTCATTAAATACACATCAGCCAATTTTTCCTATTGGTTTAATTCGACTTTGTTTTCACTGGATGTATAATGAGTTGCTCATTCTGTGCACAGATACCTGGACGATTCTTCTAGTTGAAATCGTGCTTGATGAGCTGTTGAGCTCAATCCTTAATATACAATAAAGCCAAACCCACTAATAAAACCAAACCCACTTGCTGTCATCAAGTCGATTCTGATGCATAGAACAGACTCACAGTGACTCTGGATTAGAGCTCAGAGGCTGCAGATCTTTACTGGGGCAGAAAACCTTCTCTTTCTCTTGAGGAGTGACTGTTAGACTTGATGTTAACAGTCCAGCACTGACCCAGCAGCCACCAGAGCTCCCATGGTACAATAGGTATTCAATTATTTATTTTCCTTTTTTGGAAATTTTTAGAAAGCAGAATAAAAGTTCAGTTGTTAGACATTGTCCATGTGTTGCTTAACCTCCAATTTTAAATAATTTATTGGGCATTAAGAACCAGTGAGATGAAACTAAATGTCACACTTTGAGTAAGAACCAAGAAAAATTGTGTTCAGATAGCATCTGAACTCAATTCTGGTTTAGTAAATAATTATGATTCAGTAAATAATTATGATCTGTAAAGATTTGCAGAATATAAGGGGTTATTTAAAATATATTCATGGTTTTCAAAAATCAATGCCCCAACAAAATTTCTAATTGACCTGGAAAATGTGCATTGATCTTACACACATATTTACTGTGTCTTTTCCCGCCCCTCTGGTCCTGCTCACACACACATAGCTATCTGTTTCAGCTGGCTTGGTTACATCAGTTTAGATTAGGAGAATAAGAGCACAGCTTTCATTTCCTTTTGGAAAACAGAGAAATTAGTGAGAACGGAAATGCCATTCTCCCAAGAGCCTGACTTCCTCAAAGACGTGGGTGTTACCTGAATGTGACCAGACTCCCGAGTGACAAATGGGAATAGACTGCTTTCACCAGCATGTATTTGGTTGAATAGATGACAACTGTCGCTAAGATCTAGGACAACCTCTTCAGAATATTTCCATTGTACTATGAACTATCTGTCTAGAAATATATAAAGATGACCATAAATTCCAAACTGGCTCTGGAGGTCAAATGGAAATATAAATTCTGTTGTTAACCTGGACTCCGAACGGGATATAAAAAGTTAGCATGCTTCGGTGCTAACCAGAAGGTTGAAGGTTTGAGTCTACCCAGAAGCTCCTCAGGAGAAAGACCTGGTTATGTGCTCAAGATCAGTCAGGGCTAAGCCTTATGGAGCATAGTTCTACTTTGACATCCATCAGGTGACCATGACTTAGCATTAATTCAATGACTATTGGAACATGTGCTGCTAAACTAGCTCTTAATTGACTGCAGCCCTTCCTGATCTCCTTCAGCTCCAGACATAATAACCTGTCATTTTTGTGACTGATTGAGTATCTTTCTCCTGTAATTGCACAAAATGATCCCAAAATTGGTGCCCATTATAGCACTGGGTTTCCACGTTAGTGGATTGAAAGATCTAGGTGTTTCTTCAGCAGACACTCTCGGATGACAAATATCAGGGACACAGTCAGCACCCCAGCTCATGAGGATTTACCCACTGATGTGGACAGAGAGAACAGCCGGATCAAAAGAAAATAAGGTCAAGAAACCTCATGAAATAAGTGGGAATAAAAGGTCACAGTGGCAAATTCCTGGACAAAGATAGTGCCCTGGTCTGCAAGTAGCCTCCCCATTCTATCCATCCTCAGCCCTCTTGCTTGGAACTCGGCCGTCTTAGGAAACCAGCTGCTACAGGATTTGGCACCATCTACACCTAACACAAGAAAACTGGGTGGCATAGGGCTTAAGCCAGCAGTTCTCAACCTGTGGGTCATGACCTCTTTGGGGAGCTGAACAACCCTTTCACAGGGGTCGCCCGATTCATAGCAGTCACAAAATTATGGTTATGAAGTAGCAACGAAAATAATGCTTTGGTTGGGGGTCACCCCAACAGGAGGAATTGTATGAAAGGGTTGCAGCACGAGGAAGGGTGAGAACCACTGTCTAAGCATTGGAGTCACCAGCTGCTCCCAGAGAGAGACGTGGCAGTCAGCCTCAGTGACCCTGCCCAGCCTTGGGAATCTTCTGGAGCGTGTCTATGCGGTCCTAAGGGGTCACAATGAGTTGGAACAAAATCTGCTCTTTGGCAAAAGGTTTGTTTTCTGGTTTCTGAGCTTTGTTTTGCTCTTTGGATTTGGACCCCTAATGCCATCTGTACTCTCCTCTCAAAACTCGACATTTTCTCCTTTTTATTTTTATGACTCTTTTCGCCATATCTTTGTCATATTATCAGCCAATTCTTTAAAATGTGATGCATTTAAAAGTCAAAAGAACACATGTGCCCAATTTGGCCAATCATCCATCACCAAAAAAAAAAAGAGAGAAAGAGATTGTAGTGCCCATTTTTGTTAGGCAAAAGCACATATGTTGGGTGCCCTTAGGCAAAGTACTAATTTCTTGATTAATATACTAAAACTGAGTAGCACATGGTAACTCAGACTCTGGAAAGAGCACCATCCGGTGCTGGGTAAGGAGAGACAACCACCCAGAGGCTCCTCAAGATGAGCACTTTGCATGAATTGACCAGTACATTAAAATCCTTCACTGGATCTAAAATACCAGAAACATTTCTTTTTACAAAGAGACATGAATAGGGCTGAATGGTGGTTCATTTTTAACAGGTCTCAAAAAAAAAAAATGATGTGGAGAAATGATGCCCTTGACATACTTCTAGTGGAATACGGAGACAGCTCCCCGTTCTGCCTTGATATTTGTTTTGTAACCAACTCTGTACAATGTTAGTGATTTGCATATAAAAGCCTCCTGGCACAAATTAAATGGAACAAGATCCCATTGCAGCTAATAAACTCACTATAACAAGTCCCTCAACTTTGTCTGCTCAGAATGCTCAGCAGGACTGCCATATGGGGAACTGGTTGCAAGATAAAAATAACGGTAGTTTGTGCTTTCAAACCATACAACTCGATATTGTCTCTTTGGAAATAAATTTTCTTTAATGACCAGTGATTATCTGTCTTCTATCTGGCTGGCTCTAATGCCAGACCCCCACGCTTTTCTTTCTTTTTTTTAATCACTAGGGTTTTCTGTCCTTTAGAAAAGAGCTACAATTAAGCATATTTTGAGCAGAGCAGGAAACGGCAGCAGGGCCCCTTGGCGTCAGCTCGCACAGCCTATCATTCCAAGACATTTCCGTTTCCACACTGGTATCATCAACCAATGTCAGCACAGCCGAGGTGACTGTGCTAATTAACTGTCCTGCCGAACCAGCTGAGAAAGCTTGTATAAACTCCATGGGAATATGAGCTGTGAAAAAGAAATTCTATCCAATCGAGCTAGGGACCAAACCCAAATATAGAATCAAAACACAGAATGGTTGCCCTTAACCATCAAGTGGTAATGTCATCGGCTACAAGATGGTAAGCGTGTTAGCTGAGTTTAATCCAAGACTGCTGTGGCAGAATAAAAAGTAATCCCATGGAAAGAGTGCAAGGCCCAGCTCTTTCTTTCTGTTTCCAACACAGCATTTGGGGAAAGCCAGGTCAGCCTCTCCGAGGAGAGAAAGAACGCAAACGTTCAAGGCCAATCTCAAGAGGAAAGGCTGTCCAACATCACAAAGTGTCTCCCAGGGGCCCCTTCCAGTGTGATGGGCAGGTGGGAATGAGTGTGGCTATCCTGGGAATGTGGAGGCATAGTGGGCATCATGTACAAAATAACATGAGGTTAGAAGCTCTGGGAGAGTGTGTGTAACATGCCATATGGAGATGAAAGATTTTGTTTTGATATGAGAAAAGAGAGCAGAGAGAGTTTGAGTAAAAGTGGATGATGTAACCCCAACTACGATACCCCTCAAAACCCATTTCAGAGTTATATAATAAGGGTTGAGACTCTTATTTTGACTGTGCTTATCTAACTCCAAGACTGAAATAGTTCTGGCCTCTGGCCTCATAGATCAGTGTGTCTGTGTCAATAACCTTGAAGAGGCTAAGGTTTCATCCTGCTAGAAAGCTGACAGACAATGGGAAATTCTGAGTAGAGACACAGAACTTTATCACCCACAGCGTGACAGGCAATATGAGCATCGTGCTTCGATTAGTTCCCCTTGCACCACAAGTCACACAGGTTGATGCAAAGAGGCTTAGGCGAATACTAAGTAAAACGTTCATTTGCATCACCGAGGAGGAACTTGAGGTGTAAGGAAACTTCATCTTTCATGATGGGCTGGAAAAGAAATCTGCCTGAGCTGTTCCACAGAGAAACACATTATCTTTAACCTGCTGAACACTAAACACACCAGCCCTCTTCCCAGAGGGAGAGACTCTACAGGCCGAGGCTATTTACTGGACACATGTCTATGGAAAGGTCATCTTTGCCCACTCTCGAGGTGTGAGGAAACAGGAGAGACCAAGGCGAACAATCTCCCAACAATCTTATGCTAACAAAGGATACTCATAAAGGAAGCCACACTCTGCTGCCTGCTCCCCAGTGTCCACAGTAACAGTCAAGGGTGAGAGTCAATGAACATAATCAGCACTGAGGTCTCGAGCCATACAAATCTGTGCTTCAAGGAGTGCCCACTGGGCTCTAGAATCACATGCTGATGTCAAGAATCCTATGCATTTGGTTCCAAGTCACATAAAAGCAAATTCGGGTCTATAGTTGACTCACTCCCTGAGTGCCTTCGTATTGAGGAAAATTAATATAAACCTGTTCCTTCTTCCTTTTGTTGCCTTTCTCCCGATTTCTTCTCAGTCTTGGGATTTCTCTATATAGCAATGATCCCCCACATTCTCAGGCCCTTGATGAAGGGCTAAATGGGTCCGAACATGAGCTGGCTCTGCTTTGGATTCAGGGCTGAAGATCACCTGGGAACTTGGGGTTCCATTCTTAAGTGAGGATGTTTGAGAGGGGCTGTCATTCATACTAAGAACACCGGAAGTCAGAAGGGACTTCACTACTTAAATTCCAACATCGTGAGAGCTTTAGT
The DNA here is from genome assembly GCF_000313985.2 of Echinops telfairi. Classification (NCBI taxonomy): domain Eukaryota; kingdom Metazoa; phylum Chordata; class Mammalia; order Afrosoricida; family Tenrecidae; genus Echinops; species Echinops telfairi. Next base: position 16,489,636 of record NW_022111373.1, read on the forward strand.
GAAATAAACAATGGGCTCGGGAGTCAAGGACATTACATATGACTCCATCGCGAGCTAAAGACCAGAGGCATATTAACAGAATCATCTTAGGTCTCAACTTCCTTATCTGTAAAATGGAGAGAAAAACACCTGTATCACAGTGTTGACATGGGTTGAGATGAGAAAGTTCACTTTGGGCAGTGGCTGGCCTTCGGAATGATGGCTGTTATTTGGGGCTTTTCCAGTCACTTTCGTGGTTTTAGTGTCAGATTGCCCTCCATGGACTGCCTGCCGTGAGATTCGTTCTTAGAGGTCTCACGAAATCAGAAGAGTCAGCTACTCTTCTGCATGCTCATCCTCCATGGAAATGTGTCATTCTGGGGAATACTCAATTTGACTTTACTTCTTTTGTGGTCCACACTGCCACGTTCATTCACTCAAACAATGTAATTCATAGAAGGATGCCAATAAACATTGATCAGCTGCCTGTAAGCTAGGCTACTACGGTGTTTAATTACCTCTGCTTACCTTACATAGACCTTAGTCAAGAGCTCTTTGAAAAAGTGTTTAAAACTCACTGTCCTTTTGCAATTTCACGGAACTCCATTACGATTGTATTTTAAATTAAAGCTCTTTCTTAGGCACCTGAGTTCTAAAAAAAATTGAAGTATATGTATACTAGACACTTGAATTATTAGCACTCAAGCTTATAATATCACCATGTCCTTTACTGCTAATCTCTTACTGAAACAAAAATAGTTTGAATAATAACACAAGGTGATGAAATTTGGCTCAGAAAGAGTTCTTGAGTTGTCCCAATTCTCCCCCCACATTCAAGTCATTTCACCTCTATAACTGAGACATTAACTAACTAGGCAGATATTTATTGAGATTCTACTATGAGAGAATTACTATGCCATTCACTGTTAAGCCAAAGTGAGTAAGGATTGAACACAGTTAGTGGGAAATACCAGGACACGGTTATCTTACTCCTCCAACGTTCAGTGTATAATGCTAAGTGGTTCTGAATGCTCTGTGCATTAGGATTCCTTTGACTTCAGCTAACAGAAAAAGTCAACACATTCTGTTCAAAATATGATGTACTGAAGTAGGAAACATCATCACCATTAGTTCAATGATACTATCAAAAACCTTGATAATGGTTTTTTATACAGGAAAGGTACAAAATATCTCATTTAAAATGTACAGGGTTTCTACTAGACACTCATTAAATTTTATCTATTATTCTTATCTTATCACACTACCTCCCCAAACCCTTAAAGTGGTTGTATATATAACAGTAAACCAGAGCAGCAAGGGTTCTGTATAGGGGGTAATAATAGATTGTAGAGAGAAAACTATAGATGCAAGTTAGTTCTGGAAGGTTAAAAGAAGATTGTCAAATAGAGAGATTGGCTAAAGTCTTTTAAGGTAGACAAAGTAATGTGTACATGAGGATGCTTGAAGGGCAGAGCAACTAGTCAAATTAATTCTGGTTACTCTAGAATGGTGAAATTAGAAGCCTTTAATAGGAATAAGATAAAAAATTATTAAGTGATATTTTTAAATGGAAAATGAGAGTTACACAACAGTATACACAGTCAGCTCTCTTGTTAAATTTTAGATATTTCTGCATTATTTGAGTAGCCTATTAAAAAGTGTGCTATAATTTTTTTAATTTGTTAAATAAATAATTTAATTTGTGGATTCTCTAGTGGAGCAAAACCAGTAATATATATATTTATGTATATTATCAATTTAAATCAGAAAGTGGCCCACACAACTGTAAAAGTAGTTAAATCCCATCTGGGTGAAGCCCATGAGTCAGATGTTAAACTGAATGCTTTTTTCTGACTTCTGACACTGCTGGGACTGACCAAACAGGAAGAGAAAGCAGACAGCAAGTCAGACTCCTGGCCGCGGAGTCTAATGAAGCCATGGCCGGCAGCAATATGGCAGGCCTGGGTGTCAGACACAGGATCCAGAGGAGCACGGAGAGAGAAGCCTTCCTACAGAGTCTGCCTACATAGGAGTGGACCACACTGTTAATGAAGTTTAATTTCAATTGCATCAGGGCAATGACTTTAGAAAGGAGTCTGCACTCCCCCTGAATCATCTTATAATTGCTTTCCTGCTTACAGCAGATTCCATCATGGAGTTGTTTATATTATGTTAGATCACATCATGGAAGAAGCCTCAACTGCCAAACTACAAGAATCCTGGCCCAGCCATGGTGACATAATTGATACAACACCTATTATATGTGTGTGTGTGTGTGTGTGTGTACACGCACACATACACATATATAGCAATATATATACACACATACATATAACAATTTGCCACATGAACCATGTTTAAGGTATCATTGTGATAGTTACACAATCTATTGTCAATGTGAGAGGATTAAGAGTGAAGGGGTAGAGTTTAGCCTGTCAATCAGATCACAGCTTAATGACCTCATTTGCAGGTGCTAAGGAGATAAATAGCTTATTGGAGGTGAGACACATGCTCATTCCCTGAGAGAATCTACTGACAAAGACACAGGGGGCTCTGCTGATGGCAGCAAGAGCCCTGCACTTAGAGGAGCCACGTGGAAACCCCTGCCAGTGCTAAGGTGCTTACAAGGCCATTGGATCCGCAAGACTTCCTACCCACTGGCCTGTGATCTTTCTGCATTCAGCACCATTGCATGTGTTACATGAATCTGAAGAGGACTTTATCGATTGGTATCAGACACATGGCTAATATCGGACTTATGGACTTGATCTGGACTGGGATGGGATGTTTCAAATGTACAATTGCTCTTTATATAAAGCTCTTTATTGTACACAAATGAGTGTCTATGAATTTGCTTCTCAAGTCTACCTGGACTAACACAGTAATTAATGTGTTTTATTCACAATCTTGGACAACCATCACTATTATCTACTTCCAACACTTTTTCATTGGAACTACTGTACTCAATGGACAATACCTTTCCAAGTATGTTTTTAAATTGTAGTAACGTGTATCAGGAAGGTAAGCCCCTCAAAAATGGAATTTTTCCCCAAAGCTATATATTTAAAATTTTTTTACAAAAAAACCCTTATCTTCTTCAAAGTACTCACTGTTACACTTAATACATTTGCCAAATCTGCAATTCCATTCTTGCAAACATTTTTCAAACTCATCTGTTTGGATGACTGACAGCACCTTGCTAATTTTTTTCTTCACTTCTTCTATGCCATCAAATTACTGTTGTTTCATGTCCCTCTTCATGTGCTGAAACAAAAAGAAGTCACATGGAGCGAGGTCAGATGAGTAAGCTTGCATGCAACAAGAGAGGTGTGCTGTTTTTTGCCAACAACTGGCACAGTGAGATGGCAGCGTGAGCAGGTGCATTGTGGTGGCAAAAACCAGCCCCCGATCTGCCACAAACCAGGGCTTTTTTGTCACACATTGTTAGAATATCTTATCAGAAATTCTAGAGAGAAAGCTTGATTAACAATCTGACCTAGTGGCATGAACTCCAAATGCACTACAATGACATTTTTGTCTACTCTGGAAGTTGACAGACATCCAGAACGAAGCTTGTCATCAATCAACATTTCACCTTTTGGGAAATGAGAAAACCACTCAAACACTTGAGTTTCTCCTACAGTTCTGTCCTTGTATGCTGGGTTCAACATCACAACAGTTTCTGCGTATTTTTCTCCAGCAGGAAACAAAATTGCACAGCCACGTGCTGTTCTCTTAAACGGGTCATCACAAAAACGAGGTTTGAGCGAAACTGCTTATCCAAAAAAATTCACTGTGACCAGAGAGAACCTCCCCAGGCAATGCCACTGGGTGCACTAACACAGAGGGATGCTCACCCAGAGGGGAAATGGCAACTCCAAAAGCTTCGCCTGGCAGAGCTTTTTCCAGTTTTTTGTTTGGATACTCCCTCATATACATAATAAAGCGTTTGATTCAGTGCGATTAATTACGTTCACCTTGTGATAAAATCGTCTTTATTTTATCCATATTTATGTATGAGATGACACAACCCTGCCGCACACCTTTCCTGATTTTAAACCATGCAGTATCCCCCTTTTCTATTCACATAAGTGCCTCTTGATCCATGTACAAGTTCCACATGAGCACAATGACATGTTCTAGGATTCTCATTATTTTCAATACTTCAATAGTGTGTTATGATCCACACAGTTAAACATTTTGGCATAGATAAGGAAGCACAAATAATCATTGTTCTGGTATTCTCTCTGCTTTCCACCAAGATCCACCTGACGTCAGCAATAAGCTCTCATTCCGAGTCGTCTTCTGAATCTGACTGAACTGGCAGCTCCCTGTCAATATAGGAGTTTTTAGGAGGCTCTAGAAAGTTCCTTTTTAAAAAATGAATTTGCTATCCTTATTTCCCTTTTTTCCCCTGAAAATTTTAAGTCCCTCTCATATTTTTTATATTAAACTCTCATCAGACATATGTTTTCCAAATACTACATTCTATTTTGTGGGTTATCTATGAAAATCCTTTGATGAAAAAAGATTTTCATTGTGATCTATTCCAGTTTATCTATTTTGTCTTTCATTGTTCATTAATAAGAATTCGTTATAAAAAGAATAGATCCCAAAACACCATCCTCGTATTTTGTTCTATGAATTTCATGTGTTATGTTTGCAACTTATGCCATTCATCTATTTTGAGTTATGTTTGTACAAATTTATGTTTTTTAATGAAAGAGTAAGCTGTTCTTTTTTACAAGAGGCATGGAGGATGATGAGATGGAATTAGGTTGGATTACAACTTCAGGTCAGATATTAGCAGGTCTTTTTTGCCATGCTAAGGAGTTTGAACCTGAAGCTTTAGACTAGATCAGGAATTGCCAAACTTTGTACTGTGTGCCACTGTTTTTGTAAATAAAGTTTAACTGGAACACCGCCACAAGTATTCACTTACATGTTTCCTATGGCTGCTATAATAGTAGAGAAACTTCACAAAACCACAAAGCCTAATGTATTATTATATCAATCTCTGAAGAAAAATTGAATTGAGAAGGGCATGACAGCATCAAAACTATTCATTAATAAGATATCAATAGGGTATTAAATTAGATTTAAGAATATTAGCCTAAAAATTCTTATATTTGTTATGTACTTGCTGTGCCAGACTCCATGCTATGGTCTATAGATATTTCTCAGTAACGCTCATCTTTATAAGTAGTTATGATTTTTACTACATCCTTTTACGTAAGGGGAAAATGAAGAGCAACTGGAAAGTTGAAGACCATACACTCCAAGCGGGGAAGAATCTCTGTTTGTTTCCTGACACCGTCCGTCACTTCCCAGATGGCTGTGGAACAAACAAGAGTGAACTGGTGAGGGAAGAGATGAATACGGGAATAACAATAGAGGTGACCTCAGCCTCTCAAAGTCATACTTCAGGGCTTCTGGTAGGCAGTGACTTACTCAAGATTCTGCATGTCATAGTCAGACCTTGTGTGCGTGCATGTGGGTATGCATGTGTGTGTTTATCTCCCTTCTTTTCATGGAATTAAGCCCAACTCCTACATCACAGAGCCTCACATTTCCTAGACTGTTGTGATCCATAGAATTTTCATTACCTGATTTTGAGACGTGGCTTGCTAGGACTTCTCTCTAAATACGTCTTAGTTTGGAAGTTCTGCTGAAACTTGTTCAACATCTTAAAGCAGTCGAGCACCCACTGACAGATGTATGATGGCTGTGCTAAGGTACCTTGTCTAGGAATAAAATTGAATTTCCAGCAAGGAAGGTGAAAATGCTATCACTAGACCACTGCCCCTAAATTAGGAATTAGAAATAGGAAAATCCTATCCAGAGTCTACAAATTCTGTCTTAGCTCAAAGTTCTCTCTGTCTTCAGTACTCTAACCAAAGACAGTTGTCACTCTATCTACCAATAAGTTTTTTTGTTATATTGTATGCACAATTTTCTTCCAATTTCTCACACTTCCATGAGCTTTCAGGGTGCTTCCATTGCTAAATAAATCCCGCTCCCCTCATCAGATTACCTCTCCATCACCTGCCCTATAGGCAGGTTTGGTTGTTGTCAAACACTGCTGTTGTGCAGTTTCTACCTAGTTCTTAGACTGATCTTCCCCCTGCACCAATTCTTTGAAAGCTGGCAGGATGAATTGCTTGCTTTGCAGGCCTTAATGTTTATCTCCCTTCAGATCTCACCATCTGCTGTGATTTGGCAGCTCAGGTAAATGCATTTTTTGTGCTTCTTTCAGTTGCTCAGTCTCCTGCAAATATTACCATGTCTCTGTCCTCCTTCTCACAGACATCATCACCTTGGAAGTGATGGGTTTTTTATTGAAATTGATGGATGTGCCTGGTGCTTTTCTCCTTCCACGCTGTCTATCATTCTTTGCATTACACAGATTCAATCTATCCACAGAGGCCTTCTCCGGAAGGAGGCAAAACCGTCTGTAAAATCACAATCAGCCGCGTCCTTTCTTGCTTCCACTTGTTGTCTGAGGTTTCTGAGCCAGAGATGGCAAAATGGTGAGTGGAGCTCCTAGGGGTACCCTAAAAATGACTGGAGAAACTGAAAATTTAATTAAATGAATGGAAATCTGGTATGCTTTCCAAATTCAGGAAGACGTGGTACCTTTGAGCTTGTATTTCTCTGGCAAAAACACACTGGATTTTTAAGATAATGTCCACATTTCTCCACCCTCCTTTACATATGATCAGTCTAAAACACTTGCATTTGCTTTTTTGGCCTGGTATGCATAGCAGTTTCCTTGTGGTAATACATTGGGTTGCTAACCTTAAGGTCAGCAGTTCAAAACCACCAGTTATTCCTCAGAAGAAAGGCCAGCCTTTTGTGGAGGCTTTTTAATCCTGTCAAGAGTTACGGTTTCAGAAAATCAGAGGGGGCAGTTGTACCCTGTCCTATAAGGTTGCTATGGGTCAGAAGTAAGTGGATTGGAGTATGCGTATAAAACCAAATATCCAAAATCCTTTTAGAGCTAGAGCTGGCTAGTATTGTTGTTGTTTTTAGGAAGGGTCTCTCTTGACAACATGTCCAAAGTATATAAGATGAAGTCTTCTTATCTTTGCCTCTTAGGAGTGTTCTAACCATACTTGCTTCTACGAGAGATCTCTTTGTCCTTTTAGTAGTCCATGGTACTTTCAATATTCTTCCCCAACATCATCATTCAAGTACATCAAGTGTTCTACAGTTTTCTTTATTCAACATCCATCTTTCAAACGCACGTAAGGCAATTGAAAATGCCATGGCTTGGGTCAAGCACACCTTAGTCCTCAAAGTAACAACCTTGCTCTTCAATACTCTAAAAAGTTCTTGTTTAGAAGATTGACCTAATGCAACTTGTCGTTTGATCTTGGCTACTGCTTCCATGAGCATTGCTTTTGGATCCAACAGTTACCTATTCACCCAATTGGGAAGATTGTTGTCTTCCTTACACTGAGTTATAATCCATACTGAAGGCTACAATCCAGGATCTTCATCAGCAAGTGCTTCAAGTCCTCCTGACTATCAGCAAGCAAATTGCGACATCTGCATAGTGTAGGTTGTTAAAAAGCCTTCCTCCCATCCTGATGCTACATTCTTTCTATAATCTAGCATCTCTGATGATGTGCTCACATACAGACTGAATAAGTACAGTGACAGGATACAACCCTGTTTCACACCTTTTCCGATTTAAAACCATGCAGTAGTCTGTGGTTCTGTTTGCACAACTGCTTCCTGAGCCATGTACAACTTCCACATTAACACAATGAGGTGTTCTAGAATTCTCATTCTCATAGTTTGTTACAATCCACACAGTTGAATGCCTTGGCATAGTCAATAAAACACAAGTAAACATCTTTCTGTTATCCTGTGCCCCACTTTAAGCCAAGATCTGAGATCATCAATGATAGCGCTTGTTTCACATCCTCTTCTGAATCCAGCCTGAGCTTCTGGCAGATCCCGCCCAGTGTGCTGCTGCGATCAATGTTGGAAGAGCCTCAGCAAAAAAATGTGTGTGTGTGTGTAATTTTATATGTATATATAAATATATATGTATATACTACTTAAAAATTAAATTCATTTTCATCAAATAAATTTCAACTCAGTATGAAAACAGTGTGGAGGCTAGATATATGGGACTTCCTCTGGCTACAGTAGAGAGAAAGAGAATTCAACTCCTCAGAAGCCCAAGGCCTTTTGCTACAAGGCAGAAATCAAACATGCCTCCACCCTCCATCCTTCTTTTACCCAATTTGGATACCAGCCATTCCTCCCAAATACTCTCTGTTTCTGCTGGGTTCAATAGTTCTTTGCAATGACCACACAACTCACAGACCATACTCAGGATTAAGGGAGTTCAGAAGGAGTTTCAACAAGTTACCATAGTCAAGTTCAGAAAACATTAAGGGTAGAGTCATTGGTCCAATCAATGAGGAGAACAACACCTCTTCTGAGCCAGCAGCCCCAAATCGCTCTAGTATTCATCCTCTCAGCTTTGTGGTCCCTTTGCTTCTGCCTGCAAGGACTAGGGAGTTCACCTGCTGCTCTACTTCACAGTCTCATTCAGCGCTTCTCTTCTGCTCTGTGGTAGTGATATAATCATTTGTCAATTTGAGGATTAGGAATGTAGGGGTGGAGTCTAGTCTGTCAGGTAGATCACAGCCAATGAGGCCTCTGTGTGGGCATAACCTTCCCCTAAGGATTCTGGGAATTCGGTACTTCCTCCTTGGAGGTGGGAGACTCTTTGCTCACACGCTGGGAGCCAGAGCAGCTGACAAGACCCATGGACCGAACCTGATGCAGCCCTGGGTGCTGGAGAAACAATGAGGAGACCCCTGCCAGCACTGAGATGTTTCCAATTCCACTGGTTCCAAAGACTTTTACCCACTAGCCTGTGATCTTCTACATGTGTTTCGTGAATCTGAAGAGGATTTTACAGATTGGTGTCAGACATATGGACTAATATTGGACTTATGGACTTGATCTGGACTTGGCTGGGAAGTTTTCTCAATGTTCAATTGCTCTTGTATATAAATCTCTTTCTTATACACATATATGTGTCCATGGATTTGTTTCTCTAGTCTACCTGGACTAACACAGCCTCCTTGCCTCAAGCTCTGGTCTGGTCTAGTGGTCTGGTTTCTACAACCACAACCACTTCAAGCAGGGATTTCACAATGTGTTCTGCTGATGTCTTTTCTTCCTTGATGGCCCTGGGAATTCTCTGTTCCTGTTCCTGAGATGGTTTATCCTTAGAGGTAGTAGACTGGCAACTAAAACAGATTCTATTAGGGTTATACATCCCCTATTTGCATAAACCTAAAAACAAAATTCACTGTCATTAAATTGATTCCAACTCACAGTGACCCTATAGGACAGTGTGGAACTGCCCGTGTGAGTTTCCGAGTCTGTAACCCTTTCTGAGAGCAGAAAGCCCGTCTTTCTTCTGTGGAGTGGCTGGTGGTTTTGATTTGCTGAACTTATGGTGAACAACCAAATGTGTAACTACTTTGCCACCAAGGCTCCTGCCCTATTTGCATAGGTCACACCATCATTTGGTAGGAATTACAGAGACTTGCGTAGAATAGTCATATTAAGAAATTTCACTTCACCATACATAGCGATCCTATAGGATAGAGTAGACCCGCCCTGAAGACTTTCCAAGTCTTCAAGGGAACAGATAGTCTCATTTTTCTCTCATGTAGTGGCTGCTGGTTTTGAACCACTGACCTTGCAGTTAGCAGCTCCCAACATAATTCACTATGTCACCAGGATTCTTTATGTACTACTAGGTCCTTTAAATGTTGTTTACATGAGTGAATAATAAACCCTATTGAGACCAGTACCTAAATTATTCCCTGGTTCTAACCCGGTTCCCTCCAGGGTTATATTACCTGCTGTCAAGCCACCTTGGAGCCAGGTAGCATACTGTAACAGAGACCGAGTCACTGGTCCCTTCCCAGCAGCCATGTCATCTGAGATTGTCTGGACACTTGGGAAAATCCATCTCATATTTGTTTAGCATTATACATTAGTTACAATAATTAATGCAGTAAAATAATAATGACATCGTCCTGGATATGTTTCTTGATGAGCTAGTATGTAGCAGCCACTAGTATGTATGCATGTTTGCTCTTATCCTCAGGTTTCATTTTACACATGTGCAAACTGAGACTAAAACGTGTGGACTAAGAGTAAGACCAAATAACTGGCCCAAGTTGCAGACTGTCAGCGTCTCTACCACCCAAGGACGTGCTTCGTTGTTCCTCTCAATATCATAGCTTTCCTATCATCATTCCTGGCCACACACACACTATCTTACCTATCTGCTCTTGCTGTCACCGAAATACCGCAATTATTGTTGTTATGAGGTGTCTTCTGGTCAGTTCCTACTCATGGCAACCCTAGGTACATCAGAGAGACACTGCCCAGCCCTGCACCGTGCGCAGAATTACTACATTTGAGCGCATTGTTGCAGCCACTGGGCCAATTCATCTTGTGGACGCCTTTCTCTCCTTCCCTGCCCGATGCTTTTCCAAGCATGCTGGCCTGCCCAGGACTGGTCTTCCCTGCCAGCAGGAGACACATGTTCACCATCCTTGCCTCCAAGACACATTCAGGCTGTACTTCTTCCAAGACAGAGTTGTTTGTTCATTCAGCAGTCCATGTTATTTCCAAGCTTCTTTGCCAGCAGCATAATTCAAAAACTTTAACAGACGGAACTTGATTCTCTCACAAGTTAGGAGGTTAGAAGTTCAAATGCAGGATAACAATTATAGAAGAGGGCATTCTCGCTCCATTCTGGGGGAAGGACCCTCTCCACTTTCACCGTCTGTGAGCCTCACCTTCCTTGGAGATCACCGTGTGGCGTGGCATGAATCTTCCCGCGGGTCTTGGAGCGTCTCAGCATCAGCACTGCAGTTGCCACAGAAGTGCCCCTTCCTCTGCTCTTCTCTCTTGATGGTACTCAGGTCACTCTCACCTCTGCTGGCTTCTCTTCCCTTTGGTGTCTTCAGAGATACAAGACAGTGCCAGCCACATCCCCAGGAAGCACTCCTTACATGGGATCAGGGCTGTGGGCTGAGTCACGGTATTGGATCCCACCCTAATACTGCCTCATCAACATAATAACGAAAACTTAACTGTCACTGATATAATCTAATCTTGCTTCATTATAAAAAAAGCATGAAGTGTCTTGGAGTTGGTTTCTACTAATAGCGATCAAATATATGACAGAACAGGGAAACACTGGTCCACGTTATAGTCACGATTGTAATTGCCCTTGTTGAAATCATTAATTCATGCTTCCTTGTGGAGGATCTTCCTTTCTTTTGCTGACTCTCTACCAAGCATGAAGGGCCAGGCAAACGGTGTTGTCAAAGTGGCATCTTGGATTTGGAACACGGCAGAAGTTTTGTTTGTTTGATTGTCTTGCAGCAGCTTTCCAGTGCAACTTATCTTTTGATCTCTTGACTGCTGCTTCCAGAGATATTGATAATGGTTCCAAGTGAAATACAATGTTTGACCATTTCAATCTTTGCTCCATTCATTGGGATGTGGCTTCTAAGCTAAACTGTCAGTATGTCTGTTTTCTTGAGTTGAGGAGAAATCCATAGGGAAGGTTAGTATTTGACCCTCATCAAAAAGTGTTTCAAGTCCTCTACACTTGCAGCAAGCAAGGTGTGTCATCTGCATATCCAGAGCTTCAATGAGTCTTCCTCCACATCTGATTCTGCATTCATCTTCATACAACTCAGCTTATCAAAGTATTTGCTCAGTATAAATTAACATATATAAAGGGCCTTCAAAAGTTCATGGAAAAATCTCTTACTTTTAACATGACTGTGAAAGGACTTGAACTTCTATTACCCCTTTGCTTCACCAAGGGACCCCAAATGGTTAGTAGATTCTAAAAAAATCATGTGTCACATATGTATGCAAAAGCTAGACTTTGAATAAGGATTAAAGGAGACTGGAGAAGAAGTGATATATTCGAATCATGGCGTTGGTGAAGAATATCAAAAACATCATGGACTGCTAGAAAAATGAACAAATATATCTTGGAAGAAGTTCTGTCAGAATGTTCCTTAGATGCATTCTTAGTTCTAGCCCTCTGCTCCATCATCAATGTCCTTAATGGGTTAAGTCCCAATATTTTCTAATGACCTTGTGATTAAACTCCCTTCAATGTTTTAGAGTTTAAACAGTCTGGAATGTGGTCAGTGGCTCTCAAATGCCTGCAGAGCCGAATTCAGGGTGATGAACAGGACCTGCCAGGTCCCTCGTGCTGTGAACCAACTCTCCTGCGCACCTCCAGCGCCTCAATAAAAACAAAAGTATGCTTCTGCTGCTCATCCCTTGGCCTTGGCCTTACTACACCTGTCAGCAGGCCATGGATGTGTCCCGCTCTTCCATAGCTCTTGAACTCTGAGCTGTTTTCATCTTGCTTTCCTGTTAAGAACGATTCTTCTGGAGAGCTGAGCAGTAATTCCAGTTATCAGGTGTATTATCAAGTAGAAGATTTTTTATCTCTTCTAAAATACTATCTCCTAGTTGGTACAATCAGTGTCTTTGTCTCATGGGTTGAAAGGAAGTAAAAAGTTCAGCCTTTCCTTATAATTCTTTTTTTCATCTATGTGGACCATCTGAATCCAAGTCTAACCCTTTACACTGGGTTAACACACTGAAAGAACAACCTCTTGAAGGTGAGGCAATAAATCAACTACATGTTCAGTCAATCTGACGGCTCTTTCACTCACCTGGTATTTTCCAGAGAACTGCCACAATACCTCATTTGTATTGTCCTAGGATAGTCAATCCTTTAGCAAGAAGATGATGTTAGACAGGGGCTCATGAAACTTCCAGGGTAATTTAAAGGGTTTTGTTTTATGTTGTATTGCATTTCCTCAGACTGATTTCTGGCTACCTGTCATGTATGTTTCTTTTGTTCATTAGGATGTAAGATAAGGCTTGTTTTTAAATTCCCTTTGGTGAATTGCTAAGGGCTGGGAAATGTTATGGAAAGGTCACGGCAATACACGTACCAGTAGCTTTCAAAGTTAATAGACAGCACAGCCAAGTCTACATCTGGAAACCTGTCCCAGTTAAGAATACAGATATAACACTGTCAATACTCGTTCACCCAGTAAAGTAGGTTGAGTTCTTCTCCACAATGAAATATAATAATACATTCCCTACCGTTAAGGAATTCATGTCCCAGGGGAGAAGATACATTACAGACATAGAGAAAAGATGCATGTTTAGGATGTGATTATAAGAAGTCCAACCAAGAGAGAAATTCGAAATAGCTTTTGTTCTGAGTCAAAGTTTTACACAGTGAACAAACTGGATTGCTTTAGATAAGAGATTTTCAGTGTGTGGTCCTCGTTCCAATAGCAAGAGCTGCTTCTGGTATTTGTGGAAATGCCAACTAGGACACCGATACAGGCGTCCTGGTGTCAAGGGTGTTCCCCGTGCTGCTGGCCCCCTATTTTACCAAGCATGATGTTCTTTTCCAGACACTTCTCTCCAGATAACATGTCCAAAATATGTGAGATGAAGCCTCACCATTCTCACACCTAAGAAGCATTCTGATTGGACTTCCTGCAAGACACATTTGTTTGTTCTTCTGGAAATCCATCAATAGTCTTTGCCAGCACTTCAAAGTCTTAATTGGTGTTCTCTATTTTACTTCTCCAAAACCAATGCTTATGCAAGCAGCAGTCAAGAGATCAAAAGGTGTGTTGCATTGTGTAAATCTTCTGCACAAGATATCTTTAGATTGAAAAGCAAGTTGTTACTTTGAGGCCTAAGGTGGGCCTGACCCAAGTTGTGGTATTTTCAATTGCCTCATTCACATGTATAAGTTGGACATTGAACAAAGAAGACCAAAGAACAATCAACCAAAAAATCTTCTCTTTTTTCCCCCTGCCTTTTGTTTATTTGTCTTTATTTTTGTTGGTCTTGTGGGTTTTGGTTTTTGTCATAATACAGCTTCCAAAGTAAACCAGGGTTGTTCATGACCCAGAAACAAGCAGATGGACTCTGAGCTCCCACTGAAGCCTTGCCCCAATCCAAGAACAGTTGGTTCTGATAACATGGCCCTGCTGATACTAACCTTCATGAAACAATCACTGAAAATAAGGGTGCTAGAGCTACGTGTGGTAAAGAGAGCAGATGGTGCTTGGCTATCAATTGGAATAGTGTCTGAGATCTTAAAGGCTTGTGTTCAAACAAGCGGCGTGAAAGAATTGTGATGATGTATATACAACTTATTTTAAAAGCAATTTAATCATGGAAGTGTATAATAGGTGGATACTACACAAGAAAACTCCTCTGATTGTGTATTGCAGATGGAGGCGTTTCCTTGTTCTGGGATCTCGGTCCAGAGGACACGCTTCACTACTTGTAATGAGATTCCTCCTCCTGCTTCTCAGAGGGCTCATTTTACACACAGCAGGATGGAACTTCCAGGGGGAAGTGGGTGTGGGCCAGGGAATATCCTATTCAATTTACACAGCAGATGAATCCTAACAGTATCGGCCCCACCCTCTTACCAGAGCCATGTAGGGAAAGGTAGTTAGAGACTTTGGCTAAAAGAGCCAATTCACTACCCCTGCAAGCACAATAATTCAAATGCAATTCTTCTTCAGTCTTCCTTCTTCAATCACCAACTTTCATATGCATATGAGATGATTAAAAAATCACAGCTTGAGTGTGGTACACCTTAGTCCTCCAAGTGACATCCTTGTTTTTCAATGTTATTTAGAAGTCCTGTTAGCAGATTTGCCCCATACAATATTGTGAAGGATAGTGTGATTGCTGCATTGATTGTAAATGCAAGCAAAATGAAATCTTTGACAATGTCGATCTTTTCTCTCTTTATCATTATATTGCTTATTAGTTTACTTGCAAATATTTGTTTTCTTTATGTTGAGATGTAATCCATACTAAAGGCTATAATCTTGGATCTTCAATAGTAAATGCTTTGTGTCCTCTTTGCTTTGAGCAAGAGAGTTTGGGTCCTCTGCAGACCACATGTTCTTATCAAGCATTCCTCCGATACTGATGACGAGTTAATCATCATAAGGTTCAGTTTCTCAGATTATTTGTTCAGCATACAGGTTAAATAAATACGAAAGGTATACAACCATGATGCACACCTTTGTTGATTAAAAAAAAACAGGCAACATTGCCTCGTTCTGTTCCAATGTCAACCTCTTTTTCTATATACAGGTTCCACATGGAAAAAATGAAATGTTCTTGATTTCCCAATTTGCAAAATGCTATCCATGTGTTTAGCTGTTGGTTTTGTGGGTGTCATCAAGTCAGCTCTGACTGCTGATGTCTCTCTACAGAAGAGAACGAAGCACAGCCCAGGTCTGTGCCACCCTCACGGCTGTTGGTGTTTGCGCCCATTGTTGCAGTCACTGTGGTCAATGCATCCTGCCAAGGGCCTGCCTCTTTACCAAGCACGATGTACTTTTCCAGGACGCCTAATAACATGTTCAAAGAACATGAGACCAAATCTTGCCACCCTTGCTTCTCAGGAGCGTTCTGGCTGTATTTCATTCAAGACAGATTTATTTGTTCTTTCGGTGGTCCACAATACTATCAATATTCTTCACCAGCATCATAATTCAAATGCATTGGTTTTTCCTTGGTCTTCTTTTTTGATTGAATATCATGGTAGGGGTGAGGCACACCTTAGTCCTTAAAGTGACATCCTTGATTTCCAATCCCTTAAAGAGGCCTTGAGCATCAAATGTATCCAATGCAATGTGTCAGTTCATCTCGTGATCAAATGCATTCTTTACTTTCTGCCAAGATCCTTGGACCTCAGCAGTGACATCTTTGTTCCATGCCCTTTCTGAATCCAGCCTGAATTTCTGGCAACTCCCTGTCAATGTACTACTGTATCCATTGTTGAATGATCTTCAGCAAAAGTTTCCTTACATGGGATAGCTATGATATTATTCTATAATCCGCATATCTGCTTAGGCCACCTTTCTTTGGAGTGGGTACAAATATGAATCTCTTCCAGGCAGTTGACCAGATAGCTGCATTCTAAATTTCTTGGCACAGTTGAGTGAGTGCTTCCAGTGCTTCATCAGTTTGTTGAAACATTTCAACTGCTATTCCATCACTTTCTGCGGTCTGGTTTTTGGCTAATGCCTTCAGTGCGGTTTGAATTCCTTCCATCAGTACTATTGATTCCTAATCATATGCTACCTCTTGAATGTCAACTAGCTTTTCTTTTTCTTTTCTTTCCTTTTTTTTTTTTTTTTTGGTACAATGACTTTGTGTATTCTTTTCATCTTCTTTTAATGCTTTCTGCACTGTTCAATATTTGTTCTGGAATTTCAAATAGGATATACTCAAGGTCATATTTTGGCTCTCATTGACTTGTGTTCATTTTTTTCAGATTCAACCTGAACTTACATATGAACAATTGATGATCTGTTCTACAGCTAGTCCTGGCCTGGTTTTAGCTGCTTATATTGAGCTTGTCCATTGTCTCTTCCCACAGATATAGTCAATTTTATTTATGTGTATTATTCTCATTTTGACTTGTGCTCCATCAGCAAATGAAGGTCCTAAACGCTATACTCCGTTCATCTCGTCATGGCCAAGTCTATTTTGAGTAGGCAGCTCCTCCATCGTATTTTGAGAGCCTCCTGACCTGAGGAGCTACTCTCTGACCGGATCCTTTACGACGTTCTGCTGTCCAGGTGGTTGTCAGCATCTGACAATGTTCTGTTGCTACCCAGCAAGTTTTCTTTAGCTAATTCCTCAGAAGTGGAAAGCCTAATCCTTTTGAGTCTGTTCTTAGTCTGGAAGTTCTAATGAAACTTACACATTTTGGATAATCCTGCTGGTATTTGAAATACCATCGGCATATCTTCCAGCATCACAGCAACACACAAGCCACCGCAGTACAACAAACTGAGAGACAAGTAGTGGATACATAAGTGGATAACTTATATAGAGTTATATAAAGGAAAAATAACACTAGTAATGCATGCACAGCTTAGATTATAAGGCTTAGAAAAATTAACCCTTTGTAATCCAAAGGCAAGGTTCAGAAGCATTCAGAAAAGAAGAAAAAATGGAAACAGAAAGCACAGGAAGGAAGTGTGTATATAATGTTACATTAAAGAGATCGCAATGAATGAGACGAAACAAAACATTTGAATTTCTGGATGTAAAACTCATGATCTGCTCTGCAAGCATTCCCCCATTCACAATAAAAATTTTCAAATACATATTTACAACCTTGAAAACCCTATGTAGTAGTTCTATCCTATAGAGTTGCTATGAGTTGGAATCAGCTTTATAGTACTGGGTTTTATACCACATACTAGATGATTATAAAGAATGATTTACAATACTAAATATAATTTGAAAGCACATTTTGTTAAATTGACCATTTACCAATGATTAACATTAATTGTTTTATTCTGATGTTTGTGCCTGCCAATCATTGTTGGTACTTGTGTTATAGTAATTTGTGTGTTATTATGATGCTAGGAACCAGGCCACTGCTATTTCAAATACTAGTAGGATCATTTATGGTGAACAAAAATCAGCAGAACTTCTGCACTCTGAATAAGAAGAAAGACCTGGTAATCTATGTCTGCATATGAATCAATGAAAGCTCTATAGATTGCAATATGAGCCACCTAGTTTGGAAGACACTCAAAATTCATGTGGTCACAACAATACTCTGGCACACCAATGACATGGAGATGACACATGACCAGCCAGGATAGAGGACAGCCTCATTAAGTTATATATGGGGTCGCCATGAATTGGAGTATACTCAATTATAACTAATTGTAACAATATTTACATAGACATTGTCAATGTTACCTCCACAAATATATCATTTGCCTCTCACAACACCTATAGAAAAAACTGACTCTGTAATTTTCTTGTCCTTTTAGCACAGACTGAAAAATTTTGCATTTATTCCACTTGGCTTCTGCTTATATCTACAAATTGTCACAATCCTTAATCCTTAAATCCACAATCCTTAAATTTCCTATCCATATCACAAAAGATTGCCCAGTTCATTGTCATTAGCAACTCAATGGATCAACCTATTAGTTTGACAGAATATAAATGTCTGACAGATATCTAGTTTCATATTTAAATGTGAAGCTTCTATTAATTATTATCTTCCCACAGTGTGTTAAAATGTGATTCCTCCTTAAAAGTAACCTGTAAGGTATTTTTCACCATCAGGTTTTCTTGAACTGCATTTACTGAACATTTGATCAGAAATTCTGTAGGTCAGGTTATGCGAAGGCATATTTTAAAATATCTTTCCAAGTCATTTTTCTATAGAAATGATTTATTGACCCGAAGCATAACTGGAAGTCCCCTCCATTTTGCGTTCACTTAAATCCACTTCTTTATCTATTGCTGTCACCAATCAATTTTTCGTCTTTTTTCTTGCAATTTTCCTACTTCACTAGGATAAGCCTTTTTAATATGGTAATTAGAATGAACTTTAGGCATACACACTTATGGAGTGGTATGCATTATATTGTCATTTCTTACTTCCTAAATATGACTATGATTAAATAAAAAAATTTTTATATGTCCATCCACCACAGTAGCTATGCCTCTTTTCTTATTCTATCTGTTGGAATTTTAGAACTCAGGTACTCTTTTATGGAAGGAATGCTTAAATGAAACTTTTTTTTAACCACTTCAACATAGATGTATTTTTCTATCCTCGTTTGATCCATTTAAACTCACCATCAAAGTGAACTATGGACTCATTTTGAGAAGAAAATATATCCCATAGAACATAATTCCACAAGACCTTTATTTATTTGATTTCTGCTCCCAGGGATCATGGCCTCATGACAAGCAATTCTCAGTTCTGTGGGCCTCCCAGGAAATAGCATTCATAAAAATCATTTTACAGCAAACTTCAATGCCAACTCAACAATAAAATATTCCAGCATGTTCTCACACTAAAGGTAGCCATGAGCAACCACTGCTCCGTTCTTTTCATGTTGAATAGAAACCTTCTGGTAAAGATATCAAAGACAGGAAGACCACATTACACAGCAGCAACTTCTTTTTAATAGAGGTGTCCCTTGGATGTCAGACTCCAATATGACCAAATTGGAGTTTTAAAAATTCCAGTTACTAAAGATTAAAGGATACAACAAACACAAAATTTTTCTGCAAATGAAGTCAGTTTGAATATACATTGGAAGGAATTCATCTTTGTAAAATAAAAGTGCATTTTCAAAGTACCTGGTTCCTCACTTTCTGTTCTCAGGGCAACCCATGAAATCATCTCTTGTTGTCTCTACTCACTGTCAGCAATTCAATTCTAACTCAGAGTCCCTGAAGGATAGAAAACAACGGCCTCAGAGGGTTTCCAAGTCTGTCGATCTGTACAGGAGCAGACAGCCTGCTCTTTCTCCTGAGCAGTGCCCAGTGAGAGGGTTCTGACTGCTGACCTTTTGGTTACCAGCCGAGCACTTAATCACTGTGCTACTAGCACTCTATTGTACTGTATAGCAAGCCCTAAATCTACTGCTGTGTCTCAGAGGGGACATTTCCTCCATTTATCATCCTCCTGAACTTTTATGCCTCAACTGTTTTCCACCTTTCTTTGGAATGGGTACAAATATGGATCTCTTCTAGTCAATTGCTAAGTAAGCTGTCTTCCAAGTTTCCTGGCATAGATCAGCAAGTGCTTCCAATGCTTCATCAGCTTGTTGAAACATTTCAATTGGTATCCCATTAATTCCTAGACCCTTGTTTGTGGCCAATGCTTTCAGTGCAGCTTGGGCCTCTTCCTTCAGCACTATTGGCTCTTGCTCATGTGTTTCTTCCTGAAATGGTGGAATATCAATTCGTTCTTTTTGGTGGAGTGACTCTGTGTATTCTGTCCATTTTCTTTGGATGCTTCCTGCATCATTCAATCCTTTTCCCATAGAATCTTTCACTATTGCAACACCAGGTTTGAATTTTTTCTTCAATTCTTTCATTTTAAGTAAGGGTGACCCAGCAGCATGCTCAAACTATAGAATACCATTGATATCACATGGAAGAAAAAATGTGCTGAAGATCATCCAAAAACACTTATTTCTGTACATTGATTGACAAGGAGCTGCTAGTTCCAGACCAGCTTCAGAAGAGACATGGAACAAGGGATATCATTTCTGAGGTCAGGCAGATCTTGGCTGAAAGCAGAGAATACCAGAAAGATGTTTACTTGTGTTTTATTGAAATATGCCAAAGCACCTGATTGTGTGGATCACCACACGCTATGGATAACTTTGAGGAGAAGTGGGACTCCAGAACGCTTCGTTGTGCTTATGTGTAAATTATACATGGATCAAGAGGGAGTGTGCAAACAGAACATGGGAATACTACACGGTTTAAAGTCACCAAATGTGTGAGTCAGGGTTATATCCTCTCACTTAGTCAATCTGCATGCAGGGCAAATCATCAGAGAACCCAGATTATATTAAGAAAAGTGTGGCGTTGGGATTAATGGAAGGCTTAATGACAACCTGTGATATTCAGATGACACAACCTTGTCTGCTGAAAGAGAGGAGAACTGGAAGCACCCGCCGATGACAATCAAGGATGGTAACCTTCCTTCGTGAGGATTGCAACTCACTGGTAAAAAGTAGACTAAAATCCTCACATCTGACTCAATAGGTAGCATCATGATAAATGGAGAAAAGGTTGAAGTTATCATGGATTTTGTCTTGCTTGAATCTACAATCACTCTTCATGGAAGCAGTGGTAAAGAAATTGAACAATGTGCTGCATTAAATAAATCTGCTGCACAGGACCTCTTTAGAGTATTGAAAAGCAAGCATGCTACTTTGAGGACTAAGGTGCACCCAACTTGAGCCATACTTTTGATTGCCTCATATGCATGTGAGGTTTGGCCATGGAATGTGGAAGACCAAAGAAGAATCAATGCGTGTTGATTGTAGTGTTGGAGGAATATATTGATAATGCCATCGACTACTAAAAGAATAAACCAATCTGGCTTGGAAGAAGTATGCCAGAGAGTACCTTAGAGGTAAGGAGGGTCTTGAATACTTGGCTATGTTCTCAGAAGAGGTAAGTCCTTGGAGCAGGACACAATGCTTGGTAAAGTGGACCTGACCAAACACTGCAATTGAGTCAGCCTTGACAATAGTCATACCACTGTGGGTTTCGGAGACTGTAAATGTTTTCAGGAGTAGAAAAGCCGGTCTTTCTCCCTAGTAGAATGGAGTGGAAGAGAAAAAGAGAAAAGCTCCCTGAAAGAGATACATTGACACAGTGGCTGCAGCAATGGGCTCGGGTATAGGAACCACTGTGAAGCTGGCACAGGACCAGGAAGTGTTTGGTTCCGCTGTGCATGGGGTGGCTGTGGGTTGAAATAGACTCAATGGCACCTAACAACAACAACAACCACCATTTGTTAGAGAGACGATTCCAACTCACGGCAACTCCATGTGTGTTAGAGTAAAACAGTGCTGCATAGGGGTTTTAGTGGCTAATTTCTCAAAAATTGACTGCTTGGCCTTTTCTTTTTTTTTTAAGGCACCTCTGGGTATATTCAAATTTCTAATCTTTCAGTTAGCAGTCAAGTGTGTTAAAAATCTGGGCTACCCAGGATCTCACTATGGCTTGTTGGTTGTCTGTGAGCCAGCCCTGACTGATAGCAATTTCATGTAAAAGGAGATCAGACCCTTCTGACCCACAGAGCTTAAATGTTCTAAAATTAAATCACTAAGGCTTTCCCCTTGGCCTTTCCACAGAAGCCTTTCCTCATAACAACACCTAAGTCTGTACTAACAGAGAGGTGGAGGCCGTGCTTAGCATGCAGCTTTCTTACATTCAACATGTAAGGTGACTTACATTCAACAACAAAAAAAGTCACCGCCTTTGAATTGATTTCAATGTATCGCAACCCTCTGGGACTGAAAAGATCCGCCCATGTGGATTCCAAGACAGTAAATTATTCCAGGAGCAAAGAGCCTCATCTTTCTCCCTTGGGGAGGCTAGTGACTTCGAATTGCTTACCTTTTGGTCAGCAGCCCAATGAGTAAGCCACTGGGCCACCAGGGCTCCTTGGTCTCCTGTATGAATTGTGAGACTTCTACTGAACCACCACGGCTTTAGCCACAATGACTTTCTTCTTATTGCCTTGTGCCTTCAAGTGGATTTCAACTTGTGGTGAGTCCATGTGGTACTACTCATCAGACTGACCCATAGTTTTCTTGGCTGTAATCTTTACAAAAGCAGTGCAAGGGAACTGGCAGGATGCTAACTGAAAGTCATACCAGTTCCAGGATATGAAAATGTACCAGCTGGAAATAAAATTCACCCAGGGTCACAAGGTAAGGCTGCTAAACCTGACCACTCTGACAGTTTCATTGAGATCAGCACCCTGTGGTCTTCTTTCCTTTCATTGAATACTCCTTATCACAGTGGGATTCTTGGAAGCATGGGTTTCTAACAAACAGGAGAGATGGGGGTAACCTGCCGAGTGCAATTCTATCTAAGTATCAAACACAGTCATTTGTTATATTTGTTTTCTAATCATTGAGTTTTTGCGGAAAACATATTTCCATTTGTTCACTTATCATCATAGATTTATTATCAAAAAAGGATCAAAATTAACATATGAGCCATTTAAAGTAAAATTAGTGAAAGTCAATGTTTCACCATGGGAGATAACAGACGTTGACCTTATTGCTGAGACAACTAAGCTCATTGACTCATTTCCTTTGTTGTAGACGAAATGGAATCCTTTATATATATGATAAAAATCTTAGTACCTCACACCCTTCTATACATTTTATAATCCAGTCCATTTCACTCATTTAAAATGGCACATACCACTTTTCTGTTCAGTTGCTACTATTATGGTTAGATTTTAAAAGAAATTCCATGTTGAACAGCTAAGCCACACTTACACAAGCACACACATATGTGTATAACTCACACACTGCATTCAATCACATGAATACAGAAAGGGGCACGGCAGATCCTCACATGCCCGAATCCAGTCCTGCTGCTGCGGAGCTGATTCCAGTTCAGAGCGATCCTACTGCTCAGTTGAATGTCCCATAGCATCTCCGAGGCCAAAATCTGTATGAGAGAAGGTCTCCAATTTTTTCTCCTGTGGAACACCTGAGAGTTTCCAACTGCCAATCTTTTAGTTAGAAGCTGAGTGTTAGGCCACCAGGCTCTTCCCACTTTGACTCGAGGCTGTTAGCTGTTGACAAGTGGACCCCGACTCACAGGAAGCCTTTGTACAACAGAACAAAATACTCCTCCATCTTGCACCATCTTCGCAATTGCCCAGTATGAATAAAACCCTCTGATCCCTCTCTCCAGGATCCCCCCTCCAACCCTCCTTAGCTTCAGGTATGGTCATAAGGTGTCGTTAAGTTTCATATTCATTGGCGTGGTGTGGGGAGGGTAGAGCGGTTCTGATTCAGAGAGGAGTCTATGGATGTTAGGTACTATCCACTGGATTTCTCCTTGGAGCAATCTGGTGAGATGGAGTAGAACTGCCCGTCTAGGGTTTTATTAGGCAGTCATCTCACCAAGAGCCAATTACCAGGTCATTCTCAAGGAGCCTCCCGGTGAGTTTGAACTGACAATCTCCTGTTAGCAGCATTTACTGAAACCAGGCCTCCTTTTACCATGTTCATCACAAACAAACAAAAGACCAGGATCTCTTTCTTTGCCATTACAATACTAACTGCACTCTGGTTTTGCTTCATTTATATGACGGAAAGGGGGCTAGATAGTTAAGAATGCATTTATCCATTTGGTTGCATTTGTAGCCCGAGTTTAATGGATAATTGCTCCATTTCTTATTCATTCTTTATCAACACAGTATAAAACAACAATAAAGCTATTTATTGCTGACAGGATCAGTAGTAGCGCTCATCTTACAAATTAAGGTAAATACACCCGTTATGAAGCATGTGGCTTTTAGCTAGACCCAGCAACGACAGTGCGGCGGGAAGAGGAAAATGCTCGGCATCGTGCTCTCTGCGCTCCCACGCAAACGTCTTGCCATCACGTGGATCTGAACACACACTGTGGGCCGGACAGAGCCGAGCCTTTCTTGGAGTTTCCCTTGTCTACAAAATGAGCCGGTTCCAGTAAGACTCTGCAGGTGTGCACAGAATTGTGATTTGAAATTCAAGAAATACCTCGCCATTATGCCTTCTTTCTATTTTAAATATTTTATTACACTTTAGGTGAAAGTTTACATAGAAAATTAGAATCACATTCCACAATTTAAATACAAATTGTTCCTACACTCCCTCGTAATGCCTCCCTTAGTCTTTTGAAGGTCATGACCATTTCGCTTCCTCTCTCATGCCACCCATCTCCTCAAAGAATAACAAGTCAACTGTAGTGGTTGCACGATGTTCGCTGTCATCTCAAATCTGGCGGAGGAACCTTAGGATCTTTTGGCCTTCCAGGGATATCAGCAACAGACTTAGCTGCAGGACGTGTCCACGCACACGACCATTTAGGAACGCTTCATGGCTGTCGTGTACCTCTGAGTCAGTTCTGAATCATAGCAGCCTTGTGTCTAACAGAATGAAACACTGTCCGGCCCTGGGCAAAATGCAGTTCCTGTTATGTTTGATCCCATTGTTGCAGCTTCCTTGAGGGCCTTCCTCGTTACCAGTGGCCCTCTACTTCATGAAGCATGATGTCTTTTACCAGACACTGGTTTCTCCTGAAAACATGTCCAAAGCACATGGATGAAGTCTCCCTATACCAGCTTTCAAGGGCATTCTGGCTATCCATCATCCAAGACAGATGTTTGTTCTTCCGGCAGTCCATGGTGCTTTGAATATTCTTCACCCAGACCATCACTAACCGGCATCAGTTCTTCTCGGGACTTCCTTCCTCACTGTCCAGCTTTCACATGCATAAGAGGCTACTGAAAATGCTATGGCTTGGGTCACGCATATCTTCATCCTCAAAGAATCATTTTGCTTTTCAGTACTTTAAAGAGGTCTTGGGCAGCCAATTTGTCCAATGCAACACGTGGTGACTTTTTAATCTACTGCCATCAATGTGCACACACAACAACCCTGCAGGACAAAGTAGAAGTGTCCCATAAGGTTCCCAGGCTGTATACCTTCATGGAAGCAGCTGCCACAGCTTTCTCCCACTGCACCATCAGTTATACTGACTCTCCACTGCCTTTTACTTTTATATTTCTACCGGAAATACTTGAAAGTAAAGTGGGCTTGCCATGCAGTTCATATCAAAATATTGCATCATGCATTGCCAAGAAATGAAAATTTCCCAGTATATCACAACACCATGATGATGTCTAAGAGAAGCACCAATCATTCCAAACTCTCATTTAATAAACAAGTCATATTCAAAGTTCCTGCTTTTCCCCAAAATACTTTTACATAGCTTTATTTTTATTTTATTATGTAAGAGCCAGGGAAGGTTCGTGAATTGCATTTGATTGTTTTATCTCTTTTATTTCTTTAAAGCCAGAGGAGACACCGCAAATCTGCCCAGCTTGATTTGGCACCTTGAATTAAAAGAAAGGCTTTTACAATGTAAAGGGCAGTAAGCAAATGAGCACAAATATTTGGCAGAGAAATATATGTTGTCCACAAAGCCTGGAATCATTACAGAAAGAAAAAGAACCACGACACATGTCAAATCACCGTGAGTTCATCTGCACTCATCAGGGACTCCTTTGAACCTGTAACAATGCAAACATCTCTTATGCTCGTTCAGAACTGTTTTTGAAAAATTTTTGAGAATATCCTCAATTTTTTAAGATGGCAGTCATTTGGTGATCACCCAATATTCTGGATTAATTTTACTCCCTTCCTCTTGATTTGACTTGCTTTACTCATTATTGTAAGGAACATCGCAAAGTGGATTAAGTACCTTTTATTACATTGAGGGACACATATGTCCCACTATTGGTGGTATGAAGTTTGACCATTTTCTTAAGTTGATGACTGGCAGATGTTTCTATTATAAGAATAGAAAGTTTGCTTTGTAATTAGTTAGTAATGGGTAAGAAATCCTCTGAAACTACGTGTTTCTTGTTTTCTAATATATATACCCAAGAGCATAACTATTCATTGATAATCTTTTTCTGAAAACTATTACATTGAAGAGCTGCAAAATGAGGATTTTCTCATTCTATCATTCATCCTTGATGTATGTTATAATGATCCTCTATAGAGAAAAATCATTCCCTTTTTCTTTCCTTATCCATATGCATCTCTTTTCCTGCTTCCTTTTGTCTTTTGGTCACCCTTTTTTCAAGGAAATTTATTCTTTTGCAATTATGAATATGATTCCTAAGCTCAAGTTTTATATAACACTTAGTAAGACCCCATCAAGCCATGTCTTTTTTTCTTTTTCACATAACCTCGTTTCTCTCTGGACACCTTCTTGATTTGTGGCACATAAAATTCTAAGCTTATATTGTTTTGAACTGCTGACCTTGCAGTTAACAGCACAAGTGTAGTGTAACCACCACAGCACCAGGGCTCAACATAGATATAGATGATATAGAGATAGAGAGGGATACACAGTGACCTCATCTGATCTCTACAAAGGAGAAGACTCCAATTCTACATCTGCTCAAGGATAATTACTATGAAGCAAAGATCAGACCAACTTCCAGCCTCTCAATTCCTTTACTTTATTCTTGCAACACTCATCCCTCCCACCAGGCTCTACTTCTATGCTGGGTTCAATCATCCATCTCATTGGCCACAGAACTCACAGACAATATCCACAAGTAGGGGGTTAATAAGGAGGTTAACAGATTACAAAAATGTTAAAGGATACAGTTTGTTACTTTGAAGCATCTCTTCTCACCATGCTTCTCTTCTGGTCTTCAGCCACTCAGTCAAGTGGTCCACGGACCTCCCCCCTGCTTGAATAAATGCTACAAAGCAACTTTAGTATTCACAAAGGGGACCCCCGACCCCCACCAGCAGCTTGCCAGCTTCATGCCCAAAGGCACTCACCTTGATTCTGTCGATGGAGTGGGAGGCCCATCACACCGGCGGTCTCATGGTCCCAGTGCTCCCTCTGTGGCTGGTGCCTCCGCCGCCTCCTGCACTTCAAGCAGACATATGCATGGACTCCATAATGGATGCTCCTCTCTTAATGGTCTCAGGGTTCCTGCCTCTGCTTCTGAGATGGCTCACGCTCATACCCAGCGGAAGGGCAAACCAGGTCAATATCTGAATTAGAATCTAATACATGGACTCTGTTATTTGCAAGCTTCCACTCAGTCATTGGATGGAAGTGATGATGACAAGGATAGGAGTGCCGTGCCAAGTAATGCATAAACACACACACACACACACACACACACACACACACACACACACGGATTTCAGAAAATTTGTGGAAAAATGAAATGAAATGATGATCAAAATTTTCCACAATTTTTGAAACCTGTGTATGTGTCTGTAACTTTCAACACACACACAATGTAAGAACGCATTAAAATCACTGATAACTTTAATCATGCATTACTAGTTTTCATACTGATGACTCTAGTTCAAATTTAACATCACAGGATTTTCACTCAACTTCTCTATTTTATATTTGTTTCTTTCTGCTTCTGCCTTGAAGATTCTGGTTTCCTATATGAGTAGATTTATGCATTCTAACACCAATAGCATTAATCATAGCAAAACCACTAATACAGCACAAGGTTTGATTGCATTGTTATATCCAACTACAGATGTACAGTTGAAATGTTATATCCAAAAGCCACTTGTTATATAATTTTAGCTTCATTTGTTAGTATTTTTAATCAATTACAGGGTCTGTGTTTTTCATTCATTTTCATTACATTTAATCTTTTTAATAGTCAAGCATACATGTGATTCAAAACCTAACACCATACAAAACTGTATTCTCCAAGAAATTCCTTTCATACTCCTATCCTTTCAAAGATTCCTTTAACTTCTGATATATCACTTATGTATTTATTTTTGTGAAATAATAAAAAGTGGTTGTTTCTTTAACTTAACAATCATTCATCTACATATAACCCCCCCCAGGGGGTTTCTGGACAACAGAAAAGTGAGTGAAGGGAGACATCAGTCAGTGTAAGACATGGAAAAAAATTATAAATTATCAATGGTTCATGAAGGAGGGAGGTGGGGGAATGAGCTGATACCAAGGGTTCAAGTAGAAAGAAAATGTTTTGAAAATGATGATGGCAACATATGTACAAATGTGCTTGACACAAAGGAAGGATATATGGATTGTGATTAGAGCTGTACAAGTCCCCAATAAAATGCTTAAAAAAATTAATTCGCCTCACATTTTGAACTCATTTCAGCTCACATCAAACCTATTACACAAAGTAGAAATGCTCCTTTAGGTTTCTCAAACTGCAAACCAGAAGTGGAGAACATCTGGCCCATGGGCCATATTAGAATAACCAAGTTCATTGTCATTGAGTCAATGCCAATTCATGACAGCCAGAACTGTCCCTGTGGGTTTCCTAGAATTTAACTTTTTAAAGTAGTAAAAAGTCCCATAATTCTCCTGAGAAGCAGTGAGTGATTTCAAACTGCTGTCCTTGCAGTTAGCAGCCCATAGTAACCCCTATACCACCAGGATTCCTTCGTGGGCCAGAAAAAGGCCACAAGATCGTCAAAACCAGCTGATAGCACACGCCTTACTTACCAAAGAGAAGCAACATGCTTGGTAGCACGTCCACAAAAAAGAGGAAGGCTCTCAGCAAGATGGATTGACGGAGTGACTGCCACAGTGGGGTCAAACAATAAGAATAGTTGTGAGGATGGCATAGGACAGGGCCGTGTTGAGTTTTATTATACCGCTGGTCGCTGTGAGTCAGAACAGACTTGACGGCATCTAACAACCACAACAACATCCCTTTATGGGATCAGACAGTCTCATCTTTCTCCTGAAGAGTGGCTGGTAGGATTAAAACAGTGACCTTGCAGTTAGCTCCCAGCACTGAACCCACTACACCCCCAATACTCCTCTAACGGAATACTATATCTTTCACATCACTTAGTATTATAGGAGTTTTGTTTTGTTTTCTTTGTTTAATGATTAATGCTCTTATGATGTGCATGTTAATATTCCAAATAATGCAGCATTGATTAATATTGCACATGTTATTTCAAGTTTCGACCAATACAGCAGCAGACCAAATGTGTTCTGGAGGGTTTGCAGGGTCAAAGTTTAAATACCTGTGTAATTTTGCCAAACTCCCCTTCATGGGAATAGTCTATTCTACATTCCATTTTGCAATTTCTGATACTATTCCATAGCCTTATGGAGTATGTCATTTAGATTTTCATTCTGGCAAATTGAGGGGTAAAAAAAATAGGATTTCAGTGTCATTTTAGTTTCTATTTCTCTTACAAAAACAGAATTAGGCATTGGCCTGCTAACCTCGGTGTCGGCAGATCAAGCCACCAGCTGCTCCATGGGAAAAAGGTGAGCAGTCTGCTCCTGTACAGACTTACAGTCTCAGAAACCCTGCGGAGGGTCACTCCGAGTCATGGCATGACTCGATGGCAGTAGGTTTGGGTTTGAGGTTTGTTTAGAGAGATTGACGGGGTGTTGTTGTTGTTGTTGAGAGCTGTTCTGGATTGAATTCCGTCTCTCCAAAAGAATTATGTAGTCCTAATTCTTGTCCGTAAGTATGACCATGTGTGGAAGAAGATGTTTTCTTGTGTTATGTTAATAGGGTCGCACCTACTCAGATAGTAAGTCTAAGAAAGGTGTCCAGCAAAAGAGCAGAGCCGACGCGGAGAGACTCACACAGGAGAAGACAGATGCCATCCGCAGAAAGATTTACTTCAAACGGCACTTCTAGAAATGGTAACTTCCACCAATGTAATGGATTGAAGCTAAAAGGGCCATATTAATTGACTACATCTGAGGTAGAAAAAAAGGGATGGATGGATGGTATTGATCATATGTGTTCTGAGAGAAGTACCACAAAATGTTTAATTAGGATACAATTCACAAAGTAACCAACTTTTCCATATACTCTTCTTGATTTGGCAGAATCCAAGTGATTCTCTTCTCTGAACTTGTACTGAATGCAGAGAATCAAGTGACTGGAAGAAATGATTAACGAAAAGAGTTTGTCGGAAAGTCTCAAAGAAGAGTTCAACAGTACAAAATATTGTAATAAAATATGCAAAGACCTGGAGATAAAAAATGAAAAGGAAGAGTATATTTGGTATTCTTCCCACTTTAAAAAGCTGAAGAAAAAAAAAACTTTCAGTTGCAATACAGATTCAATGGGCAAAATATTCAATGACAATAAACTTCAAAAAAGAAAGAAAAGAAACAAGGTAGAAGAGATACACAGCCTCTATATAGAAAATAATGTATCTGTGTTTTACCATTTCAAGAGGTAATTTGTGATCGAGAACTGATGGTATTGAAAGATGGCATCAAAGTCAAAAAGCAAGCCTCCGGAAATGGATGAGATACCAATTGAAATGTTTCCACAAACTGTGCTGGGCTCGAAGTATTCACTAGTCCCTTGGTCAAGAAATTTGGAAACAAGAACTGGGTTAATCAGCTGGAAGAGATCTGTTTTCATGCCCATTTCCCAAAAAAAATGACCCCAAAGAATATGAAACTTATCAGAGAACACAGCGAGGAGAATTCAAGACAAAGGTTAGAATAGAACGGAAGCAAAAGGGTGTGTGCATGTTTGACATGCTCCAAAAACCGTTCGAAGTCCAAGCTCCCTAAGTAATGAACAAGGTTCAAAAGAAAGACAGTCATTATCATGATAAGGAGTTTGTTCTTCTGAAATAATGGAGAGAGTGCAAATATTTTTAATCGGGGTAAATAGGAGAATGATCCCATCTGATTAAACTTTTTTTAATATTCCAAATAGACCATAATTCTATCCATTAATAATTTTATTTAACAACTTTGGTTTTTTCTAAATACTAAAGATCTGTTTTGTGTGTCTACTTTCTGCTACAGACATTCTAGACAATGGTAATCCAGTCTCCTTTAATATAATATTGCTTTTAGAAATTTGGTTAACACCCCAAGGTGACTCAAGATTTAGTAGTATTTCTTCAGTACATATGTAATCTAACTCTACATACCAGGGGAAGAAAAATGGAATTAAGAAACAGAAGTTTTAAAATCTGTTAAAATTCCCCTGGGTGAATATAGAGCCTCTATGATTCAGAGAGATTTTCAGTTTGTCAACTATTGTTTATCATCTTGAGGAAGCAGAAAAATAGGTTGAGTGTGTTTTTGCAAGCTCCTACTTCCTATATTGAATTTGATGCTCCAAATGGAGAGAAGTAAATTTCTTTTTGAACGACAGATTTCAGAAATAAAATCTTTTAGCCAAGAAAACATTTCTAATGTTACTATGTCTCTGTCTCCAAACTCTCCAGGCAAATGAATGGGTTTACACACTGAATTCTTAGCTTCCTTTCACGAACTTCATTGTGTCCGCCCAGAAGAGGTGTCAGTTTGGTTGATCCAGGATGCTCAGTAGTTTGACAGCTTTATAATGACATAAGTCTTCTCCGTGATGTGTGTGATGTGATGTGATGATGTGATATGATTAGCTAATCACATGTAAAAGGGTGAGGATGGGATTCAGGACCTAGCCAGATCACAGCCCTTATCCAATGTAATAGAACTTTCCTTTGGATATGACTTTCACCACCTTTCTCCTTACAAGAGATCAAAGGCTAGAGAAATGAACAGAGAAGAGAGACTTCAAATCTACCAAGAAAGAAGATCCAAGAGTAGAATGCATCCTATAATTCCCTGCACTGAGAACTGGTCAACTCAAGAGAAGGTTGATGCTAAGACACATGTAGATCTCCCAGGAATGTTAGGCTACAAGGACCTTCCCCCAAAGCAGACAAAGAGAAGAAGTCCTCTCTGGGCCTGGTAATGTCCTGAATTTGGACTTCTACCCTCCTACAGGGTGAGAGTATAAAATTAAAATTGCTAAAGCCACTCTTGGTATTTTTAGGCAACCCTGGTTCTGACTCACATATAAGGGCAAGAAAACTAATCCAGCACTCAGGAGTCCGACTATTAGAAAGAGCACTGTTCAGGTGATTGTTAAAAGCAAAACTCCTTAAGGTAAACATCATTATAGTTCTCTGCAGGGCAGTAGGAGAGCCCTTCCCCTGCTCTCAGCCCGTCTGGCTCCAGTCTCTCTCTTAATCCTTGGCTTTCAATTGCTCTCTTCCAGAATGTCTTCCCTAATGAGCCTGATTCAACTGGATATCCCTCAATTATCCATCTGGCAGTCACTTACTGACACTTGGCTTCAAATTTGTTCCTTTGTTATTTTCACATGTTTTCCCCCTAACTCCCAACTGGGCCATAACTATCCCTGCATCTTCCATTGGTTATTCCTGTGCACACGGTAAGCATTCGATAAATCCACTCCATTGTCTGTCAGATGGGCTGACTATCTTATAAGACAGACATAAGAAAGAGAAGTGTCTAGAGATTTGAGGGAAGTGTATCATAATAAAAGAAGCACCATTAGCTAACAGTTGGAAAGATTGAGCCTGCTAGCTAAAAAATATTGCAGCTGGGGAAGAAAGACCAGAAAAGGAAACCACGTATTAGAGAGTGACCTAGAATGAAAAAGAAGAATTAATAAAGACCCACTCTCTAGGAGACGTAGCACACTGTGGCGAGGCCGCTAGAAGCTGGGGTATTTATCTTTTAGAATGTAGAATTGTAATTTCTCAAACAATTTTCCTAGCCAATAGCTTCTTCTTAGTCTGTTCTAAATCTGAAAGCTCTGCTGGAACGTATTCAGCTTGGGTGACCCTGCTGATGTTTACGATACTGGTGGCGTAGCTTCTAGCATCACACCAATATTCAAGCCTCCAGCATCCAGCAAACTGACAAGTGGTGAAGACCTGCTTAATTGCCACGTGATTATCTTTGATTTTTAAAATAGTGTAATAAGCATGTTAAATATACTTATTCCACAGAGAATAAAACAGTTTTTTGCTAAGCTACAAACCCCAGAAGTATCATATCAGCACTGCCCAGTGTCTGGAAAGCCCCACCGAGATTGATGGGACAGGTTTCTACCACTACAAAGTGGACAATCAGTTTGGAAATGAAGCAAATCTGAATCTAAGAGAAAACATGGAAGCTGAGATATGATAAGCCCTCAACCTGTCCTGTGGTTGCCTAGTGACCTACACAGGCTGGCAATCATCTGTGTGGAGGGAAGGAAGGTTACAGGAGTCCAATAATAAGAGAAAATTACCTCAATGCCAGACATCACAGAGATTTTTAACAGCATGACTTGTTGGTTTAGCTACTGTTGAATTAGTTTTGACTCATCTTTGACTAGTGTATGATCGACATGGCCAGATCCTCCACCACCTTCACCATCATTCTTGTGTGTGAGTCCCTGTTAGGTCTTTGGTTTCAATCATCTTTTTGAGTATTTCCCTTGCCCTCTACTTTACCAAATGTAATACCCTTTTTTGGTGACTGGACGTTCCTAATCATATGTTGAAAGTGAACAAGTGGACCAGACCCACTAGAAAGAAAGGCTGATGATCTCTGTCTGTAAATCAGCCAATGAAAACCTGTGGATCACACCACTTTACTTACACACTGTTACATATGAGTATTAAAGAAACTTGATAATGATGGCTTATATGTGCAACTGTATGCTAAACCTTAAAGACTAAGTGATACAACTGGATACAAAGAAGTCATTGCGGACTGTGTGGCCCTAATATGCTGCATCTGTTCGGGAAAGATGGACTACTTCGTTGCTTTGGTGGCGTGAGCAGTGTGGTGAAGTCCTGTTGAAAATGTATCCTTCTTCGTCCCAACCAGTTCTTTTATCAAAGATCTCTGCTTTCTCCTGGGCTTTCATAGTGAAAGGGAGATCTGAGACCATTAAGGCACACTGTTGAATTTTCAGGCATAGAATGAGAGACAAAGAAAGGCAGGAGATAAAGGGGGAAGGACCCTCAGCGTACAAACCCAGGGAGACCTGAACGCATAGAAGCTATCCACTTAGTTATTGGTGTACTTATATCTCACAAAGAGATAAATAGAACAAACCTCCAGAGTCAATCAAATAAGGTAGATCAAGGAGCTTGTAGACAAACCAGAAGACAGAATCTGGCACAAGAGCCATTAATGAAAAGAGATCGTTTTGGATTTTGGGGCGGGGGTTTGAGATAGTTTTGTTTTAAGAAAAATAATAAACAAACAAAATACCCATTTCAGTAAGTTCTTTCAAAAACACTAAAAACAGTATTCTGTTTTTTCTATCACAGTATATGCCACAAGTCATAATTAAATTAAATTTTATGGTTTGCTTCTTTACTTCCTGTTGCAGCCATGTTTAATTGTCACATTTAAGAATCATATAAGAGGGACAGTGTCGTTTACACTATTCCATTACCAGAATTCATCAAATAAAATTGTTGAATGACTGAATACATAAAAATTAAAGAGCTGCAGAAAGGTTGATAAGAATGGGCTGGGGAAAGTATGAAGAACACAGATGTTGCCCAGCTATCAGCAAGAATAGTGTCTGGGGTCTTAAAGTCTCGTCTTAAAACAGGCAAACATCTAAGTGAGACACAGACTAAGTCAACAGGAAAGAAGCACATCAGCCTGTGTGATCAAAGAATTGTAAATAATAAAATCCACACCTGGAGGAGAGCCACTGGGTTAGGATGGGTTGACTAGAGAAACACATTCAGTGATACTCATATAGGTTTAAGAAAGAGTTTTGTTTCAAGAGGCAATTGCATATCACCAAAACATCCTAGTCCCGTCTAACTCAAGTCCATAAATCCAATAGTAGTCTATAAGTCCCTTGTCAGATTCAAGTAGCCACGTGCAATGATGCAGAATACAGGAAGATCACAGGCAGATGGGTGCAAAGTCTTGTGGATCCCATGACGGTAGATGCATCTCCAGGGCTCAGGCTACAATCAGGGTCAGCCATCAGGAAACTGAAAGCACAGAGAGGACGGGAGCTTCCCAGGGCCAATTTATCAGAAGGCCATGCCCACAAGGAGTGCCCATCAAGCCTGATTGACAGGCTAGACTCCACCTCTACGCTTTTATATCTTCAAGTTGAAATGATATCATGTTACTACCACAGTGTGGTATTAGAGCTTAAATTCTGAACACCTTGCTTGCAGAAAGCTGTGAATATCAGTGAAAACCCAAAAGCCATTCACAAAGTTCCCCCTGTGGATTAAGCCTCTGGTGAATCCCCTCTGACAGTGGAGCTGAGATGGGAAAGGCCTTGTTATCAGACAGAGTACAGTGCAGGGTGGTTAACTGCCATTGTCGTTAGGTCAAAATGTAATACCTTGTCATTGACCTCCCTTTTGATCCAAAGTTTAATTGTTCTAGTTTTTAATATTTTCTACTTTGATGTCTATTGAGGTTTTTCTCTTTTTCATTATGTCATTGTTGTTGAGCGGTTTGTTTCTGTTTGGTCTTCATCTTGTATGTTTTTTCTGTATCTGACACTCAGATAATATAAAGTTCTAGGGACCACAACTGGATTAATAGATTCAAAGGGATATGATAGGAGAAGCTTGCAGAAAATGAGGAGCTAACAGCAACCATTACAAGGAAAAGAAATGTCCTAGAATTGACTGTGGTGATGGTTGCATATATCTAATGAATGTGATTAAACTATTGAAATGTATGATACGTGTATTGCATGTTGGTATATCTGTTAAAATTTAACAACTAATTTTTTCCAATGGGCTGGGGAAGTATGGCTGTAGAGTCATTTAGGAGCAGTTGATAACTTTTAGGA
>NW_022111373.1:16526661-16527490 GCF_000313985.2 Echinops telfairi
TATACCTTGTGGTCACACAGGTTGGTCTGCTTCTTCCATGTGGGTTTTGATGCTTCTGAGCTAGATGGCCACTTGTTTATCTGCAAGCCTTTAAGACCACAGATGCTATATCTTTTGATAGCCGGGCACCATAGCAATGACTATTCTTAAAGTCGTTTTCAAATATTGCCTTGGAAGAGTCATGGCAGGTAGTTCTGATGTTTGTTTATCTGTTTGTTTGTTTGCTTACTTGTTATAAGGTTCTAGTGCATTATTTGTCCTTCATGCATATGCCCTACCCAGATTGCTGATTCAGAAACTCAGTGAAACAGAGGCATGCATGTTATGGTGGACATTCATCATTTGTCCACTGAGAACAACTATCCTTCATGAGATATTTCTTCAAAGCCATCGTTCTAATAGGGGGAAGACTAATCCTGCTATCCCTAAATATAAGGGCAGAACATGGAAAGAAATAGACCAATCTCAGAATGGTTACTCTAAGCATAGATAAGATTTTGTTAATAGATCAAGTCTAGTAAGATTCAAGTTTATAAAACTACAAGACAACACTTACTGTCCTCTTAAAAAAACCTCACTGCCACCAAGTCAATGCTGTCTCAGAGGGAATCCCTATAGGACAGGATCAAACTGCCCCTATGAGTTTGCGAGACTATAACTCTTTACAGGAGTAGAAAACCCATCTTTTTCTCAAGGAGAGGTTGATGGTTTTGAACTGCTGACTTTGAGGTTAGCAGCCTGACTTGTAACCATTGTGCCACCAGGTCTCCCTATTATCTTATAAAGATGTGATTATTTATGCCCTCCCCCCACCCCCACCCCCACCCTG
>NW_022111373.1:16527846-16529934 GCF_000313985.2 Echinops telfairi
AGCAAGTACTCTCATAGCAAGAGATAAAAGAAGCAAAGATAAACGGATGCACGAAATAGAAAAGTCTTTGGGGATATTAAGGCAATTAAAAGCAATATGGAAGTAATCAAAACTTGGTTGACAGACCAAATAAGACCTTATGAAATAAAAATATGGGCCAACATTTGCAAAATGTTGCATGCTTTCAGCTTACATATGTCTACAAAGGAAATTAAGGGTTCCATTTAACCTGAAGATCTGATCAATTTGCAGTGAATGAAATGTCAAAGGATTTCCTGGGCTTGAGAATCGGGAGGCGTGCTAACATTTCCATCACTATCCAGACACTAGCCAGGTTTGGAGGGCTGAAGCACTGTTTCTCAATCATTTCAGCATGAAGGCAAACAACGCATGAATAGCAAACATGCAAAAGTCAAATGAACAGAAAGCTTGTTTTGTTTATTGTCTGCTTCAAATTATCTTCAAATATTTGAGAAGTAAGCTAAAGTTTTTATTTCATCCATCTCCCCTTGAAATTATAGCAGTGCTAAAAATACAAAGAATAAAAACACCCAATAGCCTAGCATGGAACATACTGAAGTCTCTAAATATGGCCATAAATTGTTGATTAATAAAACCAAGACTGGCACATCAGGAGACACTGCTTCTCTGGAGACTTCCCAGGAAGAGAAATAAGAATCACAGACGTAGATAAACATGGGTTTAAGCTATCAGTCAATGTAGATCTCATGAAGATGAGAATGCAGCCAACAGATGTGACCCAAACCACACCAGACAGAGGGAAATCATAACGAGGCCGACGAGAAGCCCTGTCTCTGTCTGGATTAGATGTGATGTGTTGGAAACTGACATCTTCGAGTCCAGATTTCAATAGAGCAGCTGTCATCTTGCTGATCTTAGCTCGCTCAGCCTCCTCTTGTGGTTCTTTAAATGCATGTCTTTGGAAAAAAAAAAAGATTAATTTAATCATATCAAAGACATCTGATGTTTAAAAAATAATGCCACCAAGGAGAGGCATATCCTGAGCTCTTGTTGTTAATTTGTTTCATAACCTCATCCAGGTTCACCTCCTGGTTTATACTACATTGATTGTTAAAGGAAGACCCACATACCCCACTCCCACCCCCGCTGTTTATATCAAAAGCTCAGTTCTTTTTCTGTGGCTAAGAACGTTGTGGTCAGAGGCAGACTATGATTTCTAGCAAAGACAAGCTCCTGCTAGTTAACGCAGAAAGGTGATTCTTTACAGTCCCCCTAACGATTGTGAAAACCCCGCCTGGGACCTGGCAACTGTGCCTGATGTTTTTACACCGCCAGCCGAGCCCCTGGCTGGAGAATCCACTCATTAGCCATTTGTAGAATATCTCCAGCCCGGCAGACAAAACATCTGGAACTTGTGGGGTCATGTGAGCACATCACCTTTCCCATTAGTGCTCACAAATGACAGGGAAAACCCAGTGCCTGCGTAAAGCACTGTTGCAAGTCCAAGGAGCATCCTATTGGTTATTCTCACAGTACATTATCAGCAAAGATCTCTTTGGACTTAAAAGATTTCAAAACACGGTGGACAGAAAATTGGAACATCTCTGATGAGGTAAACAACCTGCTGGGGAAAAAAACCAAACGGAGACCCTAGCCTTTTCCCTAACTATTTTCTAACTCTGCGGTTGAATTAGTTAGGAGAAGTTTAAGTCATGGTGACTTAAATTAGACAGCTACAAATTTAGAGAGAGACTTCTCTAAGACTCTCCTCACTGACACCAATTATAAGTGTGGAAGGGTCTGCAAACCATCATCAGTTTGATCATTTGCTAAATGGACGTGCAGACCTCACTGGAAGCTATCATATCAATTGTTATGGCTTTTTACAGGCAAAAGACACAGACTGAAGTCCCTCAAGAGAAGACGCTCGGTGGATAGACTCCAGGAAAGTGTCCGGTTCAGAACTTGATTCTCATTTCCTGGAGGACTCGTTACATTCTGGTGCCTGTAAGAGACTATTATCAGCCAGGGAAAGTCATGCAAGCATCCATGTTGAGAGATGTGATTGAGGAGATTTTTGTACCTAGGCACAGATGGTTAAGTACC
>NW_022111373.1:16531436-16535026 GCF_000313985.2 Echinops telfairi
GTTGCATGAAACAAGTACACTTAAAAAAGAAACAGGCACACTTAAGAAAAGAAAACAAAAAGCAGCAAGTCTCTAGCAAATGCTTCCTGAGAGTCTACTAGGTGCTAAGTACTAATAAAGAAGCCCTAATGGCACCACGGTTAAGCATTTAGCTGCTAGTGGAGAGGACTATGGTTTGAATCCACTAGTTGACCCTAAACACAATGTGGCAGGAGGCTCTCATAAAGATTTGTAGCCTTAGAAGACTTAGAAGGAAGTTCTATTCTGTCCTATAAGACCAGTAGGAGTTGGAATTGACTGAATGGAAAGGAAGGAATATATATACATATTAGCAGGTATATTCCTCTCAAGTCCCTAGAAAATACTTACTACTGTTATCACCCCTTACGAGGTCGCAGTTAAAAAAGTCCCTCCAAAACAATAGTAACGTGGGCCAACACTAATACTGTATTTAAGTAGCTCACAGTCCATATAGGGCGGGTATTTAGGAACAACTTCCCTGAGAGATTCTAACGCAAGGTTGCCTATAAGATGTCGCCACATAGTAGATGAGGCTGGTGTCATCTGAAAACGTCTTTGCAGCTGTAGAACGAATCCCAGGTAGCTCAGTCTCAAGACTGACAAGGTAGGGCTGGCTATGGGAAAGGGGCCTCAGTGGCTCTCCACACGGGCTTCTCTGCAAAGTCCTGTACACGTCTTCACGCCATCTGGATGGTTTCCCATCGAGAAAGGAATTCAAGAAGGCAAGGCAGAAAGCTCAGGCCTCTGCTCAACCCTCAGGTGTGACACATGATCACTTATTCCATTCATTATTCGGTCACAAACCGGTCTGGATTCCTTATGGGAGAAGACCTCAGAGAGCTCAGATACCAGGAAGTGTGAAAGTTAAGTGCCGTGTTACTGGCTGAATCCAGCAGTTGTGATGTGACAGGAGTCTTTTTCCAATTTAGATGTCACCTGAAGCAGTTCGTGGCTCTTCCTCCCTACGCTATACTGCCCTTTGGCTGCAGATTATGCCTCTCACTGAGAGACATGAGGAGCAAGCTCAAGGGAAGCAAGCATCGGAATTTTAGCGAACAGTGAGTGAAAGGTTCTTCTTCTTCTTTTGTAATATATCTTGGCCCTTGAACTTTAAAACAACAACCAAAAAGTCCTATTCAATGTTGCCTTGAAGGTATATGATTCCCTCTAAGTTTTCTAAACTTTAAATAAAAGCTATTATCTGAAAAAATCCTTATGTCTCTCATGTTATGGAAACTGATAGAATTTTGAAATTAAATGAGGCTTCCATCAGGCCAGCTTTGTAGTAGAAACATCATCCCACAGGCATAGTTTAAGCCTGTAGCTCTGAATGTTGAATAACTCAGAAGTAGTCGAGGTCCCAGATGGATCCTCTGTGACAGAGAAGATCTGAAACCATAGGATAGGGTAGGTAGGTTA
Source organism: Echinops telfairi (assembly GCF_000313985.2). Classification (NCBI taxonomy): domain Eukaryota; kingdom Metazoa; phylum Chordata; class Mammalia; order Afrosoricida; family Tenrecidae; genus Echinops; species Echinops telfairi. The sequence continues at coordinate 16,532,877 of NW_022111373.1, forward strand.
GACTGGATGCTTTTAATATTAATGAATGTTACCCTTTACAACAAGGACTTCCAGCGACCCAATGGTGCTTGGCTGCTAACAGAAAGATGAGTGGTTCAAACCCACCTAGAGGTTCCATGAGGAAAAGACCTGATAATCGGCTTCTATAAAGATCACAGCCCAGCAAAACCTATGGAGCAATTCGACTCAGGCTCCAGGGGGGCTCTGAGTAGAGATTGACTTGACAGCACGCAACAACAAAGGAGGGAGGATGGGTCTTGTTTATAACGGAACAAAGGCTAGTGTGTGGCAGACAGATTATAAACGAGGAGAGTTGGTGCTTATCATTGTCTTCTACTACAAAGCAGTGAGACTCCAAATGCAAAAGAAAGCTTCAAATTAGAAGATAAGTAAACGAGCAGCTCCCACCCCACCCCAAGTGGTAAGTAAAGAAGGAAAAGAGTAATTCTAATTAGTATTCTTGAATATTAACAAGTAATAATAATACTGAGGTCAGTAAAGGTAAATGTTAATCATATTAGCATTCAGGCTCCTCTCAATTTAGATAAATTCTTCTCAATGATTTTACTTAGGAATGTAACTTAACAAGCAGACATTGGTAAGTTATTAAGCATTGTTGAATAAAAGGCAATTCAAAAGAAGAGAAAATATTGATGCCTAATAAACACAAGAAAAGTTTATTCAAGCTTAGAGATTCATAGAGAGATATATTGAAAATCATAGCAATACAAATTAAAGCGTAAGATTAAATTTTCCACCTATCAGGATGGCAAAATATTAAATATTGATAAGATAAAGTTTTGGTAAAAATCTAGGGTGGAGGCACACAAATACACTGCTAGTAGGCATGTAAATTAGTGGAGCTTTTGAGAGGACTATGAGGCAATATTTATCAAAATTCTATTTCTAAGTTCTCCCCTAGAGCAATCCTTTCACTTGTTCCTAAATAAACACATACAATTCAAAGTATTACAGAATACAATTCTCCATCCATCAAGGATTGGTGCAAAGTACATTCAAAGGTGACGTTGCAGTATGGAATATTACCAGTATCTTCAAAGGGTGTGGAAGATCTTTATGTACTAATATGAAGAGATCCACAGGTCAGACTCTTACAGGAGAAACAAAAGTAGAAAATAGTGAGTATAGTATAATCTTCACACATTGCCATCGAGTTGATGCTAACTTAGAGTGATCTGGTGGCGTAGTAGACAGTTACAAGTCAGGCTGCAAACCTCAAGATCAGCAGTTTGAAATCCCAACCACTCTGTAGGAGAATGATGCAGACTTTACTCCCGTTATCAGTTACAGTCGCAGAAACACCCAGGAGCCGTTCTTCCGTGTCCTACAGGGTCATTAGGAGTTTTATCCTAGGTATGAGAAAAATAAGAAAATAACCCATCTAATAGCTATATCATTTACAAACTCACAGGAAAAGATTCAGTTATGTATATTAATCTATGAACTATAAGGGGAGTGGGGGAGGGGGTGTTTCCCCTGAAATACAGAGCCTGAAACTGGGGAGGATGGATAAGGAGAAAGAGAGAATATAGAGGTGAAAACATAGCACAATGAAAGGGAGAACCACGTATTTTTTTCCATCGTCTATTGAGTTTCCAGTACACATCAAGCACTTCATATGAACACTTCATACCGCCCTCATTGCCATCATCATCTCAGAAAACCCATCCAGCCTTGCTGGCCTAACGCGCTAAGTCATAACAGACCAGAGGTCTGAACAAAGTCAGGTGCATCTGATGCCCATGAACCTCTGTTGTCAGTGTTTAGTGTTCAACATAACTTTCTTAAAGTTTCTGTCCTAGTATCCTTTTTACGATCAAGGGCTTCCTCCCCACTCATGTAAGAGCTTTGAAACATCGACTATTGGTTCAACTAGAAATTTGGATATGAAATAATGTCTTCCTGAAAAGCTAGGTTCTACATTTGAGGCAAACTAACTTTTCTAAGTGGATATTACAAACAAATGTAGATCAGTTATGCATGAGTTTTTCCAATATGAAAAAACGATATTTCACCACCCAAAGCTTTACCACTGCTCTAGCTCTAGCTACATAGCCATAATGTGAGCTCTCTATTACATGATGCTTGGTGGTGTCGTGGTTACGCGTTGGACTGTCAGCATCACGGTC
>NW_022111373.1:16538443-16552944 GCF_000313985.2 Echinops telfairi
AATAAGGAATCCTACTTCGCGGAATTTCATTTATCACGGTAGGGTCTAGAACCGATTAACCGCGATAAACGAGGGTTCACTGTATAGGCAAACAGTTCCATTGCTCTCCTGAGGAATAACTGTTTTAAACCCAGAGGCGCTCAATAAAGTAGAAGTTGTGCTTCACTTTGCTGGTAGAGTAGTGAGGGGAAAAGAAATGCTAGACTCGGCCAAAGAATTTTCCTTGGCCATTTCATAAAGCAACATGAGTCCTGCTGTGCCCTGTTAAGTGATATTAATAAGACAAAGATTCAATTAAAATATCTCAAAATCCACTGCCATTGAGTAGACTCCGACTCACAGTTACTCTGTAGGACCTGGTACAACTGCACTTGGGAGTTCCCTCGATGGTAACTCTTTTCGGGAGTAAAAGGCCTTATCTTCCTCCATGGAGTGGCTGGTGGTCACGCACTGTAGTTACAGCCCAACACCTCACCACGAAGCCTCCCCAACCTTTGCAGCCTGTTTTTCTCCCTCCAAACACCCCAAGGGAAAGAAAAGCTTCGTGTGTCCACATGACCGACCTCACATGAACCTCCCGGGAGAAAAGACAAGTCTGTTAACTCAGGGCCCACCGTTTGGTGTTGGAGACTCAAGCGAACAGGTCAGTACTGCAAAAGCAGGAACTGGGAAGATTTGCAAAGATAGAAACCAGGTCTTTGTTCTTTCGGGAAAACAACCATACATGACAAAAGGTGGGGGTGGGGGGCTGGGGGGAAAAGTCAAAGGTTTCCAACTCCATTGGGAAGAGAGTTTTCAGTAGCTATAATATTGGATTAAGAAAAACTTCTGACTAACAAGAAGTACCTGGAAAATTAAAAGAGTTAAAGAATGGAAAGGAGATATTTAAATCTCCTGTTGCACTGAGTTATGAGTCGAATATTTTTATTGCTTTTCAGCAGAATTAAGTAAAGATTGCAGCTATGTTTAGTCACTTTTAGATGCTGGTCTCTGCTTCTATATGTGCAACGCCATGCAAAACTGGGATCTCTGATTGCCTCTGAATGTTTTTCAAATTGTTTAAAGAATTTTTGTACAATCACATTAGAATTGCCCTTAATACAGGAATGAATAAAGAAAGATACTCAGAGTAGTTTACGAAAAATAACCCTGCGATTTGGTGTTCTGAAGCACATCACAAGGAGTCAGGAGACTCTCAAAGAAACTAGCACAAGTTAGTACGACATGTAAGGAAGAAACTATTGTGATTTGTGTCAATAGGTCTGGGGCAAGCAAGACTGGAGTCTGCCTACCAAAAGGATAGGGAATGTATATACATACATGTGTACAGGTAGACACCCATATGTGTAATAAATAGGTAAAACAACTGAAATAAATCAAGCTGGGTAAAGTCTCTCCATCCTTGTTAACTCATTGCCGTCAGGTTGGTGCTGCCTGGTGGAGGCTCTGTAAAACAAAGTAGAACTGCCCCTGGACGTTTCCAAGTCTATAAATCTTCACAGGAGCAGACAACCTCATCTTTCTCCCAAGGATCACCTGGTGAGTTTGACCTGCTGACTTTGTGGTTAGCATCCCAATGCATAGCCCACCTCCCTTGCTAAATTAGGGTCACATTTTAATTAAAAACTCATACAACTCTTGCATATATATAGGAATGTATACATATCACAAATAATGTTGTTAGCTACTGTCTCATGGGAACTCTATTGAATATGCAGCTTCTGCATTGTCACAGGGTGAACACAGCTATATAACCATCCCCTAGATCAGTGATTCTCAACCTTCCTAATAATGAGACCCTTTAATACTGTTCCTCTTGTTGTGGTGATCCCCCAACCCATGAAATTATTTTTATGCTATTTCATAACTGTAATTTTGCTACTGTTATGAATCGGGAGACCCCTGTGAAAGGGTCATTTGACACCCAAAGGGGTCGTGACCCACAGGTTGAGAACCGCTGCCCTAGATCTACATATTAGCAGCAACCTGGAAACACTTCATGCCTCTCACCACCATTACCCTATGTCCAATGACAATTAATTGTTTTGCAGCTTTAGAACTTAGTATAAATGAAATCTCAATATGAACTCCACACTGAGAAATCCATGTAGTTATAGATCATTCATTGCCACTGTTACATGGCATCCCACAGCATAACAACAACCTGATGCATTTATCCACCTACTGTTATTGCTAGTTTGGGGATACCATGAATAATGTTGATGTAAACATTCTAGTACATGTGGTTTGGTAAACTGAGGTTCACATAGCTGTTGTGTAGGTATCTAAGAGTGAAATTACTGGGTGTTAGAATATGATTCCACCGTTTGTCGTACTGTGGTGATTTGTGCACTGCTGTGAGGCTAGAAGTTATGTCACCAGTGTAACAAACACCAGCAGTGTAAAGAGGTTGCAGCAGAGCTTCCAGACTAAAAGCAGATTGAGAAAAAGGAATAGCCCATCCACTTTGGAAGAAACCTTCTGGATAGCATTGAACTATTGCCAGATATTGAAAATGTAATGAATAGAAGCAGAATATTGTTACAGGTCATGCCACAAGATGAACCCCTCAGGTGAGAAGTCAATCAAACTGTGGCTGTGGAGGAACTGCCTTCTCCAAGTTGAGTCAATTATAATGACAACAATATGGCAAATTCTGGAAGTAAAGTTTTCAGGACATTCATTTGCAGATAGGGCAAAGCTCAATCAAAATACAAAGAAACAGCTGCAAAAATCTACTAACAATTGGAACTTGGAATGTACAAAGTATGAATCTAGAAAAATTAGAAGTCACTAAAAATGAAATGGAGCACATCAAGATTGATAGTTTCGTTGTGAGTGAGCTGAAATGGACTGGTATTGACCATTAATATCACACGCAAGTAAAACTTTGCTTAAGATCATCCAAAAATGGTTGCAGAAATACATTAACCAAGAGCTTCCACAGGTTCAGGCTGATTCAAAAGAGGACGTGGAACCAGGGATGTCATTGCTGGTGTCAGATGGATCTTGCCTCAAAGTAGAGAATGCCAGAGAGATGTTTATCTGTGTTTTACTCACTATGCAAAAGCATTCGACTTTGTAGACCATGGATGTCTTTGAGAAGAACTGGAATTCCAGAGCTCTTCATTGTGCTCATTCAGAATTTGTACCTGGATCAAGTGACAATTGTGCAAACAGAAAAAGGGAATACTGCTTAGTTTCAAATCAGGAAAAGTGTGTATGTGTCAGGGTTGTATCCTCTCATCATATCTATTCAATCCGCATGCCAAGCAAATCATCAGAGAAGCAGGATTATATGAAGAAGAATGTGACATCAGGGAGGCTTATTAATAACCTGAGTTATGCAGGTGACACAACATTACTTCCTGAAGGTGAGGCGACTTGGAGCACTTTCTGATGAAGATGAAAGATTGCAGCCTTTAGTATGGATTATGACTCAATGTAAAGAAGACTAAAATCCTCCCCACTGGTCTTATAGATAGCATCATGATAAATGGGGGGGAAAGATTGAAGCTGTCAAGGAATCCATCTTGCTTGGATCCATAATTCATAATCATGGAAGCAACAATCAAAAGATCTAGGGATACATTACATTGGATAAATCTGCAGAACAAGACCTCTTTAAAGTGTTGAAAATCAAAGATGTGACTTTGAGGAATATGGGGCGCTTGATGCAAGCCGTGACATTTTTGATTGTCTCATATAAAAGGGGAAAGCTAGACATTGAATAAGGAAGCGAGAAGAAGAATCCTGCTGGAGAAGACTATTGAAAGTACCATGGACTGCTAAAAGGACAAACCAGTGGGTCTTGGAAGAAATCCAGTGAGAATCCTCCTTAGACTACTTCATCACTGCTTCATCTCGCGTGCATTGGCTATTTGGTCAGGAGAAACCAGGCCCTGCAGGACATCTGCTTGGTAAAGCAGATGGTCAACCAAAAAGAGAAAGACTCTCGGCACAGTGGATGGACACAGTGGCAGCAACAATGGACTCAAACATAACGATTGTGCGGGCTGTGCAGGACCAGATGCTGTTCTGCTGGACATGGGGTTGCTGAGTCTGCACTGACTCAATGGCACCCGACAACAATATTTTGTGCATATGTTAATATGTCAGAAAGTTTATGAAAAGAGTACATATAATTGTGTTAGATAAAGTCCTGTTTACATTAAAGTGTAAGTAATGTATGCATAGATAAGGGTCTGAAAGAATATATGAAAAGGTTTTAATAATAATCAACTCTAGCTGGTGGATTTATGGCTAATTCCCAATTTCTAATTGGTCATTAGCGCAGTGGTTTACACATTGGGTTATTAACTGCAAGGTCAACAGTTCAAATGCATCAGTGCCTGCTCAAGAGAAAGATGAAGCTGTCTGCCTCCCTAAAGATTCACACTCTTGGACACCCAAAGGGGTAGTTGTGTTCTGTCCTGTAGGGTCACCATGAGGTAGAGTTGACTTAATGGCATTGGATTTGGTTTCCTTTTACTTTCATTTAGAAATGTTATCTTTTAGTCATCATATTTTTTTGGATTCATGAAATTGATTCTAATAAATTTCAGTGACTGGTTAGGAAAATGTCTCTAGAGACTCTTCTTAGTATAAGCACTATAGATAAGCTAATGATAGTCTTTTGCTTTACGTAGAGGTGCCTCGTGTTGGTAACTGTCTTATAATGACTCTGACTTCACAAAATCATTTGAGCCCAAAACGAACTCTTAACAAATTTCTTGAGAATTCACAGTTACCGTTTTAAGGATTCGTATAATTTCTGTTAAGGTATCTGGCATCATTATAGAAGTAGATAATGTCTTTGTTTTGCATTTCAAATGCCCTGCCATTAAATTCACGAAGTAGAGATACCTGAGCACCTGTAAAACATAAACTCCGGGAGTCTACATTTCAGCTCTCTCCTTAGACCCTCTTCTTAGATCCTCCCACCTTCTGCCCAGGATGCTAGATGCCAATAATTTTCCAATCAGGATGGGTAGGTAATTGGAGACACAAGATAGAATCTACAATCTTGACCCAATTCAAAACATGCTGTTATCTAGATCGAGGCACAGAAGGCACATCCTGAGTTGGCCAATGTGCACAACAACCAAGCAGCTGTCATTTCAGAATCACTCCCAATGTTTTCATGTCAGGTCTCCATGATATGGGAAATGGTGGAAAATGCTATGGTTAAGAAAGCAATGCCCATGAATGGCTTAGAAATAATTTCAGAATATCTATATCTATAGCTTGACCTATTAAAAAAGTCTGTGAGCCTACATTTAAGACAGAAAAAAAGTATTCTGTTACATTTTCTCAAAGACAAGTAGTTCCAGGTAAGAATACTGAGTTATTTAATAGACATGTACATGACTTAGGATAGTATCCTGGTTCCTGGGAATATGGTGATTAATATACAAGTTTTGCTCTAAGGCTTTTTTTTTTCAAAATCAAAGACGGAGAACTGCATAAAAGCTATACAACTTCTCAGGAAAAGAGCATATGTTTTAAATTTTTTGATGCATCTCATTTGTATGTTTTTCAAATGAACCTAACCATAATAATGATAATGAGAAATTATAAAATGATAATAATAATACACATGTGGGTTAGTATTGATGTATCACTTTGTAAAACTTTGTAAAACCTCAAACAGTCTATTGATGTTCTCCCTGTTCGCTTCTCTTTGCAGACAAGAGGCTAAGGCTTAGAGAGTTTATATACTTTACCCAGAGTCCCTTGATAGTGACCGTGGGGCTGACAAGCCAAAGTTACATTACTGGACATGAACAGGCAGGGTGAATTTTGGATAAGTACATGCCAGGTGATGGAAAGCAATCCTTGGGTATGCATGTAAGCTCTCGATTTGTTCCCTGTAATATTAGCTATTTTTCAAAAAGAGAGTATTTCCTTCTCACCGTTTAGTGTGCAGATAGAAAAAAATAGAAAGAAAAATAAAAGAGGCATGCAACTTGGATAAAAGGAATTATGTGGCTCACAGAGAGAACATTTGCGAAATATACAGAAAACAGACTGCAGGATCCTGCTTATATGAACTAAGACTCCAATTCTGTCCTTTCTTAGCTTTTGAGGTCATGCAATCTCAGGTCTCATTTCTCAGGAATTCCCAGTGACCATCATTTGTAGAATAGTCATATAATTTCCCTCAAGTAATTCCAAGGAGTATCAGAAAATAAAACAATGATTTTATGTCATTGCTTGGCTAATGCCCTGGGAGCTATTTAGCCCACCCACATTCGATCAAGATGCCATTATGGGAAGAATAAGCTCTTTGTAGCATCAGGCAATATAATTTTAAGAATGTGGTGCTGTATGTGACTGTAATCATTATAAAAATATCTATTGAAGTAGCCTACAGTCATCTCATGATTCATCTCTTTAGACTATTTCTGCTTTGGATCATTTGACTACAAAATCATCTAGGAATTCTTTTGTCAATTGAAATCCAGGGTCTGGTTCACGTGAGTGAAAACTTGATCCTTTGCCCCTCTTAATCCCATATCATAAATTGAGTCCAAAGCCGCCCAATCACCATGTGGTCAAATAGTTACTACAATTCACTACCTTTTGAACAATTGATATGAATGCTTATGATGGCAACAGATTGAATCAATACTGAAATACAGAAAATGAAAACCACGCTATTTTGTTCTCCCAGTGTCTCCTTGGTCTGTTACAGTGACTGACTGTGGGCCTATGTACAGATTCAGTATGAGCAGAAATTAGTGTTATAGAATCTAGCAGCTCAAAGAAAACAAAATCCTTGGAGCTGTAACAAAACAAAACAAAAAAAGCAAATTGAAATTTCCAAGGATTTCTTTTCACTTGGTTCCACAATCAATGATCTTGGAAGCAGCAGTCAAGAAGTTAAACAATGTATTGCATTGAGAAAACCTGTACGTGGATCAAGAGGCAGTTGTGGGAACAGAACAAGGGGATTGCATGGGTTAAAATCAGGAAAGGTGTGCTTTAGGGTTGTTTTCTCTCACCATATTTATTCAACCTGTATGCTGAGAAACTAGAGAATGTGATTTATATGAAGAAGAATATGGTATCAGGAGTGAGGAAGGCTTCATAACCTATGATATGCAGATATTACAACCTTATTTGCTAAAAGTGAGGAGCTCTTGAAGCAGTTGTTGATGAAGATCAAGGATTGCAACTTTTAGCATGGATTATGATTCAAAGCAAAGAATAGTAAAATCTTCCCAAATGGACCAACAGGAAACATCATGATAAACAAAGAAATGATTAAAATTGTCAAGAGTTTCCTCTTCATTAGATTCACAATTAATGCTCATGGAAGCAGCAGTCAAGATGGCAAAGGGTGCATTGCACTGGGTAAATCTTCTGCACGAGATCTGTATAAAGTTTTGAAAATTAAGGATATGACTTTGAGGACGGTGGTGTGCCTAACTCAAGCCATGGTCTTTTTTTTTTTTTTTGTGGTGTTTTTTTTAATCTTTTTTGTTGTTGTAGTTGTTGGTTGTTTAATGATGACTGATGAAGGATGATTGCTTTTTTTTTATTGTGTTGTTGGCGAATATTGTTGGTAGTATGGTGTGCTGCCAGAAGAACCCTGTTTTTTTTCTTAGAAGTGCAGCCAGTATGTTTTTAGACGATTTTGTCTCCTATACTTTGGACATGTTATCAGGTGAGCGCAGTCCCTAGAAGAACAAGTCAGCTATGTTTGCTAGAGGATCAGTGAAAAAGAGGAAGGACCTTGAGATGGATTGACACCATGGCTGCAACCATGGGATCAAACGTATGGACAGTTATTATTATTTTTAAAACATTTTATTAGGGGCTCATACAACTCATCGCAGTCCATACACACATCAATTGTGTAAAGCGCATTTGTACTTCATTCTCAAAACATTTTCTCTCCTCTTAAACCCCTGACATTAGGTCCTCCATATGGACATTATGAGGATAGTATAGGACAGGGTGAGGTTTTGCTCTGTTGCAATAGGGTCACTATGTTTCGGAACCAACTTGAATGCACTTAACATCAAGTATATCCATGACTGTGGAGAAGCATACAGAGCACGCAGGGAACAGGTTATGAAAACTTCTTAGATATAACCAAACACCTTGAGAGGGTGGGGTTCTTGGCACGGATGCTCGGTACTATAGCCACAAGGTCAACCAAGGTCAAGGTCAATTAGTATAACAGTTCAGAAAGACAATGTTCTATATCTTATTTTGGTTACTATTGACTGCTCACTACTTCTCATTGATCATCTAAAGTGCAAGTATTTTTCTCTCCCAATCCATAAGTAAGAAAAGTGATTTAAATGAAATGACACATTGAAACAATTAGCCCAATGGACTCAGGCACCACAAAAGCATCCATCTCCACAACCCTGATGTCAGATGAATTCAATCCGGCTTGGCTACCACTGCCAACTACTCTGGAAAGGATCACATTAGAAGGGTCTAGATAGAGTGGGAGGGAAGTGTGGAACAGAATCTGAACGATAAAAGGAGATCAGGCTTACTGGCCAAACAGAGGCTGGTGGGCTCTGGCTTTTAGCCATGCTTCAGCTATAGAACTGAACTAATCTCTATGGTAGAGTAATCGACTGCATAAGATCAAAAAGGCAGCATTTTTCTCAGGACAGCAGGTTAGGAGAGAAGAAAGAATGGAAACAGGAAATATAAGGCGGAAGTGAGATAAGGGATGGGAAATTGAGAGGATTGAAATGGAGTATTTGAAACAAAATGTGCAAAAATTGCTGAATGTCAGGCTGATGATTTCTCTGTAAACCTTCCCCTAAGTAATAAAAACAGACATACATTTGTAGATCAAATATACTCAAGTGAATGTGCATGTGGAAACATTTTTGCCACGGGCTTGGGCAGAACGTTCAAGTTGCCAAACTATTCTTCTGGGGTATTTTTTACGGAAGAAATAAACATGAGGACAAGGACGTCATAAGTGACTTAGAATGACTGGAATGAGTCTCATCAGTGGTAAACCAAGGAGACGGCAATTCTGCTCATTGTCATGGGAACTGGCTGATAGCATCTGAGACTGAATTCCGGACCCGGGGAGTAATCAATAAACAATGACGCGAAGTGAAAGGAGCACTCAATAAGAAAGAATGCGTGAAATGTCTGAGTGAACAGTCCAGTGCGTGACTTGTTTGAATTCCGCAGGGAATACGTGGAAGATCTTCCAATTGATTTCAACCAACCATGATAGACCATGAAATAGGAAAAATATTTAAGCCAGCAAGGTTAAGCAAGTTCCCGCCCCCCCCTTCAGACAGTTTATCTTTAGGAATAAGAAAACTCTTCTGTGTAGTATTGCTTTGTCAAGATTTTTAATGAAGGAAATTGGAAAGGTCTGTTGTAAACAGAGAACTTTTAGACAATGAAAACCTTGACTTTCATATAGTATAAACTTGGGTGGAAAATGAAGTTCTGCCTATTAGTCAGAAGAGTAAGTCTGAAAGATATTACAACTGCCTCAAATGGAATGTTAGCTGCAGACATGCGTTTGTAAATCAAGTATATTGAAGTGAATGTGCACATGGAAACTAGTGTTGGGCTTGAGGGCGGGACTCGGCAGAGATTTCAAGTCTATGATCTTTCAGAAGCTGCTTGCCAAACTATTATGATGAGGTATTTCTTGTTACATTCCAGCCACCAATCTTTTGTCTAATAGTGAAGTCATTTACTATTTGCACCACCCAGAAATTCCATAAAATTCTCTTTTTACCTGATATATTTTACATCGCTACAGTCTTTGAAAATCCATGGCTGTGAAGTCAATTCTTACTTCACACAGCACAACTGGACAAATGTAAACCTTTATGATAGCATTTCGCCCACCCCCAGCCCCAACCACCCGACCAAAAGCAGCTGTTGCTTTTAAACCATCCTCCTTGTGTTAGCAGGGCAATTCTTGAAATATAATGGATATTCAAACAAGACTTTTTGAGTATTTTTTGCTATCAGGAGGCAGTCATGGCTCATAAAAAGTTATATTAAAAACAATAGATACAGCAATGTAATCCTATATAGCAATAAAAGTGAATCAACTCCAATCTCGGGGAAAAATATGGGTAATCTAAGTAAAATATTAAGCAGCATATCAGATATGTAAATGTATGTACTATAGGAGTCTAATCATATAAACCCATAAATAGTTATTTATGGTGGTATTAATTTGGTGAGGCATTATCTTTGACAAGAACGAAATTGGGTAACTGGAAATGTTATCTTTGTTAAGAAGGTCCTAGCTAGCTTTGTATGTTTTCTTAGTGAAGATTCACCAGCTAAACCATGCACTATTTTTTTTTAATGTATGTCTACCACTTATCTGTTAGTTTGTCATACTATGGTGGCTTGTGCATTGCTGTAAAGCTGGAAGCTTTGTTACTGGTATTTCAAATATCAGCAGGGTCACCCAGAGTGAAGGGGTTTCAACAGAGCTTCTACACTAAGAACAGAATAAGGAGACAGAATAGGCTGCCTACTTTGGAGGAATTAGCTGCTGAAAACCTTATGAGTAGCACCAAAGCACTGTGAGATACTGTAGATGTTATGAATAGAAATAGAACATTGTAGGAGGTAGTGCGTGCAGATGAACCCCTGAGGTCAGAAGACACTCAAAATACGACCCCCCCAAATTGCTTTCTCAAAGTAGAGTCATTCATACTGATGTGGATGGAGTAAAGGTTCAGAACCTGCATTTGGTGATGGGGCACAACTCAACATAAGAACAAACAGCTGCCAAAATCTAATAATTGGAAGTTAGAATGTAGGGAGTATGAATCTAGGAAAATTAGAAGTCATTAAAAATTAAATGGAATGCAAAAAGATGCAGAAAATCATATGGTTGGGAATGACACAATCAAGAGGAATGAGATTGCATTCATCGTGAAAAAAGACATGTCAAGGTCTATCTTGAAGTTCAATGCTGTCTGTGATAGGATTATATTTATCTGATTCAAGGAAATCTTATCAGTACAATGGTTACTGAAATTTATGCACCAACCACTAAAGCTAGTGATGGAATAATTGAAAAATTCTATCAATGTCTTCAGTCTGAAATTGATCAAACATGAATCAAGATGCATTATTATTTGCTCAAATATGAGAGCAATTGAGAGGATCATGCAGGACCAGGCAGTGTTTTGTACTGCTGTGCAGAGGGTCACTGTGAGTTGGAAACATCTCAATGGCACTTAACAAAAGCAACAACAACAACAACAACAGGATATGACCATGTTTTGCTTTAGTAGGTATGGCCAACCACTTTTCAGAATGTTTATACTAGGTCAGCTTTTCAACTTAAAATTTCAGAGTGATCAACTAAATCCTAACAAAGTCTCCAAAAGGAAGATTCCTAAAATTAGTTAATCTCAGTGTTTCCAGTACTTTTAATCAGGTGCAAATTCAATGAAACATTAGACTTAATGGAGCTATTAATAAATTAATAGCCTGTATAAGACTGTGTAAGGGACACCTCACTTACTTTAAATAATAAATTGAAGCACAACTGTAGTTTGTCTACTTGATGGCCTGGCTGTTACCATTTGCACTGCCCTCCCAACTCAAAGATCTGTGAAAATTCAGTATGTTTTCTCCCCAAATGGGTGCAAACCCTACAGTTCTGTTTCTAAGGCCTTCATTTCACCAATGCATTTCTTTACTGCACTGAGTTCATTTAAAAATCAAACAGCCCTGTCTAGGGCCTTCAAAAGAATGTCACTCTCACCAGTTACCTAATGGGTTTGTTCAACTTTGCTAAAGATCCGTGGGCCCATAGAGAGAAGAGCAATGTAGAAGGCATGTTTCTTAATTACCTGGATTCCAATCAGTGCCTGATGCAGCCCCAAGTTCAAACCCTTCTTCTGCTGTTATGCAAAAGAACTCAATGGTTCTTGATATATACTCAAACCTATGTTTAAATACATATATTGGTGTTCATCTGAACATAGCCTTCCATATACCTGAATCCAGAGCCCATTAAAAATAGCCTATATAAAAATAGAATATTGAAAAAAAAGCACTGACCATGGAAAATGGAAAGAAATAAAACAAATAATAGCGCAAAGCCTCTCGTTGTTGTTACCTACCATCAAGTTGACTCCTGCTCACAGTGTGACCCCCATTTGGTAGAGTAAAACTGCCCTATCCAGTTTTCCTACTCGCAATTGTTATTAAACAAAACAAACAAATGAAACCAAAAAGCTCTTTGCTCACTGACCTATTGGAGGAGTTTGAACTCTTCATTTTCAGATAGCTGAGTGTTGAACCATTTGCCTCACCATCCCTTGTGAAATACCTATGGATTTGTATCAGCCTACAAAAATTAGCTTTAGAGAAATTTCAGAATCTTTGCAAATAGGGCTGGCTTTGTCACTTACCAGGCTCTTACACATTCTCTACACTAAATGCTTCCACTTAAAGGGGATATTTACAAATATTTGGTTCACTTGGTTCTTAAACCAGCTTCAACAGCTACAAGGCCATATTACAGTATTTCCTGTAGGAGAGAAAAAAAATTCAAAAGCAGAATCAGTGTGCAGACTTCGCTAAGCAGTATCTCTGCCTCCAGCCTGCACAATTTGGTAAGCCCATTTCCTCAGCGGGGTTTATTTCTATAATAAAAATCAGATTCAAAATTCATCCAATTTTCTCCTGCTACATTGCTGTTCAAAAAGAATGGTATTTACAAACCCGATTCACTGAAATCTTATTATCATTTCTGATTACTAACTTTTGCATTAATTTCTGATGTATGACAATAGAGAATTGGATAGAAGATTACAAAAATGCACCACTCTTCCAGAATAAGTTGGTTATTGCCTGGTGACTTTCCCTAACATGTTTCTCCCTCCCCTTTTCTCAATAAGCTAGTTTTCAAGGCACGTGGTTTGAATGAGTTAGTTTAACCTAGTGTTGTCCTGGTAAATGTTTGCGAACAGGCTTTCCAAGATCACAAAAAAGCCTTGCTTCTAGTGTTTGCTAGCTTTTATGTCAACCTGACAACTGTGTGACCGTGTAGGTGTGGAAACCAACTTGTCAATCAGGGGGTAGTCTGGGATGCCTCTTTGGGGGTGTAGCCTTTTGATAAGAAAGACAATGAAAACTTCTCTCTCCTGGGCCTTTCACTTTCCCTACTTGATAGGGTTCTGTGGCTGCCTCCAGGGGCTGCCTGTGTTTCCACTCACCTTGGTTCTCAAAACTGTGCACCCACTGCTGTGCCACCTCCCTGCTCCCCATTTCACGTTTCTGCATCACAGGCCTGCAGTTGCATGTGTCTGGAGGGCTCTAGCTAGCATCAGACCCATGAACTTGACGTAGACAAACTGGGTTGCAAAGCCTTCTTGATGAAAAGTTTTTTCTTATACATATGTGAATGTCACTGATTTTGTTAGTTAAACAACCCAACTGAGCACCGTAGGTATGCTGTAAATCTGTGATTTCCACAGAACGATCGAGAAGGGCTGCAAAAGCAGATCCCTACAGCTTATCTTGGAGTATGACCTATGGTACAAACGTTTGGAATTGCCAGTGAGGCACTGAGTACATTTTTTCTGAAAAGGGAACAGTTGGCCAAACAAGTTTGAGAACCGATGGTACAAACCTAGCCAATGGTAAATGGAAAACTACCAAAGTGACATCATGGGACATACATTTAGGCACACGTGCACAGCAGCAATGTAGAATGTTTCTGTCATACATATACAATGGATGTAATTCTTCTTAAGCGCATTTCGTGTTCTTTGGTACTGTCAAGTGGGTTCTGAGTCATCATGACTCAATATACCACAGAATGGAAGAATGTTCAATACTGCCCCATTCTCACAATTGTTGTGTTTTAGTGTATAGTTACAGATTCTCTGTCAATCAATCCGCTTCCTTAAGGGTCTTCTCTTCTTCACTGGGCCTCTACCATTACCAAGCATGATGTCCCTTCGAAGGACTGGATTTTTTTTCTTTCCCCATCATTTTATTGGGGGTTCTTATAGCTCTTGTACCATTCCATACATCAATTGTATCAAGCATATTTGTACATATGTTGCCACCATCATTTCCAAAATATTTCTTCTTGAACCCTTGATATAAGCTCCTCTTTTTACCCCTTCCTCCACCACCCTCCCAATCTCCTATATTCTTGTTCAATTATATATTGCTATTTGGTATATTACACAGTCCTTTCCCTCCCTTCACCCACATTTCTATTTGTTTCCTTTGCGTGTGTGTGTGTGTGTGTGTGTGTGTGTGTGTGTGTTGGTGGGGGTGGAGCTATATATCCAATCTTGTGATGGGTTCCCCATTTCTTACCTTTCCCCCTCCCTGATCATTCTCTAGCCTCATGATATCACTACTCCCATTACTATGGACTGGACTTTCTTAATGCCTTGTCTAAAGTACAGGCGAAGTCGTAGCACCCTCATTTGTAAGGGGCATTCTGACTGTACTTCTTCCAGGAGAGATTTGTTTGCTTTTCTAGAAGTCCA
>NW_022111373.1:16557247-16558683 GCF_000313985.2 Echinops telfairi
GTCTTTAAGGCCCCAGAGACTATTCAGATTATAGCCGAGCACCATCTTCTTTATTCACCACACTTTGCTGTAGCACCCTTATCTTCAGTGATCATGTCATGAAGGTGAGTATCGAGTGGGGCCATGATATAGGAACTAATTGCTCCTAAGCTGGAGCTAGGATTCACTGAAAACCCAGAATTCATTCCTGAATCTGTGCTTTTCTTTTCTTTTTCTTTTTTTTAATTTGCTGTGACTTGGGAGTTAATAAAAATGCCATGTCATTCCATATTTCAATCATGTGAGACATAATTATACAATTGCTTCCATAATCAGCCTCCAAACATTCTTTTCCTTCCTGAGCTTCTTGACATCATCTCCTTCTTATCTACCCTACCCCTCTATATCATCCCTCCCCCAAACCCTTGTTATATTTTCTTTCCCCATAGGCTCAACGTCCTTGGGTTTCATTTGCCAAAAAATTGAGAAACAAATAACACAGCTTCAAGAGAATGTCTCCCCACAGTTCAACATGTCTTCTGTCATTAGTGTTTAGTGCATTAAGTCTATTTTTGAGATGTTCTCAGAATTCAGGTGGGATATACTCAAGGTCATTGGCTACAGTGGGCTTGTTTTAATTTCCTTCAACTTCAACCTGAACTTAGATGTGAGCAATTGATGATCTATTCCACAGTCCCCCCTGGCCTGGTTTTAGCTGTTGATATTGAGCTTCTCCATGGTTTCTTCCTATAAATGTAGTTAATTTGATTTCTGTGTATTCTGGAGAAGTCCAGGTGTGTAATCACCTTTTGTGTTGTTGAAGAAGGTAGGAATGGCATTACATTCATTCTCCAGCGGACATTTCAAGGTCTATTTTGAAGTACAAAGCTGCCTGTGATAGGATAATGTCTGTCCACAAACAAGGAAATCCAATAAATACAATTGCTATTTCAATTTATGCACCTACCACTAAAGCGAGTGTCGAAAATGTGAAGAATTTTACTAACATCTTCAATCTGTCGTTGATCAAGCATTTAATCAAGATTCATTGATAATTATTGAAGAATGGAACCCAAAAATTGGAAACAAAGAAAAAGTAATAAGAGTTGAAATTTTGGTATTGGTTATAAAAATTAAGCTGGAGATAACATGATAGAATTTTTCAAGACCAACAACTTCATCATAGCAAATACCCTTTTCATCAGAAGCTCCATAGGAAAAATATGAGGCTGTATGATCCATAAAAATGTACATCCTTGGCCCCATTACCAACTAAGTGGACAGCACCACCCTCCCCACTAGAAAATTCACATCAGAGGACAGCACTGAAGCTACAGCTCAAGGAGAGGGACTTGTCTGATCAGAGCACACAGGAGCCAAAATGGGGGGAAGGAAATGGAGTGAAGCACATCTTGGAGTAAAGCACAATGGAGTGAAGCACATCTTGGCCTACCAAG
>NW_022111373.1:16559940-16565529 GCF_000313985.2 Echinops telfairi
TATCATGATCCCAATTCTACCTTACAAATCTGGCTAGACCAGAGGATGTACACTGGTACAGATAGGAACTGGAAGCACAGGGAATCCAGGACAGATGAACCCCTCAGGACCAGTGGTGAGAGTGGCGATACTGGGAGGGTAGAGAGAAGGTCAGGGAGTAAGGGGGAACAGATTACAAGGATCTACATATAACCTCCTCCCTGGGGGAAGGACAGTGGAGAAGTGGATGAAGGGAGACATCAGACAGTGTAACATATGACAAAATAATAATAATTTATAAATTATCAAGGGTTCATGGGGGAGGGGGCAGCGGGGAGGGAGGGGGAAAATGAGGAGCTGATACGAAAGGCTCATGTAGAAAGCAAATATTTTGAGAATGACGAGGGAAATAAATGTACAAAAGTGCTTGACACAACGGATTTATGTGTGGATTATGATAAGAGTTGTACAAGCCCCCAATAAAACAGTTTTGAATACTTTTAAAAATAAAATTTAAAAATTGACAGCCTTGGAAACTCAAAGGGGCAGCTCTACTCTGCCCTAGAGGGGTGCTATGAGTCATATTTACCGTGATGACAGTGATATTTTTGAGTATTGATCATACTCAAAGGGTGGGTAGTGGGCCTCACTCAGTAAGTGTGACTGTAGTTTGGATGGATCAGATGGTGGCTGAGGTTAGGGTGCCCATTCCCAGAAGGAATTATTTCAGACACAGAAGGTAGGTGAGACAGGGCATTAGGTTACGAAATGAATTCCTGCCCAATAGGGTTGGGTAGGGTCCTGGTACTGTGTGCTTGACTGGTCTGCTGAGGAGGAGTTCAAGTGACTCCTGGCATTGGGGTGACATACCCAGCACAAAGGTATGGCGTTCACCTCAGTCAGAA
The DNA here is from genome assembly GCF_000313985.2 of Echinops telfairi. NCBI lineage: Eukaryota > Metazoa > Chordata > Mammalia > Afrosoricida > Tenrecidae > Echinops > Echinops telfairi. The sequence continues at coordinate 16,560,825 of NW_022111373.1, forward strand.
CAGACTGCATGGAGGGTGGGGCTTAGAAGTCACTGACCACTGGATAGTTGAGGGTGGGGGTTGGCCATTTTTCTAGTAACCAGAAGGGGGTAAGGAACAAGGGAGGATCTCACTTTTCTTATCAATAGTCACCAATATGTCAGGCTGTTTTCTTGGTAGAATGCTTCTTGCAAAAGTTCAAGATGGCTAGCAAACAGCTCAACAGGCTAACACACAGTTCACACTTTTGTGTCCCCTCTCATCTCTATCGTTCAACTTCTTCTCCTAGCCCTAGTTAATCAGCTTCTCTACCCTTCCTCTGAAGTTCAGGGTGCCAGGATGAGTATCTGTATCTGTTTCACATCATAGCTGTAGACAGTACTGCATGTCATAGTTGCAGAAGGTCTATGAAGCCTATCTGCCTAATTCACCATCTTGCAGGATGTCTTTAATTCTTCTTTATACCTGCTCTAGCCCAGAGTTTGGCACAATAAAGCTATCTAACATTTATTTATGAACTTATAATGGATAAATACATAAATACTAACATAGGTATGAACTTGTTTTTCTGAAATATAAAGTGTCACATATGACTACACAGTTATTTTCAGGATGAAGTAATTGCATTCTTAAGAAGTTACTAAAACAAATTTGTTCTAAGTGTAAGAAACAAATGTAAAATCGAATGAAAATATTATTAATAATGAAGTAAAGGTCTATATTAATTCTTAAATTTCAACCTGTACGAGCTAAAATCGAGGGGGTATTTATATTCTGAATTGCTGATAGAAAGATCAACATTGGTTGTTGTATGTTGTTTTCCTTTGCCTAGCCGCGTTGGTGTGGCAGAAAAAAATCAAAAGGAAATCAAGATTGTACCCTTCATTTTTAGAGCTGTGTCTTCTGGAATTTGAGCTCCAAAGTACCTTCTCTGCCTGAATCACGAACATAAATGTAGTGCCTAGCACCATGCCTGTCATGAAACAAATAACCCTAAATGCCCCAGTCATGTTTATGTTTATATTTTTAATGGGGAAAAAAAAAGCTTAGCTCTATGTGACAGTCCTATGTGTGGAACACAGCTGCCGTAATTGCTTCCTCTCAAAAGCTGGCACAGAAATGAGGAAGAGCATTAAGAACTCAACTTTGGAGGCAGCTATAATTTACCCGAAAAAGTTATGCAAACTAACTCTGCAACAGTGGAAAACCAAGAATTAAATTTATTTGCTAAATACAAAAATCATCTTTCTCTGCATCCTCTTTTATGTGTGTGGTGCAATGGATAGTTTTCTTTGAATGTTCTGACTATAATCTTGTAATTCTCACCAAATGACTGATGGGAATATGCAAATAAGAAGCTTATGGTCAACCAAGTAGATTAGACAGCTTGTTAATAATGCATATAGGTGCATAGCAATAGAAACATACAAATAAGTTTAGAATCCTAATGAGGGGCTTTGTCAGCTTTGCCATCACTTTAGGCTTAAAATGGGCACTACCTTCAAGAAAATCCAGGAGTGCAAAGCATCCCTGGGGTACAACCATGAGTCCCAGTGCTGAGAGTCTCCTAGACTCAGCAGACAACAAAGCTGTAATGCTGGAGATGGTAGCACACAGTGAGAAGATGGTGAGAAACACAATAGAAACATGGCAGCAGGGGAACCCAAGAGAATAGCATTAGTTGCCATAATGGACTCCCTACGCCATGGAACATAGTGGGTTTTCTGGTGCACAGTGTCCCCAACCATAGGGTGAGAGAGCTCAGTGCCTTTGGACAGGAGGTTTACTTGTAGAGCGGGGTGCCTCCGGGCACTTCTTGTAACTAAAGGCTTTATCACAGTTGTCTGCACAGGGCAAAGTCAAGGCCAGGCCAAGAGACTAGAAAGTTCAATGGACCAACAAGCCAAAGGCTAGAAGGAAGCCTGCCTGTGGACATCGTCAAGAAACAGCCCTAACTAAGGAATATATTCTGTCGTTCCTCATCTGGACTTGTGAATTGTTGTTGTTAGGTGTTATCCAGCCAGTTCAGACACATAACCCTGTTTAAAATGGAGCAAAACACCACCCTTGCCCTGTACCCTACTCCATAATTGTTCTTATGTTTGAGTCTGTTGTTTTGGCTATGGTGTCAATCCATCTCCTGGAAGATCTTCTTATTTTTCACAGCCCTTCTACTTTATCAAGGATGATCCCTTTTCCAGTGACTAGTCTCTCTTGTTAATAGGCCCGAAGTACATGGGACAAAATCTCACCATCCTGGCTTCTAAGGAGTATATGGGTTGTGCTTCTACCAAGACAAATTTGTTTATTCTTTTGGCAGTCCATAGTACTTTCAATATTCTTCACCAGCACCATCATTCAAATGCATCGATTCTTCTTCAGTCTTTATTATTCAATGCCCAACACATAAGGTGATTGAAAATACCATAGCTTGGGTCAGGCACACGTTATTTCTCAAAATACCACCCTTGCTTTTCAACACTTAGTAGAGATTTTTGCAGCAGATTTACCCAATGAACTATATTGTTTGGTCTCTTGACTACTGTTTCCATGATCATTGATTGTGGATGCAAGCAAGATGAAATCCTTGACAACTTCAATCTTTTCTCCAGTTGTTGTGAAGTTACCTATCATCACGGTTTTACCTACTGACTTAGTTATGAGAATTTAGGTTTTCTTTCTGTTGACTTTTAATCCAGACTGAAGTCTACAATTCTTAAGTATGGTGAGAGGATAAACCCTGTTGCACACATTTCCTGATTTTAAACCATGCAGCATTCCCTTGTTCTGTTCCCACCACTGCCTCCTGATCCATGCAGAATTTCTGCATGAGCACAGCAAGTGCTCTGGAATTCCCATTCTTCTCGTAGTTTGTTATGATCCACACAGTTGAATAGCTTGGCATAGTCAATAAAACACAAGTAAACATCTTTCTGGTATTTTCTCCTTGCAGACAAGATCCACCTGCCATAACCAACGATACCCTTTGCTCCATGCCCTCTTCTGAACCCAGCCTGAACCTCTGGCAGCTCTCTGCCAGTGTATTGCTGCAACCATTGCTGGGTGATTTTCAGCAAACTTTTACTTGCGTGTGATATTGTTCTATAACCTGAGCATTCTGTTGGGTCACTTGTCCTTGAAATTGGGGGTCACTTGTCCTTGGAATTGGTACAAATATGAATTTGCTCCAGCCTGTTGACCAAGTCGGTGTCTTCCAAACTTCTTGGCATAGACAAGTGAGTGTGCTTCCAGTGCTTTCTGAGCTTGGTAAAACATTTCCCTGGGTAGTCATCAATTCTTGGAGTCTTGTTTTTGTGACTGGTTACATCCCGAATAAACCTCAAAACCTTGAGTATTGCCTATGACTTCTATGTAGCCATTGCAACACATGATCAAAAGCAGAAGAGAGGTAAAAGTTCCAGTGGGAGGTACCGCTGGTGTCAGAATTGATAAAAATGACTGGAGAGAGGCTGTGTGTGTGACCTCTGCTTCGCAGGAATTAGCCCCGGGCTGATGCGGATGGTGATTCTCTCTCCTCCTCATCAAGCTAGAGGCCAGCTGCTTCCGTGCAGCATCATTTTTATTACGATGCCTTAGAGTCACCGTGTGACTTGAGATATGCCGATATTTTACAATCACAAAATTAAATCGGGGACAGGAGGTGAATGCGTGGGTATGCTTTATTTGGTGTCTTAATTTGAATTGCAGAACTAAAAGAGCTATTGTCACAGAAATTGTCACTCAGATGAAAAAAGAAGTCAACCTCGGAGAATTCAGCAGCTATATTGAGAGTGTTATGCAGATGTCTGAGCAATTTGCAGGTGGGAGGATGATGTGTGTATCATCAGTTCACAAGAACGACGCCTTGCATAGGTACATCTTGTGAGCAATAGATAATTGGTGACTTCCCCAAAGGGATCAAAGCAACTCTACCTTTAGCTTCAATTTCCAATTTCAAGAGGGTGGGTGTTTCTGAATATCTCTGTAATTGACTGGCAAAACTGCCTTAACTCCTCCCAGGCCTTTACAAAGCATGATACATGAGGGGCTTTTTAGGTCCCTAACTTGAAAATTGAAATTTTTCATCAAAAGAATGCGGACGTACATGAAAGTTCTCAGTCCACAAGTAAGTCATATTTCTGTTTGAGTGATTCTGATGGGTATGATGGTGTGGAAATTCATCGACTTAGAAATCTTTTCTCAACATTTATTCACATCAGGTAAGCCTTCAACAAAGCCATGCCTCTTTCCTTTATCACTGTAGTAGATTAAATTGTGTGTCCAAATCCAAGAGACAACTTATCTGTGCTATGATTCTCCCTATCATGTAGCATCCTCCATTCATGACCTTATGTAATTATCATATGTATTATAAATTCTAACTTCGATGGTGTTCCTGAGGCTTAATTAGTGAAAGTTCTGTTAATGAGGTAGGGTGGGATCTGCAGAGCTAGGGTGTACCTTGAGTCAATCTCTTTTGAGACATAAAAGAGATTAAATAATCAAGCAGAGATCAGAGGGACCTCCAAGCTCCAAGAAAATGCAGCAAGAGAAAACACATCCTTTGGTTCCTGTGCTGGAGAAAACTCCTAGACCCAGAAGAAAATTGGTGACAACAGCCGTCCTTCAGTGACATCAAAGAGAAAAAGGCTTTCCCTTCAATCGATGCATTGAAATGAGACTTTTCGCTTCCTAAAATGCACGAGAATACATCTGTTTGCTAAAA
>NW_022111373.1:16565728-16578565 GCF_000313985.2 Echinops telfairi
TTGGAGGTTAGGATCTACTAACCCCTCTGCAGCCCAACACATCACCAGTACATCACCAGGGCTCCTTGCGTCATGTTTAGTGCCTAAAATTATTTTTCACAAAACCTTCATCTTTAGTAAATATAATTTTAGAATACAGTTTTGACGTTATTGTCGATTCCCATCCAGTCATCCCTAGCACAATGCCAAACCCATGTATAGCAGAATGAGACACTGCCAGTACTGCACCAGCTTTAAATCGTTGGCATGCTCCAGCCCCATGTTTCCTTCACTGCATATTTTGAGTGTCTCCTAATGTCTTGGAGCCATCTTCGAACCATCTTCAAATACTGCATCAGATAACGACCACTTGTGACCCCGGATAAGTTTCATGGACAACTTTCAGGGGTTAACTAGGCCTTTTTACAACTCACTTAGTCTTGAGGCTCTTATGAAACCTGTCTAACATGGATGACCCTGCTAGGATGAGAAATATTGATGGCATTTATAATAAATACCATGATGGTGGACATATCTGACCGCTTCTGGCTTCTCTATTGCCACGAGACAGAGGTCAGACAAGCCTATATGGTCCATCCTTCTTCACCTATTCTCATACCAACCCTTCCTCCCATGCCACTCTACATCTATGGTGGGCTTGATAATTCACTCCAATGGCCACACAGAACTCACAGACAATTCTCACAATTAACGGAGTACATTAGGGAAGTCCGTAGGTTACCACAAGTGAGGATCAGCAAACAGTCAGGACAGTCATTGGTCCCCTCAGCCAGCAGTCCATACTCTCCAGTTCTTTGTTTCTCAGCCATGTGGTCCTTTGGCCTTAACCTCGATGGGTCAGGAAGTCAGCCTGCCTGTCACTCTGTCCCACAGTTCTAGAGTCTCACGCAGGAGGAAAAGGTATCCTGTAGTGTTGGGGCTGCTCCCCCGAGTCTCCGGGCCACAGTCTGTGATGCACCTGCTCTCAATGGACCCTGTTATTCTGACAAAGCTCTTGAATGTATCCTTCCTAGGTTCTTGGGGTTTCTCCCCTCGTTTCAAAGATGGCTCATCCTTAGAGCCTGGAGGTGTTAACGAAAACTGACCAATCCCCCTCTTTTTGTGTTGCACATACCCTGTTTGCGCAGTCCCACGCAATCTTTTGGTGGAAATTACAGAGATTAGGGTAGAAGAGCCACATTAAGACATTTCACTCCACCACAATACTTGTGTTGTTGTTGCTAGGTGCTATCAGGTTGGTCCCAACCCATAACAAGCCTGTGTACAACACAATAAAACACTGCCTGGTCATGCAGCATCCTCATAATTGTTGCTCTATTTGAGCCCATTGTTGCAGCTACTGGGACAATCCATCTCCTGGAAGGTATTCTTCATTTTCATTGCCCATCTTATTTATCAAATGGCCTTTCTGTGGACTGATCTCTCCTGATTACATGTCCAAAGTACATGAGGCAAAGTCTCACCCTTGTTGCTATTAAAGAACATTCTGGTTGTACTTCTTCCAAGACAGGTGTGTCTGTTCTTTTCACAGCCCATGTACTTTCAGTATTCTTTGCCAACACCATAATACAAAAGCATTAGTTTTCGGTAGGCTTCCTTATTCCATGTCCAAATTCCAAGCATAGTGGGTGATTGAAACTGTCACGGCTTGGGTCAACGCACATCTTACTCCTCAAAATAACATCTTTGCTTTTCAACACTTTAAAGAACTTTGTGTAGAATATTTACTTAATGTAATGCACCTTGTGATCTCTTGACAGTTGCTTCCATGAGTTGTATCCAAGCAAGATGAAATCCTTGATAATTTCAATATTTTTTCTATTTATCATAATTTTGCCTATTAGTCCAGTTGTGAAGATTTTGGTTTTCTTTACAATGTGTGGTAATTCATAATGAAGTCTAACATCTATGATCTTCATCAGGAAGTGCTTCAAGTTCTCCTCATTTTCAGCAACCAAGGTTGTATCATCTTCATATCTAAACTTGTCATCTTCAAATGTAAACTTATTAAAGCATTACTCTGCCACTTGTCTTGTCAGTTTTCCATGCTGTGGTGGTCCGTGTGTTGCTGTGATGCTGGATGCTATGTCACTGATATTTCAAATATTAACAAGGTTGCTCTAGATGAACAGGTTTCAGCAAAGCTTCCAGGCTAAGAACAAAGTACGAAGAAGAGAATGGCTGTTCGCTCTGAGGAATTAGTCACTTAAAACCTTATGAATCGTAGCAGAATATTGTCAGATACTGAAAATCTCATGAATAACAGCAAACATTGTCTGATATAGTGCCAAAAGATGAACCCTTTATGTCAGAATGCGCTCAAAATATGGCTGATGGTGCACTATCTTCTAATATAGAGTCAACCATAATGACAGGGATGGAATAAAGCCTTTGGGACCTTCATTTCATAATGGTGCTCTTAATAATTTCTGATTTAATCACAGCTTTTGGCTTTTCCTCACAACTCCGATCAACTTCAGTATCAATTTTAATTCCTTGACTATTTAGGTTAAGTCTTCCTGATAGAAGCTGTATTACTTTTTCAATAAGAGGCTCCGGCCTTTTAGAATCAGCAAACTGCGGTGAGAGTTTCTGAGCCATCTCTTGGTTAGTCAAACCAACTGCAGAGGCTGAGTTTTTGCAAGTTTGGCTAGGTCTAGTCCCCTGCTGTGAAGCTGAGTGATACCTGCAGTTTCTCTCTAAGATCTTTGGTCTGGCAGGCAGACACCTTGCCTCCCATGCTCTGCTGGGCAGGGTCTGTATCAAGCTCCTTCCTCTATTTTCCCACCTGGAAGTCTTTGCTAAAGCTAACCCTTCACTGTTGAATTTTGAATAACATTGACTCACCCAATGAGTTCCCTTCCTACAGCTGGGGGAGGGGGCATAGTTCAGGTTCTGATCTCGATGGCTGCAGCTTGCTTTCCCTACAGTCTTTGAAGATGACCTGTCTTCCCACAAGTAAAACACTTTCTTCTAGGTCTGATATAATTCGCCAATGCAGCTGCCATGGGGTCGGCCTTGTAATCCTCTGTCTCCACATTCCTGCATATCCTGAGATAATCTAACAGTGTGCCCTTTTCCCTGTAGGGCCACAAGGTATTTTTACAGTGCTTATTAGAGAAATCATAAGATAGCTATTGCACTAAATCTCTTTCTTTCTGGATATTCTTTACACATTTGGAAATAGCATCTTCCAGTCAGGACACAACGTCAGCATAAGGCTCATCATTCTGCTGTCTTATAGCCAAGTAACTCGGCTTTCCCTCTTCTGATGGAATTATCTTTTCCCAGGCACTTAAGCAAGCTTTACGTATCTGTCCTATTGTCTGTTCAGTAAACTGTAGATGAGACTCAAATGTAATATAATTCTCATCCCCTAGCAATTGATGAATTCCTATATCTATCCCATCCTCAGCATTCTTGAATGCTCGTGCCAGGGCCGCTTCCTTCCACAGCATTGGATATTGCAGATATTTTGAAGAGTAAAGACAAATTTGTGCTAAAGCTCTCCAATCTCTGGGGGTCCAGCTCTCAGACCCTGCTAGCGCCCTTATCATGCTAATTACAAAATGTGAGTCCAGGCCATAATATTGACTGCCTGCTTGAGATCTTTTAGCAACTTAAAGGGAAAGGCACTGTGAATTCCTTGTGGATGTTTCCCGTCAGGCTGTCTGCTAACAATTCTAACAGGATAAGACATCCTAAATTCTAATTATTCTTCTTCTAAAATCCATCTTGCTACTCTTGAAAGTAAAGGTGCTTTTACTATGTCTTCTTCTGACTCAGGCTTAGTTTTTTCAGCTCGCCTAAGATCTTCTCATCTGCCTGAAACCCATTCTTACTGCTTGTCACCTGATTTAAGTTTTGCGTATCTTAGACGTTCCTCATTACTCTGCTGGTTCTGTTTCTCTGATTTCCCTACCTTTGAAAGCTAGGGAGCTTCCTGGGATTTCTTAATAGTCTTGCTTTGGGTCTTGCAATCCGCTGCCTCCAGTACTTTATCACCTTTAAACTTTCAGAAGCTCCTGTCCCCTGAGGGCATATAGGCTTTGGCCTTGAGGTTTCTTTTAGAATCAGAGGCCTCACATAACAAATCAATCCCTGCTTCAGTTTTTCCTAAAGTTTCATCACCTAAATCATGCTCAGTCACACACACTCTGGCTTGCTTTTCTAAATTTGAATAGCTCACACAAGACTTCTTACTAGACTGATAATCCTCACTCTCTTCCTCCTGCAAAGGTACTAAAACCATCTTAACTTGAACTCACAGAGACCACATCTCGACGGGGATACTCTCCCCATCTCTGTGTGCTTCCTTTAAGTTTACAATGATCTCCTCCCAGGTCTCTAGATCAAAACTTCCTTCCTCCAGGAACCATGACTTTTTACTATTTTTAGAAAACATTGCATCTTTTTCTTCATTACTTTTACACCCTGCCTTTTCAGTAAGTAGATAAGCATAGTACCATATGTTTCAGGTTTACTTTTGTCTTGCCCTGTTGTTCTCTTTAAAATACTCATTTACTATTTCCACTACTTATCTGCAAATCCACACACCGGATCCTCACTTAACACAATTTTACAATTCACTCTACATTCCATTGGGGCCATACAATTGTTACATGGGATATAGCTCATTGCCACACGTTGGGCACCATTTGAGTATTAATTTATTGGGGTGATGGTGGGGGAATAGCCCCCACCCCTAGTACTACTCACAAGTTCAGTAATGCACAATTGTATGGTTGAGATGTATATATATTATATTAAAGTCATTGAGAGCATGAGAGATAGAAGAGACATTACAATAATGCAGTCAGACACATTACATGGTAGCATTGCTCACCTCAGCCCAGCTTGGTGGTCCAAGTGGAGAGAGAGGGAAGGGAAGGAGGAAAAGGGAACAAAGGAGAGAGGATGGGAGAGGAGAGGGGAATATAGCGGAGCGACCAGGGAGAGGCCAGAGAGAGAGATCTCTATTGCTGACCCATACCTATATACCTTTTGGGGGGTGCTAGCCCACTAATTACAGGTAAAGTCATATGTCACAGGAAGGTGTTGCACTATAGCTTACACAGTAATGAGAGGGGTGGTCTAGGGACATACATGCAATAGGAAGAGGAGGGATTGGGGGTATACATGTGGCAAGATGAGCAGATCCTAGATTTAGGATGGCAGCTTAACTTTGACCTATTCCTGGGTCTCAGTTGGGTGTAAATTCCTCCTACAGGAGTCTGTCCATTGTCCCAAACAGCAGGGTGCAGGGCCCACTGCAGTTTGGCAACTGATCGCCCTCAGGGGAGATGCCTGCTAGCATCTATCTCCCCCCACAGATAACTTTGAGAAGAACAGGAATTCCAGAATGGACCTCCCCCCACAGAGAACTTTGAGAAGAACGGGAATTCCAGAACTGGAACTTCAGTGTGCTTATGCAGAAATTGTATATGGATGAAGAGATAGTTGTGTGAACAGAAAAAGGGAATATTACATGGCTTAAAATAGAGAGGTGTGCATCAAGGCTGGAACACAGTATTATTTAAAGATCCATCCTAGTTGAGCCATAGAGTTCTAAACTCTTGTTCATTCATGAGGGTTGGGAGGTAATCTATAGTGTCTTGATCACCTCTAAATAAATCAGTAACAGATTTCTTCAAATATCTATTTGGATAATTAACATTCCATTAATTTCAACATTGATAGAATTTCAGCAATTCTTAACATTCATTATATTGATTTAGAAAGTCTTTGGTGTTTGTGGCTTCTAAAGATAGTAGAAGCATTTTTAGTAGCTAGCCTGTAAAGTGGAGCTTCTGATTATATACTAGCTTATAGCCTCTGCCATGGGAATTCTTGATTAGGGCATATGTGTACCTTTCAGGTACAGATGGAAATTCACACACACACACACACACACACATGTTTATATTTTCATGTTGATATTTTTTTTAATTATAAATATAGATATAATAGTTATCCCATTTTTAGACAACTGCCCTTTTCCAGAAAGTATAATCTATAGTCAGATAGAGTCTATGGTTGATTCTGTTGAAGTTTACACCCTGGCAGGAGGTTAGAGTACTCCACAGGTGGCAGATAAATGTGGACTAAGGAAGGGAAACATGTCTGTCAAAATCTACTGAGGACTAGGCAGGTTTGGGATGGATCCTAAGGGAATTCCAGTCTACAGCAATAAAGATCGTAGCTACAGCATCCCAGAGAAGAGGTGGTTATTCCAGGAAATCTGGACTGAAAGGAAAAGCATCTCTCTTTAAGATAGGATTTGGCGACGAGAAAGTGCAGTGACTCTGGTGTTCATGAGAGATTCATTGAAGCAGGGAGCATCCATTCTGTCTGTGTGAGGAGCAGAAAGGAGGGAATGTGGAACCAAGGGGAGGGCCACCTTCTCCCCCAGGTGTCCAATGGCACAAGAACAGTCCAGCTGCTTTCTGGTTCCAAAATAAGAGCAAAGGCTTACTTTAAAAATAGCAATAAAAATTTTAAAAATAATTTTTAAATGTTTTAAGCTTTACTAAGAACTTAATTCATTTTCTGTAAGGTGGATGTAGATAAGGGAGGGTGTGCCAAGTACACCAAGATATGTAAAATGTCAACAAACCTCTAAAATCCTTCATTATCAGCTGAGCAGTTTACTACTCCAGATGAAACTGGGGTCTCAACAGCTTTTCTTGGTTCACAAAGATTCTCTAAAACTTTATCTTTCCCAGGTGCTCTCATACGTATCCACTGTGCTGCGTATTCTGTCTGATTAGCCCACATCAGAGATAACTCAATGTTTGCATTACTCTAAGTTGTCTTTCAATGGGTGTTGACAGTTTTATGTGGTTTTGCCACTCTAAGAAGGAATCCAATTGGTGGTTTATGGATGGGATTCTTTGAGATTTCCTTGTGTTTGGACATAGGAAATATTTGGCAAGCGCCAACATTACACAAATATTACAGTTGCAGAAGGAATTCCAGAGCACTCACTTCAAGCAACATGCAATGCCACAAAATTCAATTGCAATGAAAAAAATTGGGGCATTGTGCAGCGTTATTTAAACTGGACACGATACAAGTGCCAAAACACACAGGGAATTATGAGATTAGTAAGCAACACATTTTGGGGATAATGATTTTTTAAAATAATCCTTTAACATGGAGAAAAAAAGTAACACATAAAGTGACAAATAATGATGCAATGAGCCCTCCCTGTGCCCAGTACCTCTACTCAATGGTAACTCAATTTCCTCCACAGTCACTTTGCTCATCGCTGGTGAAGTGGAAGGCCTATTTTGGACACTAAAACTGGAGTCAATATTTAGAATCCGTTGTGTATTGTTCTGGATGCCTGGTCTAAGAGAGAATGTAGCTTGCTGACTTTGAATCCCTAACCACAAAGGTTGAACACCTGCTACGTGAAATGCTCCACGTACATGAACTTCTTCTGCCTTCCACTTTTAAACATGGTAAAGCAATTCTGGGAATGTCAGACACCCTTCTAGATATCTTTATCTCACTGTGTACATGGTTTCCCTGTGGCACGGATATGGGAGGTAACCTAACCAAGTTGTATCGGTAATAAGATGCCAGCATATTGGGACTTGATTTCTGTTTAGGAGCGTATCTGAATTCTACCACTTTCTTCCAAAGCAATACTGTGTTGTTTTAATAACGTTCAATTGGAACTATAAAAAGATGTTGCTAATGATTTTTATTTTGTTTGCATATCCTTATAACTGTGTTCTATGCTTACAGAAGAGGAGCTAACAAATGGTAGGAAACTGACAATGTAACCACAGTCTGGAATAAGCTAATACCCAGCTCCTTATGACCGGTTAGGACCTGTTCCAAGATACACGTTGCTGTCTCCTGTGGTTTGCTGCATTTTTGAGAGCTGGGCATGCCTGTACTTAACTGCTGGAGTTCAGGGCTGTCAGCATCTCCAGTAGGAACTGGTTATTGGTTCGTTTATAACTCTGCTGTGTAAATTTCCCCTGAGCCAGATCTTGGCATAGTTTGAACCTGGGGAAAGAAGGGTATCTATGACAGTCCGTGAACGTCATATATATGTTTGTTGGCATTTTTTTGTTTTCTCTTGACCACTAGTTCATTTTAAATATGTATGTGACAGTCTAGCCATTCTGTATCAAAACATCGGAGAGTTTGTTCTGGAGTTGGTTAAATTTGACCTTTTATGAGTATAGCTTAAGAATGTCTTTTTCATTAGGTGGGATACTGTCACTTATATAACTAGGGAACTGGAGAGTTGTTTGGGATTTTTTTTTTTACTTCAGACATAATTGATAAAATAAAAAGAGAAGGAAATGAAGCACTGACTACTTAGAATCTGAAAATGCACCCTTATTCATGTAGTATTTTACGTATGTCTGTTTACAATAGGAACACTTGGAAATTGGATATAATGACGTTAAATAACCCCAATTGAGACAAACATTCTGTAAGGGGCTGTTATGGGTTGCCTCTAATGGGGTAATGGATGTCATTTTAAACATACAACTGTACCGTCTGTATGAAAGACTCTGACTCCTAACACATTGGTTACAGACAATTGAATATTACAGTCATCTTTTCTCCTGACTCGCTGCGATCATTTTCTGGGATGTTACCAGGGTTGGGTTGTCATAGAATTTGTACAGGATCAAGAAAGCTACCATTCAGAAAATGCTTGTGTTCATTATGAAGCAGGTAATCAATTCTACATGATAAAAGATGGATTTGCCTCTAGTGTGGGGAAGGAAAAAGATTCCCGATAAGCACATTCCACTGAATTCTGATAGGTCCCTCTGGGTTTGTGCTGTAAGCCTCAGTCTCCTCTTCTGCAAAACGGGGCTTCTAATACCCTATAAAGGAGCCCTGCTGGTATCGTGAGGCAGAAGAGAGATAGGTCTATCTGCTCCCATAAAGATCTATGGTGTTGAGGATCTTATAAACAAAGCCACAATAGTCAGGAATGACTCAGTGGAAGTGGGTTTGGGGTTTAATACTCATAGAAACCCACTTCATAGGATCCCAATGGAATAATGATTGAGCTTAACTCAGGACCTGGTATACAGTAAGTGCTCAATAAATGCTGGCAACATGTTTTTTTAAAGGAGAGATACTTTGCTTGGAAGGCAGAACTTTAAGATTATATTTTATAGTAATAAATTGTCTTTTTTCCTATTTAATGAAATTACTCCATCCTAGTTGCTGAAGTTCTCTAATTATTTCCAGGAAGGAAGCTCCTATCTTACAGGTTAAAAAAAAAGTCCATTGCCATCAAGTTGTTTCCCACTCGGAGCAACTCTATAGGACAGAGTAGGAATGCCCCCGTGGGTTTTCAAAATTTTTTATTTGTTTATTTTAACTGTACCTTTTTATAGAAGTAGAAAGTTTCCGTTCTCTATACACTAAAGGTATATGGATAGGAAACATTCTTGCAGAAATAAAATTACATAGCCTTTATCATTTACATTCCTCTTCAAACTCTAATTTTACGCAGAATTTTGAATGATGCTCAAGATTAGCTGACATTTGAAAGGAATTAAGCTATTGGCCAGAAGTTTATCTTAAACATTTTATTCCAGTCTTTATTTTCAAAATATTATTTAAACTATCTGATGTTCAAATCTGTGTTTTAGTTCAGTCAAGTTTGAAGAGAGTTTTTCATATTAAATGCTACGTCCTCCTAGAGTGAACCTCTCAGCACAGAGCCTGATCGTGCAATAAACTACAGTGATGTCTACTCATTCAGCTGCCCACATTCAGAGTGACTCAGGAGAACATTGAAATCTTGCCTTCAATTTTTTTTTCTTTCCACGTGGAAGCACAATACTGACCTTTGTTAAAGCACCACCCCCATCCCACCCCAAGTTTTTATACTTCTTGTAGGTTGCAGAGTCTCTGGGTGGTGCAAATGGTTAACACATTGGCTGTTAATCAAAAGGTTGAAGATTTGAATCCACCCAGAGTCACGTAGGACAAAAGCCCCAGCCATCTACTTCTGATTTATCAGCCACTGAAAACACAATGAATCCCAGCTCCATCAATACATATGAGGTCCCCAGGAGTCAGAATCCATTCAACAGCAGCCGTGTTTTGTTTTTGTTTGGTTTGTTTCTGATTTACATACTGCGTACTGCTTTCACAAATGGTGTAAGTCAGGGCACCCAGTCCTGAGAGATGACAGATAGTACACGCAGTAATACTTAGTGAAACCCCAGAAACTACAAAGATTTTGTCTTTCAGGGAATTTCACCTAAACTTCAAGGAATTCCACTAAAGACTTCCACCAGGTCTTTAGTGGAAGGGAAGGTGAAGATGGTGGAGTTTGAGAGAAGGTATTTTAAATGGAGGAGAGGTGGAAGAAGAGATGCCTCTGTGGAAATGCATAAGGTGCACTCATGTCATTGTTAATTTCCTGCCTCCCAGAAATAGAAGGCTTTTTCATTGAATTGAGGACTTACTTTGAATTCTGCCCTGTTCCAGGAGCCACGAGAAAAATAAAGCTTTATTGTACAATCCCCTAAATGTAGTTACCTTAAACCTATACATTAGTGCAAGGCCGACTGAGTACTTACGTCATCTGAAAACATGGCTCCCCAACCTCAATTCTAACTACGGTGTCCCTCTCTATACAGTTCTTCGTGTTTCTTACAAAAGTTTGTGCTCTTTATTTACAGAAGTCCCATGTGTGTCTCAAAAAAATGGTTTTTGAAAGATTTCTGGTTGGTTGGTTTCATTATAAATGCAATTTCTTATTCTTACATTATTTTCCAATAGTCTGGATGCTTGTGCAATAGGACCCTGGATATTTGAATATTTAGCTTGAGTTCTGGGACTTGTCAAGTCTTTCAAATTATCAGAATTTTCAGCAAATTATTTTTGAAACTTCTAGGTAATAGCCATCCCCTTTAATAATAGTTATGCCAACTATTTTGTTTTATATCTTATTGTGTAGTTCAGAACTACCAGAATAAAAATACAGACTACTGATGACAATAAATACATACATACATACATACATACATATACATACATACATACTCAGAATGTCAGTTTCAACTCATGTGACCCAAGAAACAGAATAGAGCAGCTATTTCCAGATTATAAATATTTATGGGAGAAGACTGCCTGGTCTTTCTCCCAAGGAGGGGCTAACCTTTCACTTAGCAGCCAGGACTTATCCTAGTGTGCCACCAGGGTTCTTGATAATTGAGCAGATCTGTTTTATTCCAACTTAATAGAGATGCATCAAAATTTGAAGTATTACATTGGTTGATGGTTTGAAATCAGTTCTGTATTAGACCCAAACCATTGAGTCTGTTCCAATTCAGAGAAACTATAGGATTTCTGAAGCTGCAAATCTTTATGAGAGCATGTAGTACCATCTTTCTCACAAGGAGTGGCTGGTGGGTTTAAATCTCTAACCCAGCAGTGAGCAGTCCAAGATCTAACTGACATGTTCTATGTTAAGAAATATGTATAATTCTGTCATCTATTTCCAGATATTACCATTGCATAAAACAAAGTCCTGTGTCTAAGCCCCTAAGTATATGCTTTTCTGAAAAGAAGAGTTTCTTCAGACCTTCCCATAAAAGGCCCTCCCATTTCTAGACCAAGACAGAGATTTTCTATCTTCTCAGGGGAATGTGTTGTCTCCACTCCAACTCAGAGTGTAAACTTAGCTTCCTCAACCCCACATTCCAAACTCTGGGGCTCTGTTAGGCTGATCCACACCAGCCCTGGTAGCCTGGCTAGTTAGGACTGTTGCAAATCCACCTCTGCTCTCTCTCACAGGTTTTTCTTTGAATAAGGTGGAGTACTGGGGGCCTCCCTGCCTCTCCCCCAAAACAAACAGATTACTTTTCAGTTAAGTCCAGTATAAATATATATGAGGGGACTTCAAAATGTTTGGGGGAAATGGAATGAAAAGGTCGTAGAATTTTTTTCACAAGCATTTTGAAACTCCTTTCAATTTTTAAAAAAATGTTCTCTAAATCTGAAGCTACATCCACTTTACAAAACTAAAAAATAATAACATTTCCTGATAACTAGCTGCTTTCAGTATGGATTACAGCCTTCAGTATGGATTACAACTCAATGTAAAGAAAACCAAAATCCTTACAACTGGATCAATAGGCAGCATCATGTCAAACAGAGAAATGATTCAAGTTGTCAAGGATTTCATCTTGCTTGGATCCACAATCAATGCTCATGGAAGTAGCAGTCGGGAGATCAAACAACACATTGCATTAAATAAATCTGCTGCACATTCTCTCTTAAGTGTTGAAAAGCAAGGGTGTTACTTTGAGGACTAAGATGAGCCTGACCCAACCCATGGTATTTTCAATTGCTTCTCATGCATGTGAAAGTTGCACATTGTGTAAGAAAGATTAAAGAAGAATTGACACCGTTTATCAAAGAACAAAAAATCATATCATTATGAATGAGGGGGGGTGCTGCGTGGGGACCCAAAGCCCATCTGTAGACCTGTAGGCAACTGGACATCCCCTAACAGAAGGGTCATGGGGAGGAGATGAGCCAGTCAGGGTGCAGTATAGGAACAATGAAACACAACTTTCTTCAAGTTCTTAAATGCTTCCTCCCCTCCCCCCACCACTATCATGATCCCAATTCTACTTCACAAAACTGGCTAGACCAGAGGATGTACACTGGTACAGATAGGAACTGGAAACACAGAGAATCCAGGATAGATGATCCCTTCAGGACCAATGGTGAGAGTGTTGATACCGGGAGGGTTGAGGGAGGGTGGGGGAAAAAGGGGGAACCATTTACAAGGATCTACATATAACCTCCTCCCTGGGTGACAGACAA
>NW_022111373.1:16579694-16581446 GCF_000313985.2 Echinops telfairi
GGGAGGTTGGGGGAGGGGGGGGGAAAATGAGCTGATATCAAGGGCTCAAGTAGAAAAAAATGCTTTGAAAATGATGATGGTAACATATTGCACAAATGTGCTTGACACAATGGATGAATGCATGGATTGTGATAAGAGCTGTAAGAGCCCCCCCAAAAAAGTATTTAATTAAAAATTTATCTTTAAAAAAGAAAAAGAGGGACACCCTGAACAAAGGTAGACTGTCACAGTGGCTGAAACAAAGGACTGAAACATAAGAACAATTTTGAGCATGGTAAAGTGCTGGGTGGTCGCTCATTCTATTGTGATTATTGAGTCGGAAGGAATTTGTTGACATCTAGCAACAAAAAAAAGCTGCTTCCGCGGGTGTTTGGGCCCTCAAAATATTGTTCGAGAACAATGGGGACATATATTCCATGAACTAATGGCTAAAGCTTTATAGGACTCCACTCTTCTTTATGGCCTTCTTCTTGGGCATTGATCATCTTGAACATATAGCATAATTTACTGATTTATTGTATTGTTTGTTTTTTTCCTCCAGAATGTGAACTCAACAAAGACAAGAATTTTTGTTACCTGTGTTCCCTTCAAAATGCAAAGGCTCTAGACTAAATCCACAAAGACTCGCAGTGCCCCCATGCGGGATCACGAAGGCTGTAACTCTTCATGGGGGCAGACTGTCTCAACTTTCTCCCTCAGGGTAGCTGATGGGTTTGAACCACCAACCAAGTAGTTAGGAGCCCAACACTTACCCAACAACATAGCCATCCCTGACTTACCTGCTTTTCCTTCACTGTGTCCCTACCAACACTTTTGAATGTATGTGTGGCATACATAAGTCAAGAAGAAATGATTTTTTTAAAAATATATCTCAACCTCATCTACTTATGTTTAGGAACCTCCGTGCCTCCAAAGAAATCACTTCTCTTTTGCTCTGTAGCCATCACTGTTCTTATGCATTAGGATGCCAACAAAAGGTACTTTGTAAGCATGATTCAGAATTCTTGGCATTCACAGCAAAGCTAATTGTAAGTTCCAATTAGTCTTTCCTGATAAGGGAATGTAGCGTTCCCTCACTGATGTGATCTTGGGCTACACACAAATTGGTCTGCGGAAACAGATTATAGCTTTATGCCTTTGCAGAGATTTATTAAACTGAATCTGAAATTCAGAAGGGAGTTTTCATCTCTGCTTTCTTTAGGGTTGTTTCCACCTTCATATTGCAACTAACTACAAATTCGTGTCTGGAGGAAAAGTGCATGGGTCTTCAGGGGTGTGTCATCTCTGGTTAATTTTACTGGGACTACCCTAGTGGCCTTGCTGCTTTACAGGAGGACCCATTTCATCACATGACATCTTTGTGTTCTTCATGCAGGCACGAGTATTCCACAAAAAATGTTATAGCTTTCTCAAGACACAATTTTGAGAGTGTGCAGGGGGGAGTCATTGTTAGGGAGCTATGAGCTAGCTACATGAGAGCTTTTGCTATTATAATCTCTCACCAAAAATAGTTGCTCTCCAAGTGTGGTTCCCAGATCAGCAGTAAAAGTATCACCAGAGAACTTGTTAAAATGTAAATTTGCGGGTTGCATATCAGTTCTACAGAATCAGACAGGGTGAGAATAGACCCAGCAGTCAGTCTGAACGAGCCCTTCAGATGATGTCTGATGACAATATGAAACTTAAAGGTCAACAAAGTTATTGAGGGGATATTGCCATAGACTAGTCATTCCCAAATTTGTTGTTGTTGTT
>NW_022111373.1:16581857-16590891 GCF_000313985.2 Echinops telfairi
ATTGGGCTCAATCACCAAAGTTTCTGAATCTTAAGTCTGGAGTTCTACCCAAAATTAGCATCTTTAAGTTCCAATGTAATGCTACTGCTACTGATCTGGGCGCCACTCTTTGAAAAAGAACTTCAATTTTATAATTCACTTCTTTGCCAATTTTAGTAGCATGATCTCAGTGTTCTATTTTTGGATATAAAACAAAGGAAAACTATCGGGCTTTTGGAACTCAGAGGAGTCCCATGGTCTAAGAAATTTTAAGATGATGGATCTAAATAGAAAATGCCAAGAGGTTTAAGAAGTCACAGAGAGACTTGCTTCTGGTGTGGGTCCCTTTGGAAGTGTTCTTGGGAAAATTGTGTCCTCTGGAAATATACGGTAACTGGCAGATTACAGACCACAGGTCTTATTTGACTTTTTGTCAGGAAGCTCACATTGGAGAAATACACTGATCTCTGAAAAAGAGCAAGCATTGCAATAAAGGGCGACAAAGAATGAAATACAGCAATTGAGACGAAAACCCTGGTTGCCGTTCTAGCACTAATGTCCAAGTGGAGAGGTTTTTTGGTTTGGTTTGGTTTTTTAAATCATTTTATTAGGGGCTCATACAACTCATCACAATCCATACATACATCAATTTTGTCAAGCACATTTGTACATGCATTGCCCTCATCATTCTCAAGACATTTGCTCTAAGTGGAGAGGGTCTTAACCTAATGTGACCAGATTTTAACATTGGTAAAGCATGACACCATTGACCGAGGGGGTGGGGCGGGGCGGGGGTTCTTGATTAAAAACTTGGTCTATATGGAGCAACAAAAATGTTCATAGAACGCAAAAATAGTATTGTAATGCATTTTTAAAATTTCATCATAAGCACAATTTACAAATATAATACATTAAAAAGTATGTATAGTATTATTTTATTCTTTAGCATATGAGTACTGTCTGCTAAATTCAAGAAAATTTATGTTATTTATGAAATAAATAAATAAATTACCTACATTATCTGAAATTTGTTTAACAAATTGTTAAAAATTGGGACTGTCCCGCCAAAAGCAGGACGTCTGGTCACTTTATCTTAACCATTCCAGAAATCAGTTTCTTTTATCAAATTTATTACTGTTCAGATCCATTGACTCAATCATGTCCGCACACCAAACACTGAATGACTTCAGAAACAACAAAAAGTTCCGGATCTTTCCTGAGGAAACAAACAAGAGCCTCCAGGGCACTGAGTTGATCCGGGCTCATAATGGCCCAAAAGGGGACCGTAATATTTACAGAAACACGCTGCCATATCTTTCTCTCTCCGACAGCTGAGTGCCACCACAGAACCACCGGGGCTCCTTCGCTGGTGACAGTGTGACATGGAAAGTGAGACCATCGAAGAGAAAAGCCCCATAAATAGATCAAATGATGGCCCCTCCCACTCCATCCTAATGATGCCTCCATTCACCCGGGCCTTCTTTGCAAGATTCAAAGTCGGATTGCTTCCTCCCTTGAGGAATCAAGGGAAATTTCTCTCAGCACCATTGTTGGTTCTCCTGGCTCCGACCTCTCGTCATTCTCGGTCTCTGTCATTTTACTTCACAATTGCTGCCTAATAGCCTGCACGCCACGCTAGATGCTTTCTCTGCCCTCCCTCCGGAGGCAGCCTGTACCTGGATTCATCTTCCTAAAAGATTTGCATCATCATGCCCCGCCTATGCCTCTGTTTATCCGTTTCAGCCGAAACAAACATCTGATAAAACTTTACATAAAACTCTCCATAAAACTCTCTTATACATGAGTTGGTGTGGATTTGTTTCTCTAAAGTACCTAGACTAATACATTATGGTACCTTGGGAGTTGGGTACTGGAGAAACAAATCATAAGGTAGAGAGTAGATGTTTGTTTATCAGCCTATCCGTTTATCCTTCTGCCATTCAGGCGTCTGGAGTCGGAACCAGCTTCAAAGCTCTCCACAACAACAAACAACATGAATTGCCTCCGCCTGCCTTACGCCACACAAGTTCTCAGTGCTGCGTTCTAGACTGCCCTTTCTGGTCTCACCAACACCTTCTGCACATCAAAACAATGAGCTTTTATGAACGTTTCACCAAACTCAGAGAAAGTCTCCTCCTCTTCCCTACTTTTCTAATGGTCTTTCTCTGTGTTACCTAATCACAGGGCTTTCCCCTGCTCTGAATTCCTACCCTCTGTATCAACAAGTTCATCAGAGTCCATTTTTCTAATTCTGTCCAGAGTTGGAAGAAGTGATTGGGGCCTTTACTTTTTCATTTCTTCCTCCCCAGGTGCCACACACCCTGAGTTAGTTAATTGTGCCAACCTGGCGAATAATCACATGTGGGGCTAATTGAAAGGTGGAGGGATAAATGGGTGTTGAGCCTCGCCGCCTTTCTCTGATCTCTTGCTTTGTGATGGTCGCACCAGGGTGCAGCTGCTGTAGCAGCTCCCTGCTTCAGCTTGCAAGATTGACTTCCTACAAGACATCCCCAAGGAGAAGCTACATGGACATAACCTGATGCAGCCCTGGGTGCTGGAGCAACCGTGTGGGGACCCCTGCTAGTGCTGAGATGCTTATGTGTTTACTGACTCAGCTTTCCTCCTGCAGTCGGCATCATTGCCTCTGTTTTGTGAGGTGGAGGACTTTGTGGACTGGTGTTGGGTTAATGGGTTAATGTTGGGCTTGTGGGCTTGGGCAGCATTGGGTTGGGATGTTTTTGTGATGCACACTTTCTTTACATAAAACTCTCTTATACATGAGTTGGTGTGGATTTGTTTCTCTAAAGTACCTAGACTAATACATTATGGTACCTTTGGAGTGGGGTACTGGAGAAACAAATCATAAGGTAGAGAGTAGATGTTTGTTTCTCACAACTCTCTCACACGGATGTGAGTTGCACTGAGCCATTTGTAGTGCTTTATAATTTAACTGTTTATTTATTGTATTATATCTGTATATGATTTAACAGTTCATTTCTTGTTATATATCTAATTATCTTTATAAATATATTAAATTATCAGCAATTTGGTTTTATCTCTCTAGAGAATCCTGTCTAACACACACCCATTCCCACAAAACGTCTCGTACTCATCCTTACAGTCAGTGCGGGGACAACAGCAGAGACTCAGCAACATTTGCTGCACAAGTGAAGGAGGGCAGTGGACATCTGCTGTTTTCTTCTTACCAGGCTGGCATGCCTATGCATTTCTGAGCTCCACAGTCTCTCCTTGTGGTTCTGGTGCTACTGAGAGATATGGTGCAGGCATGGATAACCAGAAATGCTGGTTCAGGCTCGATTATACACAGATAATTAAGTGACTCCAGTCTAGAAGAAATGGAACCAATAAGGCAGGGTAAAACCTTTAATCAGAACTGCAAGGAAAAAGAAATTACTGTTCTTCAAGATAATTAAGCCACTTATCTGGAAATACTATCAGCCTCTTGCCTAAAGCCAGGTGCCCTTAATTTTTCACAAAGTAGTAAGAGCCTTATCTTCTTTAAGTTAGCTTGATTTTGCTTCTGTTATTTTCAATGAGTTAACTAAAATTAAAATAATAGAAACCTATAAAAATTGAGAATTTACTACATATAAGCCATATGCTTATATACATTGAATCTTTTGATAAATGACTCTATAAATAAACATGGTGGTCAATAAGAGTAGATGCTTTCTTTCTGGTTGAAATAAGATATTAATGGCAAATTTTAGTTACTAAACAATATTATAAATCTCTCATGATGGATTTTCTAATTCTAAAATGTGGAAAA
This sequence comes from Echinops telfairi, assembly GCF_000313985.2. Lineage (NCBI taxonomy): Eukaryota > Metazoa > Chordata > Mammalia > Afrosoricida > Tenrecidae > Echinops > Echinops telfairi. The sequence continues at coordinate 16,585,627 of NW_022111373.1, forward strand.
GTGGCAGAGAACAGATCTTGAATTACATCTGTAGCTACAGCACTCACATTTTTATAAGATTTGTACCTGCCAACCACAGCATCTTTATGAATAAATTATTTAATTCTGTACAAAAGAATTGCTTAAGCATGCAGTATGGGACATGCAAATATCTCCATAGCTCATTTTAAAAAAATACATTTAATTCACTAAATATCAAATATTAATGTGTATGCTTTTACTTTTAAAATATCATTTAAATATTTTACAAAATATAGAAATAGAAGCTCACTGCCATCCAGTCGATGCCGACTCATAGCAACCCTATAGGACAGGGTAGAATTGCCCTGGGGGGTTTCAGAAACTGTCACTATTTATACAAGTAGAAAGCTTCTTCTTTCTCCCAGAATACAAAACTGACATAAACCTTCCTAATGTCCGAATTTAGTTAAATATCATTCTGGGGACTTTTTGGTTTTTTTGTTTTGTTTTGTTTTTTGTTCTTTTAATTTTGTTTTTTTTTAATTAATTAAATACATGAAATAAGGTTTGAGATGTGCCTAAGGTTTGTGATCTTCTGATGTAAAGCCTATAGGCAAGCACCTTTGTATGAGACTGGCAACTGGAGGCAGTGCACACATGGCGACCCTAGTAGTTTTGGTTAACACAAAGACTTGATTCCCTATTACATATTTTGCTGTAATTATCTTTAGATTGGTTCGATTTGACATCTTTTAAAATGTGATTACTGTATACCTGTGGACATAGGCATTCAAGCTAAAAATGAAATAGACTAAGGGTTCTGACAGGAATTTCAATTTCTCAAAATAAGATCCTTTTTAGGTGGGGAAAAATGTCGTTGGAAGACATCCCTTCATCCATGTTCAGTGAGCTGCAAAGGTGCTAGCTTTGAGCTCTTTTCAACAGAATGAGCTGGAAAAGTCCCTGTTTCTCTAACTAAAAACATGCTATGTCCTAATAAGAGCTTGATCTCATAAACATGGTTACAGTTTGTACCTTGTTCAGCTTACTTTTTGTTACTCAATAAAAGTTACATCTCCTGTGCAAGGACATTGTTGCTGATGCCTGGGGAGGCCTAAGCCTGGGTAACAACATGTCACCATGAACACAGAGGCCCTCTTCTACCAGAGGCAGATGCCCACAACTGAGCTTGCTGAAAAACAAGAAGATGGAGAGAAAGAAAAACTAAAGGAGGGATGAAAACGAGGAGGAGGATGGAGAAAGAGAAAGGAAAGACTATCTTGTTATGAGAAGATAGGAACAGAACCTGTGTCTTGTGACCAATCTTCACTGTGGAACATAGTACCTGCGCATGCCCTTCCTATTCAGTGTACTCCAAGTTGTTTCTGGTATTCACATAATGTTAATACCTTCATTCAGAACTGTTATCATAAAATCTCTCAAAAGCCAGGCTGTCATCTGGCTTCTGTTCATGAGTGCAAGATTCCTTTATCTTCAGAAAGAGAAAAAGAACCTGATAATTACGATACAGAAGTATGCTAGGGGAATCAAAAGAGCCCTTGAACCTCAGATGCAGTGCCGCTTTCCAAAGGGCCAGATATCTTCAGTGCCCCCCAGCTGGCCAGAGACAATGGGATCTTTCTGAATCATCATCATTCACTAGGTGTGAAATGTCATTTTAGAGCAAGCCACAGAGAAATAATCAGGGACCTGTTTGCAGTAGGGATCAATGACTCTGAAATTTCTCAGAGACTCCAAATGCAAAGTGACATTGGCCTGTATGCAGTTCTGGACACGGCATATCGCACAGCAGTGTTGAAGCAGCAGAATTTGGACATGCTAGCTGAGCATGGGGAAGAAGCCAAAGGAACGGGTGTCATTTTGTCAGAGCCAGGGAAATAATGGCAGAAGAAAAGCCCAGCCACAGATCAGAGGAGAACCCCGAAGAGAAGCAGGCCCACGGGGCCAGAGTCTGTGATAGCCATGAAGAAAGTCTGCCTTGGGATCAGAATACACAACACCAAACAAGCGTCTGAGCTATAAAAATGTACCAGAAGGGCCATTTTACTTAACAGCCCTCTACCAAGTTCACTGAAATGTCTAGCAAACTTGGTTTCCGATCCTAAGACGGAAGCAAAGCATTTGCCAAAACTGAATCAGGAGAAAGAATGTTCTATTTTCTAAGCCCAGAGAAAACTGATGATTAAGTATGTAAATCCTGGCTAAGGCAATGGCTGGGAATTTGTATTTTTATTTTGTCAAGTGATAAAGAAAACAATTCAAATCTTTACCAATATAAAAATATAATAGAACATGCTACATGGGTCCATTGGTTTTTCTTTTCCCACTGAGTGCTCTGCACTGTCCTAGAAACTATAAGAAATTACAAAGAAATAAAAGGACTTGTTCTTTCTGGGATACAAGACACATGGAAAATATGTCTCGGGTCCTATAGCATTGGAGGGTTAAACAATTATTCAACAACCTAGTTCACGTGATGTCACAAGACTGGATTGAGGCCAAATATCAATAAGTAATACCCTCATAGCTACCTGTCAGTTAACAGTCACATCGCGTCTAAACTCCCTGTCTACGTGGGCTTGGAACTTCATGAGCCATGTAACTATCCTGAGTCTCAAAGTCTTCACCTCCATGATGGGGTTGGACTGAAGGTCCTTTCACTCTAAAAACCTGATGGATTTTTGAAGATTTCCAAGATCCTATATAGGTACTTTGACATTTGACTCTGTGGATTCTAACAAACTATGATAATCTTGAGAAGATTGGGAATCCCAGAACACTATATCGTGTGCATGAAGAATCCATAGATTGATTAGAAGGAAGTTGTACAAACAGAACCAGGGTATAATGCATGTTTTCCAGTGAGACAAAGTGGGCATCAGGGTTGCATCCCTCACTATACTTATTTAACATGTATGCTGACCCAATAATAAGAGAATCTGGCAAATATGAAGTAGAATGCAGCATCAGGATTGGAGGAAAGTTTGTTAACAACCTGCCATGCGCAAATGAAACAACCTTGCTTGCTGAAAGTGAGAAGCAATTGAAGCACTGGCTCATGGAGATCGAGGATTGTAGCCGTTGATATGAATTACAACCCAATGTCAAGAAAACCCAAATCTTCACAACTAGACCAGTAACATCAAGGTAAATGGAGGAAAGATTGAAGTTGTCAAGGATTTCATCTTGCTTGGATCCACAGTCAATGCTCATGGAGGTCAAACAACGCATTGCATTAGGTAAATCTGCTGCACAAAGCCTCTTCAGAGGTTTGAAAGCAAGAGCATTACTTTAAGGACTAAAGTGGGTCTGATCCAAACCATGGAATTTTCAATTACCTCTTTGCTTATAAATATTGGATGTTGACTAAGGAAGACTGAATAAAAATGAGTGTGAGATCTTACTGAAACCCAAATGAAGGCTGATCATAGAGAAAAGAACTAGGAGGCAAAGAGCATTTACAGCGGACTAAATACAGGCATGTGCATATGTAAATATATTTATATAGGATGATGGGGAAATAGATCTATGTGCATATATTTATAGGTTTAGTATATATGTAGCAGATGGACATTGGGCCTCCACTCAAGTACTCCCTCAATGCAAAAACACTTTGTTCTATTAAATTGGCATTCCAAGAGACTCACCTTCTCAACACCATCACTGAAGACAAATATGTGCATTAGCAAATGTGGTGAAGAAAGCTGATGGTTCCTGGCTATCAAAAGATATAGTGTCTGGGGTCTTAAAGGATTGAAGGTAAACAAGTGGCCATCTAGCTCAGAAGCAGCAAAGCCCATATGGAAGAAGCACACCAGCCTGTGAGACCACAAGTTGTTGAAGGGATCAGGTATCAGGCATCAAAGAACAAAAAAATCGTATTGTGAATGAGGGGGAGTGCCGATTGGGGTCCCAAAGGCCATCTGGGGGCAACTGGACATCCCTTACAGAACAGTCTTGGGGAGGAGAGGAGCCAGTCGGAGCAGTATAGCAATGATGAAACATACAACTTTCCTCTAGTTCTTAAATGCTTCACCACCACCCGCCTCACCCCACTTTCATGATCCCAATTCTACCTTACAAATCCAGCTGGACCAGAGGATGTACACTGGTACTGATAGGGAACTGGAAACACAGGGAATCCAGAACACATGATCCCTTCAGGACCAGTGGTGAGAGTGGCGATACCGGAAAGGTGGAGGGAAGGTAGGGTAAAAAAGGGGAACTGATTATAGGATCTACATATAACCTCCTCCCTGGGGGATGGACAACAGAAAAGCGGGTGAAGGGAGACATCAGACAGTGTAAGATATGACAAAATAATAATAATTTCTAAATTATCAAGGGTTCATCAGGGAGGAGGGAGCAGGGAGGGAGGGGTAAAATGAGGAGCTGATACCAAGGGCTCAAGTAGAAAGCAAATGTTTTGAAAATGATGAGGGCAACAAATGTACAAATGTGCTTGACATACAATGTATGGATGGATGGATTGTAATAGGAGTGTACGAGCCCCCAATAAACTGATTTTTTTTTAAGAAAAAGAAAAAAACCAAATATATAAAATAGATATAAATGTATAAAATCTGTAATAGAGAATAAACGTTTTTTACAGTATAAAAGAAAGAAAAATGAGTGTGTATAAATTATGATGCTTGTGAATAATATCAAAAGTACCATGGACTGCTAAAAAAGAACAAACAATTCTGTCTTGGAAGAGGTAGAGGCAAGGATGGTGAGACATCATCTCATGTATTTTGGACATGCTGTCAGGTGAGACCCATCCCTGAAGAAGGACATCATGCTTGGGAAAGTCACAGTGCAGTGAGAAAGAGGAAGACCTTCCAGGAAGGAGATGGACGGACACAGAGGCTGCACAGGTGGGTGCAGGCACAGGAACAATTGTGAAGGTGGCACAGGCCGGGCAGTGTTGCAGTTGGTTGTGCACGGGAGCACTAGGAATCAGAACAGACTTGAGGGCATCTACCAACAGCAACACATACCACTTTTTTAAAGATAATTTTATTGGGGGCTTTTGCAGCTCTGAAAACAATCCATTTATCAATCGTACCAAGCATATTTGTACATGCATGGCCATCATTATTTTCTAAACATTTACTTTATATTTGAACCCTTGGTATCAGCTCCTCTTTTCTTTCTTTCTTTTTTAATTAAATCATTTTATTTGGGGCTCATACAACTCTTATCACAATCCATACATCCATTCATTGCGTCAAGCACATTTGTACATCTGTTGCCCTCATCATTCTCAAAACATTTGCTTTC
>NW_022111373.1:16590991-16603304 GCF_000313985.2 Echinops telfairi
CTACCTCAACATGAACGCTGAAGACAAAGCGGGTGCATAGACAAATGCGGTGAAGAAAGCTGATTGTGCCCAGCTGTCAAAATATATAAAATCTGGGGTCCCATAGACTGGAAGATAAACAAGAGGCCATCTAACTGAGAAACAACAAAGCCCACATGGAAGAAGCACACCAGCCTGTGAAATGACAAGGCATCAAAGGGATCAGGTATCAGGCATCAAAGACAAAAAAAAAAATCATAGCATTGTGAATGAGGGGGAGTGCAGAGTGGGGACCCAAGGCCCATCTAGGGGAAATTGGACATCCCCTTGCAGAAGGGCTGCAGGAGGAGACGAGCCAGTCAGAGTGCAGTGTAGCAGCGATTAGATATACAATTTTCCTCTAGCTCTTAAAGGCTTCCTCCCCACACCCCCAACCCGGCCACACTATCATGATCCCAATACTACCTTACATATCCAGCTGGACGGGGGGATGTACACTGGCACAGATAGGAACTGGAAATACAGGGAATCCAGGACAGATGAACACCTCCGGACCAGTGATGAGAGTGGCAATATCGGGAGGTTGGAGGGAAGGCGAGGGAGAAAGGGGAAACATATGACAAGGTCTACATATAACCTCCTCCCTGGGGGACGGACAGCAGAGAAATGGGTGAGGGAGAAGTCGGATGGTGTAAGATATGATGTAATAATAATAATTTATAAATTATCAAGGGTTCAGGGGGAGGGGGGAGAGAGGAGGGAGAGGGAAAAATGAGGAGCTGGTACCAAGAGCTCAAGTAGAAAACAGGTGTTTTGAGAATGATGATGGCAACATATGTACGAATGTGCTGGACACAAATGATGTATGTACGGATTATGAAAAGAGTTGTATGAGCCCCTAATAAAATGATTTAAAAAAAAACAAACCAACATTTGCTTTCCATTTGCGGCCCTGGTATCCTCTCCTCACTTTTTCCCCTCGTCCCCCCCTCCCTCCTCCCCTCTCCCCCATGAACTGTTGATATTTTATAAATGATTATTATTTGGTCACATTTTACACTCTCTGATGTCTCTCTTCAGCTACCTTTCTGTTGTCCTTCCCCCAGGGAGGAGGTTATATGTAGATCCTTGTAATCAGTTTCCCCTTTCTACCCCACTTTCCCTCCACGCTCCCGGTATCACCATTCTCACCACTGGTCCCGAGGGGTTGATCTGTCGCATATTCCCTGTGTTTCCTGTTCCTATCTGTACCAGTGTACATCCTCCGGTCCAGCTGGATTTATAAGGTAGAATTGGTATCATGATAGCGCGGGGAGGGGGCGGGGGGCGGGGGGGCCGGGGAGAGGAGTCTTTAGGAACTAGAGGAAAGTTGTATGTTTCATCATTGCTACACTGCACCCAGACTGGCCCGTCTCCTCCCCACCACCCCTCTGTTAGAGGATGTCCAGTTGCCTACAGATGGGCTTTGGGTCCCCACTCTGCACTCCTCCTCAATCACAATGATGATTTTCTGTTCTTTGATGCCTGATACCTGATCCCCTCAACAACTTGTGGTCACACAGGTTGGTGTGCTTCTTCCATGTGGGCTTTGTTGTTTCTCAGCTAGATGGCCGCTATGTAAATATATTTATATACAATGAGGGGGAAAATTGATCTATGTACATGTATTTATAGATTTAGTATTGAGTAAACAGATGGACAGTGGGCCCCTACTCAACTACTCCCTTAATGCAAGAACACTTTGTTCTAATAATTCGGCACTCTGAGATGCTCACTTTCCCAACATGATCGCTGAAGACAATGTGGGTGCATAAGCAAATGTGGTGAAAAAAGCTGATGGTGCCTGGCTATCAAAACACATACCACTTTGATGGGCAATCAATCTTTCTTTTTCCCAAAAAGGGAAACTTGCTTACATTAAAATATTGAAGATCAAAGAGCCCATGTGGACTAAAGTTCCAGGAAATGAATGATTCTTCCTGTAACACTTGTACCTACTCAGGTTGTTTAACCAGTGTCCCTGGTTTTACAAGTGAGAATTATAACCTGTACAGTTCCATACATTCTACCTTTTTTCAACCTCAGGGTCTTTATGAAACTCATTAAGTTATTAGTACTTGAACTGAAAGGCTGATTAAGTAAAGCTGGAAATGTAGAAATTGATCAAATATAAGAAGAAATAAAAAATGAAAATTTCTTAGCTTACTGAGTGTTCTCTCAACTCTCAACAATTTAGACTGACTGCAGGAATGACTGTTTTCAAAGGCAACGCACATCTATCTCAAATAATCCTCCATCATTCAGTAGCAAACAGGAAATTAGGGAAACTTCACAAAGTCGCTTAATCAATCTTCTTTTCTCACTATGAAGACATACAATCTTTGGTTTGGCATAGAAAGCTACCTGTAGTGAACAGCATGTAAGGTCTTGTCTGACCACTTCCGGTTTTTCTATTGCCACAAAGCAAGAATCAGAGGAACTCCCACACTCCCTCCTTCTTTCTCCACTCTGACACCAACCGTTCCTCCCACGGTACTCTATTGATACGCTGGGTTCACTGCTGCATTGCAATGGCCCCAAAGAGCTCACAGACAATACTCACAATCATGAGATTTCATTAGCGGACTTAACGTTGTTTGCTGTTAGGTGCCATCAAGTCAATTCAACCCACAGTGACCCTATGCACAACAGAAGGAAAGACAACTTGGTCTCATGGCACCCTCAAAATCAATCCTCTGCCCAAGCCCATTGTTACAGCCACTGCATCAATCCATCTCATTAAGACCTTCCATTTTTTCACTGTCCCTCAACTTTACCTAGCATAGTGTCCTTCTCCAGGGACTAATCTCTCCTGACAAGGTATCCAAAGTTTGGACATCCTTGCCTTAAAGGAGCACTACACTTCAAAGGCAGATCTGTTTATACCTTTGTCAGTCCACAGTACTCTCAATATTCTTCCATGGCACCACAATTCAGATGTGCATTGATTCTTCTTTGGTCTTCTTTATTCAATGTTCAGCTTTTACTTGCATATGAGAAAATTGAAAATGTCATGGCTTGGGGCATGCACACCTTAGTCCTCAAAGCAACATTCCCACTTTTCAACACTCTCAAGAGGTCTGTGAAGCAGATTTACCCAGTGAAATTTGGCTTTTGATCACTTGACTGCTGCTTCCATGAACATTGATTGTGGAGTCAAGACAAAATCCTTGACAACTTCAGTCTTTTTTCCATTTATCATGATGTTACCTATTGGTCCAGTTGTGAGGATTTTGATCTTCTTTACATTGAGTTGTAATACATACTGAAGGCTCCAATCTTTGATTACCAGCAGCAATTGTTTCAAGACCTCCTCGCTTTCAAAAGCAGGGTTATATCATTTGTATGTCGCAAGTTGTTAATAAGCTTTCCCCTCATCCTGATGCCACATTCTTCTTCATAGAATCCACCTTCTCTGAGGATTTGCTCAGCATACACATTAAATAAGTATATTGAAAGAATACAACCCCAATGCACCTTTCCTGATTTTAAATAGTTCACTTAATAAGTTAATAGGTTACCACAAATCAGCATCAGTAAGGATAGTCATTGGTTTACAGCAACACCTCTCTTCAAAAGCCCTGTGGTCCCTGGACTTTTGTTTCAGTGGGCCAGGAAACAGGTCTGCTGCTCTGTCTCACAGTTTCATAGCCTCAGTGCTGCTCCTTTTGCTCTGTCCCATAGCCTCCATGCTACAGGCTCTCTTGCCTCTGCTCTCTGCCTCTGCCACTTCACACAGAGATCTAGACTGTGTGCTTCCAATGCTCCCGGGCTTTCTCTCTGCTGCTGCTTCAAAGCTGTCTCATCCTTGTAGCTATGTGGGTGGTGAGGAAAACTGACCTATCCCTTCCAGTAGTGTGGCACGCATTCTATTTGCGTAGTCCCACTCAGTCATTTGGCAGAAGTTACAGAGAAATGGGTAGAAGAGCCACATTTAGAATTCCACTCTACCATACTACCAGAATCTAATACGACAGTTTATCTTAATAAGCACCAAATATTTGGCAAATAAATAATTTACAGAGAGGTACATGACATTAGTACTCAGACATAGCTCTCTCTTTCCATACCAATCATTTACATCCTAATTTAACTTCTTTTTTATTTTCTTCTTTTAAATCATTTTATTGGGGGCTTGTATAACTCTTATCACAATCCATATATACATCCATTGTGTCAAGCACATTTGTACATTTGTTGCCATCATCATTCTCAAAACATTTTCTTTCTACTTGAGCCCTTGGTATCAGCTCCTCATTTTTTCCCCTTTCTCCTCAACCCCCTTTATTATCAAGCATTTTCTGCTTGATAATACTTAGATTTGATCAATACTTAGATTGATCAAAATAATTTCTAAGTATATTTTCTATCTCAGAAATTAGAATCCATAGTAGCATTTTGATATAGACATTGAAATATTAGAAAGTACACATAACCAAGTTTATTGAACCTAGCTCTCACTTTATGAGTTTATAGCAAGGTAAAAAGAAATATAAATGCCATCATTCCTTCATTTGTAGTTTTAACTAGCAGTGTCTTAAAATACTTTTCACGTTATTACATCATCCAGTTAAAATACTTTTCACGTTATTAAAGGCATCCAGTTTTATGTATCCAAACATCTAATCTGTTGTTGTTGTTAGGTGCCAACACAAAGAAACACTGCCCAGGCCTGTGCCATCCTCACAATTGTTGTGATGTTTGAACCCACTGTTGCACCCACTCTGTCACTCCATCTTGTCGATGGTCTTCTTTTTTGCCGCCCTTCTCCTTTACCAAGCATGCTGATCCTTTCCAGGGACTGATCTCTTAATATGTCCAAGGGAAGTGCGACGACGTTTAGCCATCCCAGCTTCTAAGAAGAGTTCAGGTCTTCTCTGGTCTCTCTGGGCCTCAGCTACAGGGTCCCTTCTTCCAAAACAGATTTGTTTGTCAATCTTCTTCACCAGCATCATAATTCAAATGCATTGATTCTCCTTCAGTCTTGCTTGCTGGCTTCCTAATTTGTAGTAATTTTAAATTGCATTTGTCTTTGAGAGTATGAAGCTATGGTTAATATTTGGAGAGTCATTGAATTCTCTTAATGGAACTTCCAACAATGTTAATCTCCCATATCTCATTTGTTAGAATCATGACAAGGTTTTGAAGTATGATAATAGAATCACTCAGGATTACATGTGTATATGTAATCCAGAAAACATGAAATCTCATCAAGTAGTCTCTTAATTTGCCTAGAAGATCTAATACTGGATCTAGTATGATGCAAAGGCATTTTGTATCCTCGTAGCCAGTGCTTCCCTCAGCATCCTTCTGTTTGTGCATTCATGCTCAATAAACTCACTGTTAGGAGCATATCAGGCAGTGTGCTAGACACTATAAGTAAGAAGAAGAAAAGACACAGTGGCTGCCCTCATGGATCCTACTGTCCAAGTCCTCAGAAAACCCACTAAAGAAACAAGCAACCCTACTGCGGTTCAGTCAATTCTGACTTACAGGTACTCTAGATAGCAGAGTAGAATTGTCTCATGGGGTTTGTAAAACTGTCATCTTACAGAGTTGCCTGACACATCTTTTCCCCATGGAGTCGATGTGAGTTCAAACCACAGATCTTTCGATTAGCACTTGAATGCCTAACACACAGCCAGGACCCTAAGAAGGCGCACACTCCATTATAAGTGAAGGCCATGGGAGAGAGTTTAGTTCACTCCAACTTTTGCTAAGAATTTATTAAGTATTTAGTACATTAAAAACCGATGGCCGTTGAGTTGATTACTACCGTTAGCTGGCAGTGTAGACTACATCAAAAAGAGGAAGAGGGAAGTTTCGTGAGGTGGAAAAGTGAGGCCAGACTGTGTAAGGTCTCATAGACCATGTAAAGAAGACTTTGTCTTCCATCTAACCTTGCATCATTGTGGTCATGTTAGTTAAATTCTCCGTATCTGCTTTTCTCTGTGTGTGTGTGTGTGTGTGTGTGTGTGTGTGTGTGTGTGTGATTGTTTGAAGTGAACTTGTTGGTCGCAAGACTCCAAGTCCCTTTCAGTTTCACTTTCCTCCCTTTTCCTTTAAGCCACTCAGACCTCTGTTTAGGTTTGAGGGCTAAGGAATCCGGAGGGATGTAACTGCTTTTTCATTCATTTTATTATTACATATTTGTTCTACTATTCACTCATAATGAATACCTACTTCATGATTTTTTTTGAGCTTTGAAGGAAAGAATACATCTAAAAGGTAGGATACAGAACCTGGGAGATGCTGGGGGGGAAAAAAGAATTCTTCCTTGTGGTTTCAGACTTCCTTCTTCCTATCCAGACACCAACAAGTTTTGATGTTGTCATCGGTTGGTTAGCCATTGGGCTGTTAACTACAAGGCAGGTGGTTCAAACCCACCAGCAGCTTCAAGGAAGAAAGATGGTGTTACCTGCGCCGATAAAGATGTGCAGTCTCAGAAATCCTATCACTTGTTATCGGTGGATTTGATATAGGTTAGCTTGACAAGCTCTCATGGAAAATCAGGATGGTAAGTATTACTCTTTTATTATATCTTTGGGGAAAATATTTAAGACTGGTACCATTTTAACTTAAGCTTGGTATATGTTTCTCATTCCAAAGGAGACCTCCCCACTGTTCTCTTGGTTTATCCTCTGTCCAAAGTATATGAAATCCCCACCCCAATTTCCACACTATTATGAGACCAAGGATCTCATCCTTGTATTTCCACTAATCCCCCTGCTGATGAATGAAAGGAGAGGGACTCATTTTGTTTACTACAAATGCAGCTCCCTCAGAGAAAACCAGGTAAACCTCAGGTTCTGCCTGCATGGTGTTTTTAGAGGGAAACCAGCAACTGACCTGCTGACTGCTTTACTTTCCCTTTCAGAGGTGTGTGCAGACACAAACAGAATCTCCTATCTTTGGGAGCCTCAGAATGCTTTGGGCCACACCGTGTGAGAAGTTGCTTCTGTGGACATAGTATTCATTTCAGCTATGCAGTTTAGAATTAAATGGCTTAGATTACTACTAAATTCTAGCAGAACATCTTTTCCAAAATAAATGTCGCGAAGTCTACATTCTCACCCACTGATTAGAAACTTGAACTCGGAAAATATGGCAATAACAGCAGAGCAGCAAAAGTATGACAAACACATGCTCACTTCATATGGTACAAATGACTCGTCTCTTGCTCTTACCCACGCAGGCACATACACTTGGGGAGAAGGCAAAGAAAGTTACCCCTCTCTTGAACCTATTAAAAGTCCTACAGGTATCTACTTGTGTCCAGTTCAAGTTACAATAGGCATCATTGGATTTACACTTTTGTGATTTAAGGTTACCTTGTTAAATTAACATTGAGTTTCTCTTTATTTTCATGAATAATTAAGCTTAACATGAAATATTAAATCAAACAATTGTAGCAACCCTGGGTAGCCGTGTAGCTGAGGAGAGTTGCAATAAGTATCTTAAAAATAATTTAAGTATCGTCTTCAGGTTCTGGAGCTAAGTGTCTTACCTGGCTTCAGGTAATCTGCAGAGTTCTGATTGTTAATGAGCCATGAGGCAATCATTTCAGGGTTTGTGTCACAGCGGTAGCCATCTGAGTTTGTGCTTGTGATAACGTTACATGGAAAATCATTTCACTTTGTACCTGGTACTTTAGAAAAAGAATAAAAAAAGCCCCTTATACTTATTCCTACCCATTACCTCCATCTGGTAGAGAAGCCATGTCTGATTAAGCATATGGCACGTAAACAGTAATTTAATTAAATGTGAACAAAGCCTTTTCATGTACCATATTTAAAGTTTGAAATGTAGCCCGGGTTTTCCTTCCATTGAAAATACTTAGAACAACATAGTCAAAAAAGCAAAGAGTGGTGTAGTTAATGACAGATGTGATGATGGCATGTAACAATCTGGTGCTGTATAATATGGCCTGGAACCCCCAAAGCAGGTAAACTGTTTTGAGACTACTCTATCTTGGCACTTAACAGAGTTGAATGTTTTTATCCTGGCCATCTATCATTTAAAAAAAAAATTGTAAGCATAGCTTTATTTCTATTGCATCCAATTCTACCATCTGAAATGGTTTGATTTAAACCTTGCTAAGGGTTTTTCAAGCCAAACCACAAGCTAATCAGAGACAGTTTATTTAAACCTATATCTTCCCTTAGAATTTCCTGAGCAAATCAGGGGATAAATATGTTTTGAAAAAGAAAAAAGGAGAAGAGTTTCCAGGTACCAACTGTACAAAAGACTTGAAAAGTGTGTAGCTAATTTAGACTACTACTATAGCAAAACCAGAGATTTTTTTAAAGGTCTTCCATAAATCAGTCAATGAAATATTTACCAAATGGCTCCATCAAGTTGGTGATCCCTGGGCAGCACAGCTAGCACTCGGGCACAAGCTCAAGGTTGGTGGTTTAAGCGTCCCCAGTGGTGCTTCTGCAGAAATTGCTTGTGATCTGCTTCCATGGAGATTATAACAGTTCTACCCGATAACATACGGGGTTGCTAACATACAGGGAACTGATTTGAGAACAATGTCTTGGGTTTTTTTGGTTTGTTTGTTATTAGGTTTGATTGGGGTATGTTGCTGCTGTTTTAGTTGTACAAAAAATGAAAACAGATTATAAGAATCCTGAAATATTTGTCGATTTTTCCTTGATAGAGATCATCAAAATGCAACCAACATTCCTCTTGCTTTATACTATACAGATTGAAATGTCTGAGACAGATAAAATAGTGTATCACCATCCTGTACATTGCTTGTTTTTTGGAAAGTTTTCAAAAATTTAAACAAAGGCAACAACTATCTCTGTAACGCTAATTGCCCAATTAAATGCTAGTCCTCACACATCACATTCCCTAGAATGAAATAGATCCCTCTTGGCTCTGTCTCTGGTTCTCACACAATCAATTCTGATAAATACCTGTTTGCACATTTCCTTTGGTAACATAATTAGGTCAAACACTAAAAATATATCAAAGTCCTCAGAATGGAAATTCTCAGATGGGCTATTTTTGGTGCTTCATCTAACAAAGTGCCATGTGTTATGTAAATATTTAAAACTCATGATTGCTTTGGACTCAGTTGTCTTCAGCATTCCTCAGCTTCCATCTTCTGGAGATCACAAGAAAGGAAAAGAGCAATGAAATTCAAAACACGTTGTGCCGAGAACTTTTTCCATTCATTTTTAAGCCCATGCATATGGCAAGGGAAATAAAATCCGTGTGTTTCTGACTCATTTACACTTAACTCATCAAAAGGTCCTTTTTAAGAAGAGAACTGACGTCCAGCAAGTCTTGTGAACCTTCCCTCTCCCCACTTTGGCATATTAGTCCCATCTTGTAGATTCAAGACTCCCAGGGTTCAAGGTTGGTTCACAGCTTTGAACCCATATGCTCAGAGTCAGCTCGCAACTTTACAAAACAAACAGCCTTTGCTGTGAATCTTCTGAAAATAATTCCAGAGCTTTGGGTTTGACATTTTGTCACTTCTACTTCAACCTTGAGTTAAAAGGGGAGCAAATGAGGCAGTGAAAGAAAATTAAGCAGGAAGAAGATGATGAAAGAAAAGAACTAGGACACAAATAATTAGATTGGGATGAGGCCGAGTAGACGGAATGTGGGACTAGCAGTAAAGTGAGAGGTCCTAGTGCCGCTCAGAACGGAGGCTACTGCCCCTCCAGGCAAAACATCGCCCAGTCCTGCGCCAGCCCTGTGATTGACAGTTCGATCCACACTGCTCTCATTGACTACATTTTGGAAGTAGCTCACTGGGTCTTCCTAACTCTCTGATCTGAGTCCGAAAGGTCCACTGAAACCTATTTAGCAACGAGCAACACACAAGCCTCCACTGACAGAGGATGGTGGCAGCCATTGAGGTACATTGGCTGGCAATTGAATTACGGTGGCCCACGCAGAGGGTGAGAGTAGAGTTAGGTGAAACATTATTCATCCAATCTAGGTTACAAGATCCATATTTATAAAAATGATACAGTTGGAATTTACAAACATATTGGAATGGTAGGATCACTATGTTTTCTTCTGTTATTATAGAAATGGATCGTTAAATACTAAAGTCAGCCAAACCAGTACAGTACTTCAGTGATCATGAAAATTGCCCCCAATGGGCCCTTATTCTACCATGTGTTCTGTCTCTGCTTTCCGTGCTCCCTGCACTACCCCCAGAGCATTTCTCTGGTCTGTTGGCTGCCCCAGTACCTCCAGCTTCATGTTTCTATTGATCTACTTTTACTTCCTGTGCCCATTGATTCCTTTCTATTTCATGTTCATATTGATTCATTTCTCTGAATGTTGAATCTTCTGCTGCATCCTACAAACCATTCTTAGACATGAAATGGTTTCTTTCGTCCTAGCATTTGGCCCCAGAATACCTTCCACCATTTGTAGCCTCTGAATAGAGAGAGCCCTGTCTTCAGTCACAAAAGGTCAGGTTTCTGCATCTAACAGCCCGAAATATCAAGAAAATTGCTTTGGACTTAACTGAACTTTCAGTCCACTGTAAAAACAGTGGTGATGATCAAATGTTAATCCATATTAATTTTGTTCAAGTTTATTCCTCTGAAATCATACCCAATCTGGTGAAGGGAGAAGGGTAGGTTTTTTTTAGCCTATTTCTGTCTGACAGGAGCTCCGGTGGCCTAGCTGCTAACTTCAAGGTCAGCAGTTTGAACCCACCATGCTCCACAAGGAAAAGAGGAGGTTGTCTACTCCTGGAAAAATGTAAATTCTTGGGAACTCAGAGAGACAGTGTTACACTGGCCTAGAGTGTCACTGTGAGTCAGAATTGACTCTGTGGCGTTGAGTGAATTTTCTCCAAACAAGTGGGAACTTTAAAACAGATATACATATGTTTAACATGTGTTGGTTAAAAGAAAAGGTCACTGGGTCATCAAAAGTTCTGAAGATGATCATTCGTCCTTCTT
Organism: Echinops telfairi; assembly: GCF_000313985.2. Lineage (NCBI taxonomy): Eukaryota > Metazoa > Chordata > Mammalia > Afrosoricida > Tenrecidae > Echinops > Echinops telfairi. The sequence continues at coordinate 16,601,953 of NW_022111373.1, forward strand.
TTTGTAAAAATTAACCGATCGGTATCTGTACGCTCTGTGGTGTACCGGGCTCTCATTGCGATGTTGTTTGTGCTTTGTCATTTAAGGAACATACATTGAACATAATAAATACATGTCACACCCCTCTGAATTGACATGTTCTAGAGGACCGCTTTATGCTTGTGATAACTTTGATGTCTTTTGGCCATTTCTTGTATATGTTTGCTTTAAAATGTTTGTAACCATGTGTGTGAAAAGTAGTTTGCCAAGTTTTAAACTCCTTGGAATTTCCTTAGGTCTCGATTTGGAATCAGACTTAAGTTCTTCCAGGTTTTGTTTACTGCTAGCTAATGATGACCTCCTTATTCAAATGTGAAGGGGAATTTGAACATATATTGAAATATGTGTATGATTTCTGAGACATCAAATAGGGGAAATAACAAGTCAACATTTTGACGAGTTCCGTGTAAATGAACTAAAAACATATGAAATAAATTTTCCTTGAGGCACAGACGGTTGGAAAAGCCTAGAAATGTTTGGAATGATTGTGGCTTTTATTTTCATGAACCTCCAAAGTGTGCAAAAGTAGTTGAAGTTGAATTTCCATTTTCTTCTAATGGTTGCTCTGGATTTTTAATGGGCGGTCTCCATTTGCTTGTTTGTTAGTTTCTATTTAACCGAGCTCCTAAGAAGTGGGAATCCTTTATCTTCTGTCTCCTCATTCTAATTCATGGATCAGTGGGCATGAAGGTCAAGGCACTCCACCCTCTGAGGAGAGGCACACTAATCTCATAAATTCAATGTTGAGACACTGCTTAGCCAGGTTTGCTAATGGAAGAAATACTACTGGTAGTGTGGGTAAACCTATACAGGGTTCTGCTTTAGCCCCAGTTCCTGCATTGCTGACAGAAATACTTTTTCATATAATTAGAATTCAGAGCCTTGAATCCATGGGGTAAAGGTAGTGTAGCTTGTATTCAGAGTGCATCCAGTCAAGGTTCTACAGGTCCATTGAACCAAGCAGAATGAAGGCAGGGGTGCCTCGCGAGTATTCAAGCCATTGTCTAGCTAATAATACAATATTTTATTTACCTTCTTTGAACATTATTTCTTTTACCAGAACTTTGTATGCAAAGAGGTTAATAATAAACAATATTCTAGATCCCTAGGAAAGAGGATCTTCATCTTTTCATTATTAAGCATCATATAATACAAACACATTATGGTTACTTCTGATACTTAAAATGTGTACAAATATTCAAAATATCTCCATTGAAAATGATTGAACTTATTTGACAACAGAGAAAGATATATTTTCTATTATTATGGTACATCTTATTGACCCCAACTTAGATGGTCTTTATTCAGCTTTT
>NW_022111373.1:16603404-16606466 GCF_000313985.2 Echinops telfairi
CATTACCAGATTATGTCAAAATTATTATATCACTCTCGCTATAAGCAATTTTAGTAGACTCTTGTGCATAACTTCAAACCTGTTGTAATTGTATAGAAATGAGTGGTTTTTATATTTTTCTCATCCACACCAAAAACTTCCATGCATCGCATAGTAGCAGGACGATCCATAGTGGAAAGGTCTCAGCAAAGCACCAAAAAGAAGACAGATTGGGCAGAAAGAGCAGGCAATCTGTTTTTAAAAAACTAGCCAATCACAATGGAATACTGTCTGAATTGCTCCCCGTGTACCAAGTCATCACAAGGACTAGATCAATAAAGGAAGACCTTGTGTTTGTGGGTTAAAAAAAGGAGGACAGACAGGACAAGGGAGCTCTTTGATGAAATTCATGGGCACAAAAGCCATAATGATAGACTTGAACACGCTGTTAACTTTGAGAATGACTCAGACCGGGCACCTTCTGTTCTTTTTTGCCTCAGGTCACCATAAATCTGTCGTCTCAACGGCAGCTACCTATCTGTTTATATATACCACATTATTTTTAACTTGCTATTTTCTCTTCAAAGTGCATTTCAAAACCCCACCGTAATTTGCAGTTATAGCTCAAAAATATCCTTTAAAAATACCTTTAAAAAAAGAACATCTTGTTAAAAAATAAAGAAAAAAAGAAACAACTTCATATGATATTATCAAATATTATATAACTATTGTACCTTCCAGCTTTTGACTGCACTGTCCTTCCACTTGGGGTTTTGGTTTACGCAATACTGATGTTCAAAATTGGGATTGCACAGTCTAATGGGATGAGCGCCACAACTAAGTAATAATATCAAGATGCAAATCTAAATAATATAAACACCACTATATAAACCAAAGATAAGCAATCTCATATAGGAAAACTACAAAATAATGCTCCACAAAATAACAGCACAGTTTCTAGGTAGTCTCTTTGGAGAGAAGGATTTTCATACTTGTTCTGGAAACACACATTTGTATTGTGAAAATTTGTATGAGTCTGGATGCCTTTGCACTGAAAACATGAAATAAAAGCTGTATTGAATTAAGAGGGGGCTGTTTGCAGGATGGCTGAGAGTGGTAATATGGTTAATCCATGCTGTAAAACCACCTGTACTCTAACCTTTAAAAACCCCAAATCCATTGCTGTGGATTTGATTCCAACTCATAGCCAACCAATAGGACACAGGAGAACTGCCTCATAAGTTTTCCTGGGGTGAAACCTTTAGAAAACAAAGGACCCTATCTTTCTCCTTTAACCAGAGTGTCTGGTTAATAACTAAGGGCTTAAGCGCTGCACCATGATGGCTCCATATTTTCTTCCCTCACTAAGTGTTATTCTGTTGTACTGAGATTGACCTTGTTTCCTAAAATTTGTCAGACTCAGGCTGATGTTCTCCAGACAGGATTAATGTCTGTGCTAAATTCTTTGGACTGTTCAGCTACTAACTTAATCTAATTAAGAGGCACTAGTTTAAGTCACATTACTCAGGTAGGAAAATCAACATCAGGAAAATGCTTCCAAGTGGAAAGATTGTACCTGTTAAAACTGCCTTCCAATTACAGAGTTGCTGTACTCTTAAATGTCACTTTAGACATTGATTTTTGTCAGGCCACTGATGACTTCTGACATGAGCCAGGCTCGGTGTTTAGTGATGTCATATATGTTGGAGACTAATTTCCAAGTTGGTTCTGTGGTATACATTTTATTTGAGGATATTGCTGCCATTTGCAATTTTCCTTTCTAAGTATGATTTGTTCTAATAATTAGTTATTCTATTAGTTAGGTTCAAAATACAATATAATAAACAAAAAAATTTTACTCTATTGAAAATTAATTACAGAAATATTTAAATTGATTTGAAACTCATAAATTGAACTGCAAACTAATCAATAAAATGATTACAAAATTCTAGAAAAAAATATGTTCTTATATGATATCACATAACACAGAAAAGGGCTTTATATGTTATATAACCTTTTCATTTTCTTCCCCCTGAAGATTTCAAAACCCCTCACAGATTGCATTATATATTTGCATTTCAAATAAGGAAAAATTCAATCATCCAATAAATCTGGTTATAAAATGACCTGATAGGTAAGGTTTTGTGTCAACTTGGCTGGGTCAAGAATCAAGATTCTCAGTAGTTTAGCAGTTGAGACCCATAAGGATTTGACAGTTAAAGCAATAATGCCTCGTGTTTCTATCATTTAAATTCAAAATACAATATAATGAGGAAAGCGAAAAGCAAAGGAACATTTGTCTGTCAGTTGTCAGTCTCTGTTAGCTTGTGTGTTGTTCAGATGCTAGAAGCTGTGTCACTGGTATTTCAAATGCTAGTGGGGTCACCCAGAGTGAAGAGATTTCAGCAGAGCTTCCAGGCTAGGAACAGACAACGAAGAAGGACTACACCCCCCACTTTGGAGGAAGGAACCATGGAAAACCTTATACATAGGTTTGAACCATTGTCAGATACTGAAGCCCTAATGAACAGAAGCAGGATGTTGTCAGAGAAAGACCCAGAAGATGGATCCTTGGGTCCGAGGGCACTCAAAATGTAACGAAGAAGGAGCTGATTTCTTGGAGTGGAGTTGACCATGGTGATGTGAGTCAGCTGGAAGTGGAGCCTTTGCAATCTTCATTTGCTGATAGGACACAACTAAAGAGAAGGAAAAAACAGCTACAAAAAGTCTGCTAATGATCAGAACTTGGAATGCTTTAAGTATGAATCTAGGAAAATTGGAACTTGTGAAAAATTAAATGGAATACATAAAGATAAATTCCCTAAGCATTAGTGAGCTTATATGGAATGGTATTGGCCATTTTATATCAGGAAATCAGATGCATTACTCTGCAGGGAATAAAATAATCAAGAGGAAGTGTGTGGCATTCATTGTCAAAGCAGACATGGCAAAATCCACCATGAAGTACAATACTGTCCATAATGGGATTTTATATATATCTGCCTGCAAGGAAATGCAATCAATACAACTGTTACTCAAATTTATGCATCAACCAAAAATGCTAATGATGAAGAAATTGAAGA
>NW_022111373.1:16607704-16621872 GCF_000313985.2 Echinops telfairi
CACAACACAATTAACTATGTACATTTTTTGTCATTACCTGAGTTTACTCTGATGACTTGCACTGAATGGAATGAACCAGGGAGGCATAGTCCAGACAGTAGCTGCTGACAGCCAGCCTCGAGCACACTTCCAAATGACCATCAGTCATGGTGGAACGGTACTTGGACTTGATATTTATGTGGGAAAAGGCTGACTCACATCAATGAGTAAAGCCAAATAATGCAGTCAAGGAGGTAGCACATTTTCTCAGATTTGGGTACTTTCCCTCTGCAAGTAAGTTCCAGAACTGTTCATGCGCTCTGGACTTCAGCTGAATGTTGGCTTGTAGTGTCAAAATCTCCCATTCCATATGAAAGTGATACGTTTTTGTCTTCTTACTTGGTCCACCTCCCCCACTCATTTTAATACCCTTTCTTACATTCAAGAGAAAAAAATCAAGGTCTAAAAATCGGCGATAACTTACTTGTCAGTTTTGCTGCACTTAGCACAGTTGTTTTCGCATGTGTTTGACACCTGAGATTGCATCTGACTGGTTGCACTGTATATCAGTTAAGTGATGAGATTGATGATAGGGTTACGTCTATTTTTTTAATCCATGCGATCTACCCACACTACATTTGCAATTGACTAGTAGATCACAATCGACATATTGAGCACCCCTGCACTAAGGAGATAAATAGCTCGCTGGAGATGGGACATACACACACTCCCTGCAAGAGACATTCCTGCAGACAAGACACCTGGAGCTATGCTAGATTGCTGGAGTTGAAGGAGCCAGGTGGAGACTCCTGCCAGCACTGAGATGCTTACAATGCCACTGGATCCACACGATTTCCCACCCACTGGCCTGTGATCTTCCTGCATTCAGTGTCATTGTATGTGTTTGGTGAGTCTGAAGAGGACTTTATAGATTGGTATCAGACATATGGGTTAATATTGGACTTATAGACTTGATCTGGACTGGGCTGGGATGTTTTCTCAATATTCAATTGCTCTTATACACAAAACTCTTTCCTATACACATGTGTGTGTTTATGAAGTTGTTTTACTAGTCTACCCAGACTAATACAATGTCAGAAGAGACTTTCAAATTTGCTCTTAATCATAGATTAACTAAAACAAATAGAAGAAAGAATAACGTCAAAGAGCTGAATAGAAAATTTCAAAGGGAGGCCTGAGAATACAATGCCAAATATAACAAAATGGGGAGGGACCTGGTATTAGAAAACCAAAAGGGAAATACATGTACAGCATATCTGAAACTGAAAGAACTCAAGAGAAAATCCAAGCATGAGTTACAATCTTGAAAGTATCTGTAGGTAAAATAATGAATGATGCAGAAAGCATCAATAAAAGAATGAAAAAATACACAAATTCACTGTACCAAAAGAACTAGTCAACATTCCCCCATTTCAGAAAGTAGTATATGAGCAAGAACCCATGGTGCTAAAAGGAGTTCAAGCAGCACTGAAAGCATTAGCCCAGGAACTGATGGAATACCAACGCAAATGTTTAAGCAAACTAAGGAAGCACTGGAAGGACTCACTTGTCTCTGTCAGGAAATCTGAAAGACGGCCACTTGGCCAACTGACTGGAAGAGATCCATACCTGTACCCATTCCAAAGAAAGTTCATCCGGCATAATCCTCAAACTATAGAATAATATGTACCTCACCAAAGTTGAAGTTCAACAACAGTGCCAACAGTACATTGACAGCATACTGCCAGAAGTTCAAGCCAGATTCAGAAGAGGACATGGAACATGGGATATCATTGTTGATGTCAGATGGATCTTGGCTGAAAGCAGAAAATACCAGAAAGATGTTTACTTGTGTTATATTGACTATGCAAAGTGATTCAACTGTGTGGACCATAATAAACTATGGATAACATCGAGAAGAATGGGAATTCCATAACACTGCATTGTGCTCATTCAGAACTTGTACATGGATCAAGAGGCAGTTGTATGAACAAAACAAGGGAATGCTAAATGATGTAAAATTAGGAAAGGTGGGTGATAGGGCTATATTTCTCACCATATGTGTTCAATCTGTATGATGAACAAATCATCAGAGGAGCTGGATTACATGAAGAAGAATGTGGCATCAGGATTGGAGGAAGGCTTATTAACATCCTGCTGCGAGACGCAGATGGCACATCCTTGCTTCTGAAAGTGAGGGGGCCTTGAAGCACTTGCTGATAAAAATCAACCTCTCATATGGATTATGACTCAATGTAAGGAAGACCAATATCTGCACTACTGGACTAATAGGAAACATCATGATAAATGAAGAAGAGGTTGAAGTTGTCAAGGATTCTCTTGGATCCCCAATCAATGCTCATGGAAGCAGCAGTAAAGAGATCAAAAGGCATGTTGCAGTAGGTAAATCTGATGGACAAGACCTCTTTAGAATATTGAAAAGGATGTTACTTTGATGACTAAGTTATGCCTGACCCAAGCCATGGTATTTTCCATTTCCTCATATGCATGTGAAAGATGAGCATTGAATCAGGAAAACCACAAAAGATGCATTTGAATTGTGGTACTGGCAAAGAATATCGATAAAACCACTGGTTGCTGAAAAACAAAGTAATCTGTCTTGGATAGCAAGACTTGGACTTACATACTTTAGATAGGTTGTCAAGAGATACCAGTCCATGGAGAAGGACATGATGCTTAGTATGGTGGATGGGGCAGTGAAAAAAGTAAAGCCCTCAAGGAGAAGAATTGACACTATGACTGCCACAATGGGTTTGGGCATAGGAACAGTTCCAAGAATGGCATAGGACCATGCAATGCTTCATTTGGTTGTGCATAGGGCCACTAGAGCATGGGTCCAACTGGATGGTACCCAACAGCAACAACCACAATGCATGTGAAAGTTGGACATTGAACAAAGAAGACTGAAGAAGGATCTATGCATTTGAATCGTGGTGATAGACAAGAATATTGAAAGTACCGTGAAAAACCAAAAGGACAAACAAGTCATTCTTTGAAGAAGTATTTATTACCCGTGTGCTCCTTAGAGACAAGAATGTTGAAACTTTGTCTCATATTTTGGACATGTTTTCAGGAGAGACCAGTCCCTGGAGAAGGACATCATGTTTGGTAAAGTAGAGGGATGCTGAAGGAGAGGAAGGCCCTCAAGGAGATTGGTCGAAATCATGCCTGCACCAATGGGCTCAAGCATAGGAACAATTGTGAGAATGGCACAGGATCAGACAGTGCTTCCCTCTGCTCTGCATAGAGTCACTATAGGTTGGAACAGACTCGAAGGCACCTAACAAAAACAACATATGCATGTGACATTTGGATTTGAAACAGTGACCTGCTGAATTGTGTATTGACCGAGGAAGTTGCCACTTTACCTGACAGACTTGGAGTTATTTACCTCTACCGCCAGAAGCCTGCTATCAACCCGCCATTCTTGGGTTCACCAGTCTTTGTTGCTACAAAATTCAAGAGAAGCTTCCTGACTGACACCTGACCCAGGGCCTTTGGACTTTCCCACCTTTACAATTATGTGAGATATTTTCTTTATATACATACACCTGAGAAGCAAAACAAGTGTATGTGCCCATAAAGAACTCAACCTCAGGACCTAGGTAACCATCTTAAACAAGAAAATACAATCCCCCAAAATAGAAGGACTAGTAGCATGGGAGAATGATTTTATAGTCTCAAAATAGAGTAGTGTTTCCAATTAGCAAAAAAACCCTAAGAAACAAAAGAATAAAAACTGATTAATTTGACCATATAATGGGGCATTTCTACATATCAAAATATACCACAAACAAGACAAAAGACAAACAAGTAATTAGTAAGATAATAATTAAATTGTGTATCCCAAATCAAGAGCCAATATTAATTTATAAGGAGTTTCAAAAGGTAAAAAGAGCAACCAATTCAATAAAAATTAAAATGGCTAATGGATAAAAAGAACAGAAATTTAAAAGAATTTTTAAAATGTATACAATGTTCCACCCCACTCCTAATAAGAGAAATAAAAATTAAAGATTTGAAAGGTTTTTTCACCTCTCACTGGCAGATATCTAAGAGATATTAGCACTCTCTTGGCTAAATGAAATGAAGTCAACTAATGTGGCTCTCCTAGCCATAATCCTTATATGATATACTATAAATTCTGCCTTCTATGCCTGTGGCTATAGGATGGAGTTCATTGCTATTCTACTGTCAGGATTAAGGTGGGATATATTTTGAGCCTCCACCTTACCAGAAGGTGTGAACCAACTAACCAGCCTGTTTCCTTAGGTGTCTGATCTGTTGGAAAATAAAAGCCACATCTCCATCAAAGCCACTCCTTGGTGTATACGAGCCATCTCAAAAGCAGAGAAAGAAATCCCATAGCCATTGGACAAAGAGCATGTTTGAGATCTTGGTCTGAAGTGGCAGAGAGTCGGGAGAGGTGGCAGGACAGAAACCATTGGACAGAGCAAAGAACCAGCCTGAGACTGGAGGCTGAGGCAAGGAGGACATGAGACAGAACAGAGAAGTGGTGCCAAGACTATTAGACTGTGAGGCAAACCAGCGAGGGAGCTTCCTAGCCTACGGAGCCAGAGATCTGAAGACGCAGAAATAGAGCTGCCTACTGGCTGAGGAGAGGTGTTGCTGTGGACCAATGACAGTATCCTTACTGCTCGCTGACTTTAAAACGAACCTCTGAACTTCCCTGCAGACCTGACGTCCACTCCATCATTATGTTTGGTCTATGCGGCCATTGGGAGGCATTATCAAACCCAAGATAGAAGCAGGATGCCCTGAGAGGAACAGGTGGGATCAGAACAGGGAAAGGAGAGAAGGAAGAGGCATGTCTGACCTTGGTCTCGTGCCAATAGTGAAGCCAGAGGAGGTCGCATAGAGCCTCCATGCCATTTTCACATGAAGGCACATTTATTCACAATGGTGTAAATGTGAATCACAATAGTTTTTTTGCAAAAAAAATTTAGCCTATCTGCCAAAATAAAAATATATATTTGGTCCATAAATTCTACTTCTGGAAATGCATTCTGCAGATTTACTTGCATATGTTGAAAATAACACAAGTCAAAGGATACTCATTATAGCATTTTGGATAAGAAAAACATAATTATTTTAATGGGTATTTGGATAAATAAGCTGTCATTCTTTCATTTAAGTATTATTCAGTCACCGAAATGTATAAACTAGCTCCATAGATATTGATGTGAACTGATAAAGATATATGAAGTGATACATGGGATATACGAACAATGGGCACATTGTTATTGTTGCTGGGTGCTGTCAAGTTGGTTCTGACTGATAGAAACCCATGTGGCCATGTAGAGATGTACTTCAGGTTAGGTGGATACAACTTTAATGTAAGCAGATTGCCAGGTATTTCCCCTCAGAGTCCCTGAGTGGGTTCAAACTGCCAACCTTTCAATTAGCAGCTGGGTTCTCTAGAGAAGCAATACCAGTGAAATAGGTAGATGATAGATCAACTGGGGTTGGATGATGATAGATCATTGATGGAGAGGTAGGTAGGTAGATGATAGATAGATACATGATAGATGATAGATAGATGATAGATGATGATGATAGATAGATAGATAGATAGATAGATAGATAGATAGATAGATAGATAGATAGATAGATAGATAGATGATAGATTGTTAGTCCAGGTAGACTTGAGAAACAAATTCATAGACACTCATGTGTAAGAGAAAACTTTATATCGGAGAGTAGTTGTACATTAAGAAAATAACCCAATCCAGTCCAGATCAAATCAATAAGTCCAATATTAACCCATATGTCCAATAACAATCTATAAATTCCTCTTCAGACTCACACAACACATGAAATGACTCCAAATGCAAGAAGATCACAGCCCAGTGGGTGGAAAGTCTCCTGGATCCAGTGGCAGTGGAAGCATCTCAACACTGGCAGGGGTCTCCATGTGGCTCCTCCAGCTCCAGGGCTCTAAGGTAGCTCCATGTGTCTTCTCAACAGAAATGTCTTGCAGGGAGTGTGTGTGTGTCCTACCTCCAGCGATCTATTTATTCCCTTAGCTCCTCCAAATGAGGTCATCAAGCTGCAACCTGATTGGCAGGCTAAACTCCACCCCTTCACTTGTAATAGTCTCAAATTGACAACAGATTATGTAGCTACCACAGATAGATAAAGATTTATTTCAACAAAATGCCTCATACAACTGTAGAAGTGGGCACAAGTTCTGTAAGTGAGTTGCTGGTTAAGCTGGAAGCTTTACCTGACTCATGAGACTTCAGAGCCTGATGAAGCCATGATTGGAAGGCAAACCAGAGGCTGATATCTAGCCGCATTGTTGAATGCAAGGTCAGCAGGCCAGGTTTGTGACTGGAGAAGTAGATGGATCCAAGTCAGATGATATGTTGTTGATGATGCCAAGAGTTGCCAATACGATAGACTGTTGGCTCAAGTCTAAAGAACCAGAGCTCTGTGAGCCATATACTCAATTCAGACACAATGAAAAGCAACCCGTGTTCTCACAGGGTTCACTCGTGTAGGAATCCGGCCACGTCCCTGAAGAAACTTCTTTTCAGTTGCCTCAGGGCTGTAATCGAAATTGGTCTTGTTAGGTGATGTTGGGTGGGGTCTGACTCATGGAAACCCTATGTACAACAGAACAAACTACTTCCCAGGCCGCGCATCCTCACAATTATTTTTATATTATAGGTCATTGGTGAGACCACTGCATTCATTTTCCTCAGTCCCGACTTAAACTTACATATAAGCAACTGTCTTTTCCACAGTTGGCCCCTGGCCTGGTTTTAGCTGCTGATATTAATTGTCTCCATGTCTCTTCTCACATACGGAGTCAATTTGATTTCTGTATATTCCGTCTGGAGAAGTGCATATGGATAGTAATCATCTGTATTGTTGAAAAAAAGGTATTTCCTATGAAGAAGTTGTTGGTCTTGTAAAATTCTAGCTTGCAATCTCCAGGCTTGTTTCCATCACTAAGACCACGTGTTCCGACTATTCCTTCCTCTCTGTTTCCAACTTTTGCATTCCACTCACCATTCATTACCAATGCATCTTGATTGCATGTTTGGTCAATTTCAAAGGGAAGACATTGGTAGAATTCTTCATGTTCTGCATTACTAGCTTTAGTGTTTGGCTCATAAATTTGAAGAACAGTTGCACTGATTGGATTTTCTTATATTTAGATGGATATTATCCTACAACAGACAATATTGTACTTAAAGATAGATCTTGAAATCTTTTTGTTTTCACAATGCGTGACCACGATTCCTCCTGAACCTGTCATTCCTGGCATAGCAAGCCATGTGATTGTGATTCAAAATGGCCAATGCCATTCCATTTCAGCTCACTAACACCACAGATATCCATGTTTAAGCATTCCAGTTCATATGTATTGACTTCCAATATTCCTAAATGCATACTTCATACATTCCAAGTTCTGATTAAGAGCAGGTTTTTGCAGCTGCTTCTTCTCCTTTTGAGGTGTGTCTTACAGAAAGTCATCCATGTCATCGTGGTCCACTCTACTTTGAGAAGGCAGCTCTTCCTCGGTTATATTTTGAGAGCCTTCCACATAATATCACTCTATTAGATGATATTCTACTCATGGGATTTTCCATACCCAACAAGATCTTGTTGTACTCCATAAAGTTTTCAGTGGTTAAATGCTCTGAAATCAACAGCCTATTTTTTTCCTTCCTATTCTATTCTTCGCCTGGAAATTATGCTGAAACCTGCTCAATTTATGTGGCTCTGCTGGTTTTTGAAATGCCAGTGGCATAGCTTCCAGCATCACCACAACACACAAGCCGTCAGAGGCTCACAAACTGACAGAGAAGTGGTAGTGGTCTAAGTAACGGGTTTGAATTCTACCCGAGCCTTGTTACCATCACGTGGCTGTTCAAGCAGATGGACTTGATGACATTGTGTTAGGTCACAGCATGAAGGGTTGCGAGGTCTCAACTGCCAACCACTAGAACCTTGGTCCAACCAACTTGACATAAAATCTAACTATCATAGGAGCTGAGCACTTAACACTTGTGTTACCAGAGCATAGGATACTACAGATTGTGTTTAAGGGGAAACACACACGTTCAGACATACATACATATAAAGGAGCAGAGAACCTCTAGGTATGTATGGATAAGACACTAGAGGCTTGTCTCTGTGGAAAGAGGCTTGGGACTTGACGGATCTGGGTAAAATATTTGCCTTAATTTGCCTCCCAATGAGTATCTTTGTTAAAATTTAAAGCGTATCCTTTCCCTCAAGGAAGTCTGCTAAGAAGGATTCTCATTTTTATGTAAGGGTACTTCTTGAATAACCCTTCCGAATTAGTGACTAGATGCAAAAAAATAAAATAAATAAATAAACTTTTCCGAATACTAAAATATCTCTTTACATATTGAGTTTCAAGTCTGAGAAATTCAGATCATAAAGTTTTACTATTATCCATGTCAAAGATACCATGGAAGTATGTGAAATGGGAAATTCTGGGAGTTGGGGAAGTACCAGGAAATGAAAAGAATAAAAAATTTTAAATGAGTATTCTTAATGTTCTTGAGGCCAAAACCCCAAGGAGATAGGTAGAAACATTTAGATTGGAGTCTGGAAATTCTGGGCCAGATTTCCTAGTCTGGTTTAATTTGAGTCCATTTAGTTTAGTTCAGTTTCTAAGCATCCACAGAGAAAATTTCAAGCTTGTCAGAAACCTCACGATCATCATAGTAGACAAGCAACAGGAACTTACAATATGTGAGCTTTAGATTCCATTGTCAGTATCCCCTAGATTATTTATAGCATGGCAAGGATCCAGATTTTTATGTGTGCTCTGATGGGAAGACAGTAAACAGCAGGATAAACTTCTGAATTTAAGGAGAATGAGGTAGGATTGAGAAAACTATAAGGCAAGAGATCCTGAAATTAGAGTCACGGAAGGGACCACACACCTCCGTGTGGGTGCCAGTGCCATACCCACGGGGCCAGACACAGACCATGAACTCTAGCCCAGCCTGCAGCACCAAACCACATCAACCGACTTGCCAGGGAGAACAGAAGAAAGCATGCAACGTTGACCTTCTGTTAGCTTTCATGAGAAGACCTGCAGGTTTCAAGACTATTATTTTGTTGTGGTCTGACAAGCATAGATTGAGGATGCTAAATAATGATTTCTCTATTGTTAAGGGAGATCTGTCCTCATCCTAAAACAATGAATGACTTAAGCCAATGGATAAGGACTCATCAACATAATTTAAGGAGGTTGTAAAATACAGTTTTAATGAATTGCTTTACTTACGTCAGTGCACCATTAATGTTCCATAAATCACCTAAAATTCTGTTAGAGCTAAGAAAATATATGTATTCTACTATACATCCTGACTATAATGTCATAATTATCAATATTTTTGTCGATGGCTAATAAATATTACACATTTGAAAATGGGAAATACATTTTCCCTTATAAGTGTACCTAGATAGAAACTGTACAAGTATAAGAAATGTCAATACTTCCTATTTGTTTGGGATCCACTTTCCTCTGACCTTGAACATACAGCCAATATTCCAATAAAATATCCATTTTTAGTTTCAATTGGTGTAAAAATATCAACATGTCAATTATCCAAAGGGTGTGTTTTGGTGAGTGGGTATATGTAAGATCTATATGCAAAGCATATAGTACATAAGATCTATATACATAACAGTCAGGTACAGCAGCAATCAACTATGTATTTATATTGCTTTGGGACATTTCCAAATATAATATGAATGCTCTTGGAAACCTCAAAAGTATCTCTTGCTTTGTATATTCATCAAAGTGCTGGAAAATTATACCAAGAGCAATCAGATAAGACAGTTAGTATGGCTGACTCCAGTGTGACTGCTTACTCCTCCCTCTAAGATTAATTACAGCTAAATTGATGTTATCAGCATTGATTAATTCACAACTTAGGTGCAAAATAAATGAACTAAGCAAATTGGAATTGGCACTAAAAATTCTTAAACCTCAGCAAAGTCTCCCAATCATGATAACTATTATGCACAGGACAATTTCTCCCATATGATAGTTAAAATTCAAAGCTAGAGAATTTACTTTATGTTTACATATAGGTATATTTTCAAACAAAACACTAAATGTAACAGATTATCTTAGATGCGTGTGCTTAGAGAATGTGTGAATGTGTTTACACACACAATGGTCACAAATCTAATTTACTCAAACAAATACAAAATGTTTTCTTCCATCCTGATCTTTGTAGTACTAGTTTTACAACCTTAGATTAGGTTTTATAACAACACAAATCGCTATAAAAAAGAGCATATTTCAAGCTGCTTTTCTCTTATGCACAAATGAAGAGAATTATAACTATTCTATGAATCCATTACACAAAATAGTAACTGAGAGAGTGTAAACACTGTGATGGGTATACAGTGACTTCCGGCAACATCCAGCACTGCTTCTAATACCTGCTCCTGAATAGAGAAGGGGCTGTGTGGTAGAAGGCTCTTCATACTCTCCTCCATATTTAGCTTAATCACTAGCTACTGCCACTGAATAAATTCACACACAAAACGACCCTAGATAGGGTTTCTAAGACAATAAATGATACTGAGGGAGGAAGGCCAAGCCACACTGAAGGTAGTAGCCAAAAACGCGACTCCAATAACTGATGGAATAGCAATTTAAAAGTTTCAACAGTTAGATGAAGCACCAGAAACACTCACTCACTGCCAAGAAATTTTGATAACAGCTACCTGGCCAACTCACAGGAAGAGATCTATATTTCTACCCAATCCAAAGAAAGATGACCCAACAGAATGTTCAAATTATAGAATAATATCATTAATATCAGAGGCAAGTAAAATTTTGCTGAAGATAATTCCAACAACAGTTGCAGCAATACACTGTCTTGGAGCTGCCAGAAGTTCAGAGTGGATTGAGAAGATGTGGAAAAAAGGATCTCATTGGTGATGTCAGATGCATATTACCTAAAAAGAGAGAACACCAGAAAGATGTTGAGTTCTGTTTTATTGACTATGTAAAGGCAAAATCTGGGTGGACCATAACAAGCTAAGGATAACGCAGGGGCAGTGAATTATTTAATGTGACTCTTCCAGCCAAATTATCTAACTCCCTTCCACCAAACTACCTTTTCCTGCAAGGGTCTGGTAAAAGGATAGAGGAAGAAAGCACTGATTGCATTCACCTGTGAGGAATTATGAACATGATTGCCTGGGATGCCATCCTGCTGTGTATTAGAGGAGCCAAGGTCAGTGGAAAGATGGCAGGGTGCCACAACTCCCAGGTGGGCAGCCCACATAGGGCCATCCCTGGAGGCAGACACAGAATCTGCGCAAACAGTAGGGGGAAGGACAAAAGAGAGAGAATTTCTTACAGTCTCTCTTATAAAAGGCCCATTACCCGCAAGAAGGCAAAAACAGGCTACAACTCAGTTGACAGGTTGGCCTCAACCCCTACCTCCACACGGATACCATCAAGGTGACCTAATACCTGACCATCACAGTACCGAACAACCACCACAAACTGAAGCATTATTGTGGTGGAGGAATCTGTGGTGAACATTTCTCAGAGTATTTGTTTGTGCTAAAGCTTTGGCAAACATTGCCACAATGTGTTATCATTCTTTGGCCCACCAGAAAGTCAACAAGCAAATGTTTTTAAGCATTTAAAAAAAAAAAAATGTTGCTCTGACCTGTTCACAAACAACCTGCTCTACTCTAACTGGAAAATTTTCATCACTTGGTAGCCAATTCTTTGATTGTTTCTTGTCTTTGACATCATACTTGCAAAGCCTATTACAGATCTGTCAAAAAATGCTGCAGGATCTTGTGGGTCAGTGGTCTACATGGGGCTGCCCTTAAGGCAGACACAGTGGCAGCAACAGGAAGGTGAAGGGGGCAAAAGAAAAATCATCTCTGCTGGATCTCTCTTTTATGTGAAAGGCCACACCCCCCTCCCCAAAAGAGACATCACCAGGCTACCACCTGATTGGTAGGTTGGACTCCACCCCTACTTCCATTCTGGTATCATCAAGTTGACATAAATCTAACTGCCATATAGCCTCATCTTTTTTCCTCAGATTGGCTCACTGCCAATCTCACAGTTAGTAGCTAGCCAATGCCTAACCCACTAGTGTGCCTAATAATTTGTTATAACTCTTCTACATTTATATTTCCAAGTATATAAAAACTAAAGGCCTAAGTAAATCCATAATTTGCACCTCAAGTAAACTGGTAATTGTTAGCAAAGATTATTAATGATGATTGCTACTCAAATGGCATTGAGACAGAAACAGGCAAATGTGTAACTCTTTTCAGAGAAAAGGCAAAGTTTCAGTACATTAAATATTCTCAAGAAACACAGAAATAGAACTATTGCAGCCATTAAAATTCATCTAGTACTAAGACATAATTTCACTGTAAGAATCATGGAGTGATTGTGATTGATTGATGTAGAGTGATGGGTTGGGGTTCAAACTAGGTTCTAGCTTTTAAAAAAAAGTTCTCTTGTTTGTTTAAAAACCTTACAATCGGTGTTATCCACCTGCCAAATTTTAAAAATTCACAATAATAGCTTTTAACTTTGTAGAAAGCCTTTTTCTATATCAAACAATCCCCCCCCTCCCAAAAAAAAAGACATACAACTATGTGGTGCTGATCGAGAGCAAAAGAGAAGGAAGGATATCAGAAATGCAAACAAGATAGTAGTCTACAAGAAAATAGTCCACGGAAACCACAGCCTCACTGAACCTAAGAGTAGGTAGTAATGATCCTTCCAATCAAGTCCACAATCGATGGGCCCTGATGGAATAGGAAAAAATGTGGAACAGAATGCCCTAGAAATAAAGATTAGAGGATTTCTCAAGAATACCCTAAAAATAAAGATTAGAGGATTTCTCAAGTGTACTACCCTGTCATGCTCTTCAAATCTTGATTGAAAACTAGCTCCTCAGGTCACCTTGTAGCTATATACCAACTTAAAAAATAAAAATACCTATGAATTACATGCCAAAAAAACTGTTTAAAATAAATAAAGAAAAGTCAAGAATGTCACCTATGTGTACCATCCAAACTAAGAAACCAAACCCACTGCCATCAATTTGACTCCAATGCATAGCATCACTATATAGCGTTTCTGAGGCTGTAGATCTTTAAAGGAGGAGACAACCTCATCTTTCTCTGGTGGACCAGCTGGTGGGTTTGAATAGCCCACTTCATGGTTAGCACCATCAGCTATACTCCTTTTTTTTTTAAATCACCTGTATGAATAACTAGACTAGTGGTAATAGAAGAAACAAAGAAACAATAGTGAATATGTTTCCACATTGTGAAGAATATGACCAGTGTCACTAAACAACTAGTTTAGAATGAGAATTGTTATAAATCTTTGTTGTAATCACAATTGTGTGTCCATGTATGTGTCTGTGTGTTTGTGTGTGCATGCGTATGTGGATTGGCTGGAATAAGTACATCGCTGTTTTGTTTTTCATTTCCTAGAACAAAGATAAGATTTTATTCTTGCATGAAGCAGCAAACTAATAAAGAGGTCGAGGGTCCAGGCCCAATTCCAACTGCATGGACAACCCCCCCAGCCCCAAGGAATTCACTTCAGAGGACAGCACTGAAGCTACAGCTCAGGGAGAGGGACATGTCTGATCAAAGCACACAGGAGCAAATGAAGGGGGTGGGGGGCACATCCTGGCTCACCAACCAATGCCCAGAGAGAACCAGAGGGCTGGCCCCACCATGAAACACAACATCCCTCACTGACCCATAGTGCTACGGGGACAACACTGGAGACATATTGTAGGAATTGTGCCCAATCTGACCCCACCACACCAAGGTGAAACACTAAGGTTGTGCAACAGAACAGCAAAGGGAGCAGAGCAATGAAGTCCCTGGGGAATACCTAAAATAGACTGTGGGGCCAGGGCATCGCACCCCATCAGACCTGACCAGAAGACACTCCTAAGATCAACAAACAGACCTGTAAATATTTATAGGCTTTTCTCTTTATACATCATTGGTTTTTGTTGTTGTTTTGTTTTCTTTTGTTGCTTTGTTTTGCTCTGTCTTGTTTTTGTGCTTATTATTGTCTCAGCATAACTATCTAGATAAGATAGACAGGATAAACAATACGGAGGCGA
>NW_022111373.1:16622954-16624559 GCF_000313985.2 Echinops telfairi
TTTTTTTTTTTCAGCATTGATAAGGGGAAAAATAAGTATATACACATAGTGAATTAATAATAAGCAAGTTCTATACTGTCAACAATTTAAGTGTATACCAGCTTCTTTCAAATGAAAAATTCTGACTAAGGGAAAAGATTATTGACAATAATAAATGGCAGTTATCCCTGCATCATTACTAGAGCCACATCTGATGAATAAGGTTGTGTTCAAGATGGGTAATTTGATTTGGGGTCCAAAATGAGCTGTAACTATAAAGTAATTAAATTGACATTATTAATGACTTGCAAGCTGGCTCTTAAATCAATTCCAAGCCATTGAAATATTTATATAACTACCCAAAATTTTCTCGGAGAGCCTTTATTTCCATATAAAATTGCATATAAAATGTGCATTTATGTATTAAATATTTTATTTCTTATAATCAAGATATGTTGTAATCCAGCCATTCAGCAAATATTTGTTGAATTCCTAGGTGCTAAGAACTGTCCTAGGCACTAAGGATACTACCATGGATAGTATGTTTTTTTAAAGAGATGCTTGCCCTCATGGAACTTACATTTTCATAAATGGAAACACACAAGGAACAAAGTAAATAAGTAGATTGTGTATTATATTGAATAATGATAAGTTGTATGGAGAAAAATAATTCAAAGCAAGAAGTGAAATAAGAAGAATGGTTCAATAACAGCTGGCCAGAGAGGACCTCAATTAGGTAACATTTGAGAAAACACTTAAATGAAGTGAAAAACAAGTCATGAAGGAAAATTGTTTTAGGAAATACCGACTAAACTCATAAAGTCAATGCCCGTGTGAGTTCCCCAAATAGTAAACTGGAAAGTAACACATATTTAGGGGACGAAAAAGGCTAAGTAGCTACATAAAGAGTTCCAGATAGAGATTAGGAGATGAGACAAAATTGGTACCAGAGGGTCAGGCTAAGTAAATTCCTTCATACCATTTTAATAATTTCACCTCTTAATGTAGTTCAACGAAGACCCATTTGTATAGTTTGACATCATTTCATTTGTATTTTTAAAGGATCATAGTGGCTGCTATGTTGAAAACCAAATGAGGAGCATCATATGCAGAAGCAGTGTGACCAAATGGAAGGCCAGTTCATAAGAGATCATAGTTTGGACCAGTAGATTGTGAGGGAAATGGTTACAAGTGGTCAACTTCAGGATGAAACTGAAGGATCAAATCCTGTAGAATGTACTGTCAGATTGGATATGAAGTGGGAAAGAAAGACAGAAGCTAACCACGAGCAATTGCAGGAAGCAGTTGATTATTTAAAGACAGACTGCAAATAAAGCCTAGTTAGGACAAGGAGATTGGTGGCTAAATTGGGATTTACAAAGCTATCATTCTTATTATATAATCTAGTAATACTAGTCTGAAGATGTGAATTGAGGTAGAAGCTTGAAGTAGAAGATTGAGAGTCATGACTCTATTAGATAACATGAATAATTTGATTAAAGAACTCCTCCATATCACAAGAACATTGTTCTAACCATTCAGCAGTCTGAGATGCTCACCTGCCTGGCACGATCACTGAAGACAATGGGTGCACAAGAAAATGTGGTGAAGAAAGCAGATGGTGCT
>NW_022111373.1:16625638-16632874 GCF_000313985.2 Echinops telfairi
GGGGTGGGGGAACGAGGAGAAAGGGGGTAAAATGAGGAGCTGACACCAAGGGCTCAAGTGGAAAGCAGGTGTTGTGAGAATGATGAAGTCAACATATGTACTAATGTGCTGGACACAAATTATGTATGTATGGATTGTGATGAGTTGTATGAACCCCTAATAGAATTATTATTTTAAAAATTTTTTTAAAAAGAACTCCTCTATAGTGCCTCCTCCTGTCCCATCATCACTGTCCCCCTTCTTCCACCTCTTAGTGCTTCCTCTCCACTAGCTTGGTGTTGCTCTAATACTCCCAAGATCTCTACCCTCTCCTAGATGCTGGTTCTACTTCCCTAGTTGTTCCCCTGTCCATGATGCCATCGTTCACCACACTCTTCTCCCCACCTCCTTCTTCCCCCTTCATCTTCCAGGGCTACTGGCCCCATCGCCTTCTCCCTGAGCTTCCCTCCCATGTCCAACCCATATAATTAGGCAAACCATCAATGTCCTAGTCTTATTGTTCAGAAACAATAAGAAAACATGTGGTTGAATGAAGAAAAGGAAAGAGAAAAAGATGAGAGGGGGGAAAAAGAAAGAAAAACCCTAGATAGGTTCAGGTCTGTTTGTGGGCCCCTATGAGACCCACCCCACTGGTCCTGAGGGAGATCTGGAGGCTGCCCCTCACCCAAAGTCCATTCTTGGGGCACCTCAGGGGCTCTGTGGCTCAGCTTTACTCCAATTGCTGTTCTGTTATACTTCATTCCCACACTGTCTCCCCATCATGTGTCCCCATTATTTTCCCCTGTCTCCATATGCTCCAGTTAGGGAACAACATGTCTTGAGTTGTTGGCAGTCCCACAGTCCTCTCTGTGCCTTAGCAGCTCCATACAAGGACCTCATCCTCTGGGCTTGGTGTGGCCATTTGGAGTCTAGCCCGACTGCCCCTTTCTCCTTTTCCTTCTTGGTTTACTTCTGTCTCCATATGATAAGTTGGTTCCTTTCCCCCACCAGAAGGTCTAGTGTCATTCTCTTCAGCACACACTTCCAGGGTGGGTTCAGGCTGGTTCTGGTTGGGGCCTGCCCTGTAGTGCAGTCTTTTCATGCATTCCTCCACATGTTATGTTGACCTCCTGATTTGGAGTGCCATGGTGGGGTCTGTATGCACATTCCACTTCTGTGGAGACACAACCAATACTCTCCTCCTGGGTGGGTTAGTGCCCTGTTCCCCCCATGTCATCTCCTCAGTTTCTCCTCACCCCCATTTTCCCTCCTCCTTCCCCCTTTCCCCTTCTTTATGTTGGACTCACATGTACCTCCCTGGGTTTGGTCTGACCTCCCCTCAACTGCCTATGCTTCTACCAGTATATTGTGAGATAAGTGTCTTTTCTTCTATTCCTGTGGGGGACTAATGTTATATCTGCCCTTTTGAGAATGGCTTACTTCGCTTAAAATTCCTTCCAACTCTTCCCATGAAACAATGTGTTTCATATGATCATCCATGCTTTTTAGTGCTGCATAGTACTCCATTGTGTGTGTGCGTGCCAGAGTTTACTAATCCACTCATCTATCAATGAAAGTTTAGGTTGTTTCCAACTCTTTGTGATTGTGAATTATGCCGCAATAGACATCAGAGCGCAGATGACTGGTGGTCTTTTATTTCTTACCTCCTCTGGGTATATATATATGCCCAGGACAGGCATGGCTGGGTGGGACAGGTAGAGGCAAAAGGAAACAGTGGCAAGTTCTAGAAAGCAAAGGCATTGATAGGGAGATTAACAGAGGTGTGCACTTATGTAAATACATTAATCCATAACAATAGTGGTATTGGGCTATGTACAGATATCTATAAGGCAATAGACTGAGGCTGCAGATGGGCCTTGGGCCTTGGCTCATACCTTCCCTCAATACAAGAACAGTTTGTTCTAACAAATTGGCATTCTGTGATACTTACCCCCCCCACACACACACCCCAAACACAACTGCATGATCTCTGAAGACAAAATGGATGCATAAGTAGATATGCTGAAGACAGATGGTGCCCGACTATTAAAAGATATAGTGTCTGGGGTCTTAAAGGCTTGAAGTTAAACAAGTGGCCATCCAACAGTGAGGCAACAAGTCCACATGGAAGAAACATACCAGCCGGTGCCATCATGAGGTGTCATCAAGACTGGGCAACAGACATCAGAACATTCATAACAAACAGTAAACAAACAAACAAAATTGCATTGGTGACCATGGAGAGGGGTAGAAACGGAGATCCAAAGCCCATCTATGGACAATGTAACATCCCCCTACAGAGGGTCACAGGGAGGGGATGAGTCAATCAGGGTACAGTAGAACCCTAATAGGTCATGCGATATACCTCTGATCCCTTGAGCCCTCTCACCCTCTGCTATCACGACCCCAGTGCCAGTTCCCAATCTAGACGAGACGGGAGTGTGTACATAGGTACAGGCAAGAGATAAAACTCACAACACATGGAGCCCAGGAACAGGAGTGGGAATAGAGATGCCAAAAGGGGTAGGGAATGCGGGGAGAGGTGGGGAGGGAGGGGGGCATCGATCACAATGAATAGCACATAACCACACACCCCCATCCAGGGGGAAGAACAACAGAAACCAAGGGTGAAGGAAGACACCAGTCAGTGTAAGATTTGAAAATAATTAACAATTTACAATCAATCAAGGGGCCACAAGGGCTGTGGGAGGAGGGAGGGAAAAAAGAGGAGCTGATCCCAAGGGCTCAATGGAAAGCTAATGTCTAAAAAAGAACGATGGAATGAATATATGTAGAATATGTCAGATACAATTGCTGTATGGATTGTAATGAGAGTTGTAAGAGCCCCCATAAAATGATTTTTTTAAGTAAATAAATAAATAAAATTAACACTGAACCTAAAAAAATAAAATAAAGAACTCCCCCATAGTAGAGTAACATGTTCACTTACAAAATGTTGACTGGTATAGAGAAAAATGTCTGCCCAGTGGGAAATTATTATTTATTATTTAATAAGACATTGTCTTACTTATCTGGTGCTGAAATAGCAGAAATCTTACAAGTGGCTGGCTTTACAGAAATTTCTTTTGTCTCAGTTCAGGCAGCTGGAAGGGTGAATTCAGGGCACTGGCTCTAGGGGAAAGTTTTCTCTCATTTTCAGCTATGGAGCAAGATCTGTATGTCTCCTGTCAACATCTGTGGGCCTGGATTCCTTGGCAATTGATCCATGTTTTGGCATCACTCACCCCCCAGGATCCAGAGGGTTCTCCGTACAACAAGGCCCACCAATTCAGAGGACACACTCCACTGCAGTGCTTCTATCTTGGTGTAATCAGGTCCTCTCACTCTCTGCTCCATTTTCTCCCCATTTATCTTTTGTAAGGCAAAAAGGAGGTTCAGGCCACACCCTAGGGAACCCTTCTTATATATGATCAAGGCTGTGATAGAAGTGAATGATGCATTTCACCTATACCTGGATCATCAATATAATAAACATTAAGTAATTCTCCTCATTACAACCTAGTCTCTCAGAGGACCAAGGAATAACTCATACATTTGCGTCACTGTGCTGGAGAAGAATACTAAAAGTATCATGGTCTGCCAGTAGCATGAACAAATCTGTTTTGAAAGAAGTACAGCTAGGATTCTCCTTAGAAGTGAGGATGGAGAGATTTGTTCTCATGTACTTTGGGCATATGATCATGCGAGACCCCTCACTGGAAAAAGGACATCCTGTTTGGTAAAGTTAAAGGTCGACAGAAAGGAAGATCTTCAACAAGATGGATTAACAATAGGAAATGTAATGGGTTCAACTCACAAAGACAGAGAAAGCCACCTGGCAATTGGACCTGAGGAGTCATCACATACCAGAAACAAAGAAGCTCCAGCCTGACCACCCAGCACTCTGCCAAATAAGGCAAAGGTTGGGTCCCAGCCAACCAGGAACAACCCCCTTGTTTTGAAAAGCTCCAGCCCTGAGCTCAATGCCCCTGCCAACATATAAGAAGGGCCTGCCAACTCTGGGCCAGGTTTTACTAGTTTCACGCTTTCCGTTGATCCTTAACTTTACCGCTCAATAAATCTGCTGTGCTGGCTCCTCCTACATGTTTGTTTGATCTCTGCTGTTGTCACCATGCCACTTAACCGAACTTGGTGCCTCGATTCTCCAAGAAAGGGGGTCATTGTATTGAACACAACAATGGGTTCAAATGTAAGGAAAATGATGAGGATGGAGCATGACCAGGCAATTATTCATTGAGTCAGAGCTCACTCAACATCACGTAAAGACAACAATCCTGCAGGATTTAGCACCTGTCATAAATGGAGGAGAAGCAAATCCTGAGGGGTAATTATAGTATTACATAGTTCACAAACTGCATCATTACATTACTGCCAAACCACGGAGAATTGTGGCACAGCCAAGTTGACACATACTTTGGGGAGACACAATTCATGCAAGACATGAACCTGATATATTTTTTTAATCTATATTAGTTTCCTAGGAGTGCCATAACAAAGTACCAATAATTGGATGGCCAAAAATGTACCATTCCTTTCTTTACAGTTCTGGAGGCTAGGAGTTAACAACCAGTGCAGCAGCTGTATTGATTTCTTGTGGAGACACTAAATAGCCATCAGTGTCTGTTTTTGTCTTCGTGTTTGGTGACTGCCAGAGATCCATCAAGTTCCCTATTTCATAAATGCATCACTCCAAATCTACCTGCCCGTGTCTTCATATGACCATCTTCTCTGAGTTTTTCTCTTTTATACATACATCATTCATATTAGATTTGGACCCATCCAGCTCCGATATGACCTTATGCTAACATAATTGAAAATAATTTTGAAGCCTTATATCCAAACAAGGTCACATGGGTACTTTGGATTCAGACTTCAACATAATTTGGGGGAAGGAAGAGACACAACTCAATTTATCATAGTATCTAACCTTGATGTATTAAGCTTCTTTTATTAAATTGCCTATAAACATATAGCTCCTCAAATGTCATCTAACCTAGTTTTAACGTATGTGTCTCCATCTTAATGAATAAGTTTAATGGAATATGGATAGATATCCACTATTTTCATTAAAGTTCTGATTTTACATTGTTAAAATTAAATTTTACTACTAGTGTTTAGTAAGATTGTCATCATAGTAAATGTAAATAGAGAGAAGATCCTAAGCCACTCCAATTTTGAAGTTAAAGAGATGAGAAATAATCAGAAAAGACATTGTCAGAATGAATAATGAGAGAAGAGATTGTGTCCTCAATAATGAGACAAGAGATTGTGTTTTCAAGGATTGAGTATGTCAAGTGCTGCTGCTAAATGTTGTTGTTGGTTTAATGAAGACTGAAGGTCCACCATGAAATTTAGCAATGTGAAAGTCGCCAGTGACCTTGACAAGGTCACTTTTGATAATAAAGTATTTGGAGTGGGTTTCAGAGGATGAATGAGGAGACTGAGGCTGGACAACTTATTTAGAGATTATTTTCTGCAAAGAAGATTCAATAACCTGGAGCATCTTTTTTTCCTTATTTTTTCTTTAATGGGAAGGAAGAGTAAGTTGTAATCTAATGGGGGAAACCCCCATACAAGGTACAAAGGGTGTTGCAGAAGATAAAGGTGGAGATAGAGGCTATTCTATTTTCCATACATTTCCTCATTAAAATGGGGGAGGGGATACTTTGAAAATGATAGATTTCAAAAACAACAACAAACTGTGTTATTCTGAGTAGACTAGAGAAACAAATCCATAGAAACGCATATATGCATGACGGAGTTTTTTATAGAGTAATTGTACATTAAGAAAGCATCCTAACCCAGGCCATTCCAAGCCCAGAAGTCTGAGATTAGCCCATATGTCCCATACCAATCTATAAAGTCCTCTCCAGACTCATGAAACACATATAATGACACTGAATGCAGGATGGTCACAGGCCAGTGGGTAGAGAGTCTTTGGATCCAGTGGCATTATAAGTATCTCAGTGCTGGCAGGGGCCTCCAAGTACCTTCTCTAGTTCCCAGGGCTCTGGGTCTATCAGCGTAGTTCCATGTGTCTTGTCAGTACAGAGTCCCCAAGGGAGAGAGTTCAGAGAGAGAGGGTCTGTCTCCCACCTCCAAGTTTAGGGATTCCCAGAATTCTCAGAAGGCTATGCCCACACAGAGGTCTCACTGGCTATGATCTGATTGACAGACTAGACTCCACCCCTTCACTCTTAATCCTATTAAGTTCCAAATTGACAGCAGATTATGTAACTACGATATAAACCAATTTAAAAATGACCTGAGATGGCATTATTCTAAGAAAGATACATGAATAGCCAATAAATAATAGTTCAAAATCATTAGTCATTGGGGAGCTGCAAATCAAAACCAAATGAGAGACTACATCGTATTTAGTTATCGGAAGGAGAAAAAAAAAACAGAAACAGAAACTAACAAGTAGTGAAAAGGACCTGGAGAAGGGGAAGCCCTCATGCCTTGTTGATGGAAATATAAAATGGTGAAGCTACTGTGGAAAACAGTGTATAAGGCTGAGTTCTCTTGAGTGGTAAAACAGGGAAGTGTACAGAGGGAGAGAAGGAAAGATTTATTTCAAAGAAATGGCTTATGCTGTTGTGAAGACTGAAAAGTCCTAAATCCAAGGGTCAGGGGTCAGGCTGGGAACTTCTTCGGACTCATAGTTTCCAGGGCTGGTGAACCCAACATCAACAAGTAAAATTGTTGATAAATGGGCTGCGGGAGTAGGAGAATTCCAAAATCTGCAAGATCAGATGGTAGACTCTGGTTGCTAACTGCGTGATCAGTAGTTCAAGAAAAATAGGGCTTCCTACTTCTCTAAAGAATTGCAGTCTCAGTGGGCCTCCACTCAAGTACTCCCTCAATGCAAGAATACTCTGTTCTATTAAGCTGGCATTCCATGATGCTCACTGTCCAGACACAACCGTTGAAGACAAAGTGGGTGAATAAGCAAATGTGGTAAAGAAAACTGATGGTGCTCAGCTATCAAAAGATATAGTATCTGGGGTCTTAAAGGCTTGAATATAAAAAAAGCGGCCATCTAGCTCATAAGTAACAAAGCCCACATGGAAGAAGTACACCTGCCTGTATGATCCGGTATCAGGCATCAAAGAACAAAAAATCATATCATTGTGAATGAGGGGGCAGGGGGAGCAGGGACCCAAAGCCCATCTGTAGGCAACTGGACATCCCCTTACAGAAGGGTCTCTAGGAGGAGACGAGCCAGTCAGGGTG
>NW_022111373.1:16633197-16638820 GCF_000313985.2 Echinops telfairi
TGTAAGACATGAAAAAATAATAATAATTTATAAATTATCAAGGGTTCATGGGGGGATGGGTAGGGAGAGGCAAAAAACGATGGGCTGATATCAAGGGCTCAAGCAGAAAGCAAATGTTTTGAGAATGATTATGGCAACAAATGTACAAATGTGCTTGACACATTGGATGGATGGATGGATTGTGATAAGAGTTATATGAGCCCCCAATGAAATGATTTTAAAAAAAGAATTGCAGTCTCAAAAGCTTACAAGGGAGGTTCAACTTGGAGTTGATGGCAGGGAGTGAATGAGACGAGGCAAATCTACAGACATCAAAGTTTATTCATGGTTAACAGGAAATGGGGAAGTCCTGTTGGCATAGTGGCTACATGGTAAGGTGCTAATGGCAAGGTCAGCAGTTCGAAACCACCAGTTGCTCCCTAAGAAAAAGGCTGGGCTTTCTACTCCTATAAAAATGTACTGTCTCAGAAACTCAAAGGGGCAGTTCTACCCTGTCCTATTGGGTCGCTATGAGTCAGCCTGCACTGGATGGCAGTGAGTTTGAGAAGTTTCAGGAATGGGGAATGGAGATGAGGAACTAGCACATAGAGGTCCTGCGTTTCTGTTAAGGGTGATGAAAAGCTTGATATGTATTCATAGTTAATGCAATTAATCTCACAGAACTGTACATTTTAAAATGGCTAAAATGGCAAACTATTTTGTTATACATATAACAAGTTTTCAAAAAACAAAATCATGTTACTTCCTTTTTAACACAAAGAACATGCATCTTATATAGTTGAGGGCCAACTATACCCTCTCCCTTCCTTATTTTTCTATGCATGCTGAGCTAATTTTTTTCATAGCCACATGTAATACTAATCAGTATAATGTGCTTATAAATACCTGGGAGGCGGGGAGGGTACAGTTAACAAAAGTCATGTAATGTGTGTTATTTGTGTAAAAATACAATAATATTCAAATGAGTACTGCAGGTGTCTTATCCCAGCTCTCCACTGTCAGAAAAGATAGGTGCTTCATGAAGTCCCAAAAACTCTCAGAGCTTCAATGTTCTTGTTTTAATATGAAGCAACTGAATTAGGGTATCTAAAGATCTTCCAACCCCAGAGTTCTAAGATTCTCTTATCTTCCCAATTTATTTGATTATGAAATCTAAGAATATCTTTATAAAGTCACCTCGCGTCACTGGGTCTCCTTAGGCTACTTTTTAGATTACACAGCTATCCTGATGTATAGCAGTTAAAAAGAACACACAAGATGAGCAACAATTATGGGACAAGGTCGATGGGATCAGAGGCATCTGAGTGGATTTAACAGTAGGGTTTGGAACCATCCGGGTGACGTTAGTGCTTTCGTCTGGGGAGCATACAGTCTAACATTACTCTGGATGAGCAACTTATATCCCGAAACTACAGATGCCTCATTTTGGCAAGGAAACCAGATAAGCACAGGAAAAAAAAAAAAAGGATGAAAGAGAATGAAAGTTAGATTATTTCTAACATGATGATGTTATCTGACTGCAAAAAGCTACAATCTAAATGTAGCATGTTTTTGTTTTGTTTTGTTTACCTACAGGTATTTGATAACAATCCTGCGTGGTGTGAACTGTCACACGCTGTGGTACTAACTGAGAGGTTGAAGAAGGTTTGAACCCCCTCAGAGTCGACATAAAAGAAAGTGCTGGCAATTGGGTTCTGGAAGGTCCCCGCTATGAAGCCCCGTTCAGAAGAGTCCTGAGCTGGATCACACAGGGTCACTGCGAGTTGTCACCAACTCACCTGCAGCTCGAACTGGAATATATATTTGATAGACACTGGCAGATCAAAATCAACAGGCCTGCACCAAAATCAGCCTTCTCCTAATCCAATTCCGCATGAGTTTTCAATCTGCGTAGGTGGTTGCTCTCACCTGTAAACAAACTCAAAACTGAAGAAAAGGTTTTGACTCCTTCCTCTTTAGGACCCTTTCTTAGATCCAGTCATTTGCATGCATATTGGGCTACACACTGAGCCAAAAGTAAACAGCTCCAATCCACCAGTTGCTCTGCCGGGAAAGATGAGTCTTTCCACTCCCATAAAGATTTAAAGTCTCAGGAACACAAAGACCAGATCTACTATGTCTTATGGGATCAGTATGAGCTGGAATTGACTTGATGGCAGCGGGCTTCTTGCTGGTTTTTAGTAGATTTTATCTACGTTTTATTTCTGGCTCCTTCTCGTGCTATTGCTTGTGATCTTCCTGCTCACTTCCTGTTACCTTGAGCCTAGATGGCTCTCAGCCTTCCTAACTGTTTTATCTGCTCCCCACATTCCATGTTATGCTGCTTAGGAGGCAAAACTGGACCGAAAGTTCAAATATATGCCCTCAGTGGGTTGGCTGACCTAAGGACCATTAGCTAAATTAGTTACAACTCTTCCTGATATATGGTTTAATCCTTGTTTCCAGTGTGCTGGGATGAACACTCTGACCTGCAGCCTATTAAGATCCCAGCATAGTAGTGATAATAGGTCTTAAAATATACCCCTGTCTTTTCTTTTTCACACTGTTGTACAATTAATTATTCAAGCAGTGACATCTATAGTTACAGAGAGGATTAGATTTACTACAGCAGAACTGTAAAGAGCGGAGTCACTGCTCAGTGCTGATGTCACAGCTGTGTCTAGGGAAAACAAACAAACAAACAAATGATGTGTGGACACCTTGGGGCCAAAGACTCGGACAGGCTTAGTATGGGTTTCATTCTGAAGACCAGTATGGTCCCACAGTCTACACCACTCCTGACACTTGAATCTCTAACTATAAACATTGTGGATGAAATTTAACTGAAGGACTCCTTTGAGAAAGTAGTATATGGAAGGTGGAATAATATAAAGCCCCTGAACAGGTAGCTAATATCAACAGAGGTTAGATCTAGAAAAAAAGACCATAAAATTGCTTTCAATGGAATTTGTTTTGTGACCTGTATGGCTTATGTTTCATTCCATAGGATCTACCACATGAATCCCAGTAAATTCTACATATGTGATTGAGGCTTTTGAAGTATTGGGGCTCTGTAAAAGGCATTTGAAAAGGTACTAAAGGTAATATCAATGTTGTCAAACAATGATGTCAATCATATTCTAAGAAAGCTATCCACCTGACTTACTATGATGTATTTTTAAAAGAAAAGAGATGAAACATTTATAGAGGTAGAAATACAGGTACATACATATGTAAATATATTTATATTTAATAATAGGGACATAGATCTATGTACATATATTTATATGTTAAATATTAAGGTTGCAAATCGACATTGGGCCTCTACTCAAGTACTCCCTCCATGCAAGAACACTTGGTTGAAATAACCTGGAATTCTGTGATGCTCACCTTCCTGACACAATCACTGAAGACAATTAGGTACATATGCAAATGTGGTAAAGATAGCTGATGGTGCCTGGCTATCAAAAGATGTAGCATCTGGGGTCCTAAAGGCTTGAAGATAAACAAGCAGCAATCAAACCGGGAAGCAACAAAGCCCACATGGAAGAAGAGCACCAGCCTGTGTGATCAGAGGTGTTGGTAGGATCAGATACCAGGCATCAGAAGAGCCAAAACAAACAATCATATTGATGAAAATGATGGGGGACAGAGTGGAGACCCAAAGCCCATCTGTAGAATCGGACATCTCCTCACAGAGGGGTCACAAGGAAAGGACGAAACAGCCAGGGTGCAGTATAGCACATATGAAACATATAACATTCCTCTAGTTCTTTAATGTTTCCTCCTCCCCACCCACCCCCACTCTTATGACCCCATTTGTACCTTACAAATCCAGCTAGACCAGAGCATGTACACTGGTACAGACAAGAACTCTTGCGACACATGGAATCCAGGACACATAAACCCCTGAAGGAGAGACACCATGCGGGTAGGGGGCAGGTGGAGAAAGGGGGAACCCATTGCAATGGCTGATGTATAATACCCCCCCAGGGTGACAGACAACAGAAACATGGGTGAATGAAGACAGCAAACAATGTAAGACATGAAAATAATAATAATTTATCAAGGGTTCATTGGAGTGGGAGAGTGGGGGAGTGGGGAAAATGAGCTGATACCAAGGGCTCAAGTAGAAAGAAAAATGTTTTGAAAAGGATGGTTGCAACATATGTATAACTGTGCTTGACACATGGATGTATGGATTGTTATAAGAGCTATAAGAGCCCCCAATAAAATGGTAAAAAGAAAAAAAAGGAAAGAAATGTCAAAGTTCAAGAAGATGATATGGAATATTAATGTTGGTGTGTATAGTTGGTCTTTAAACACTCTGGGGCTTAAAGGAATTGATCCCGTGTACAAATGAAAATCCTCATATAACTTTTGACCCCTGACAAGATTAACTACTAATGCTTTACATTACCAATAACATAAACAATTAAGACATATAGTACATATGAATTAAACTAAGTAAAGTGAAAAAAATGTTGCTACAAAACCATATTATTGTTCTTAGATTCCATCAAGTCAGCTTAAACTCACAGCAACTCTATGAACAATAGCACACGCAACACTGCCCAGTGCATGCAATACATGATTTTGATTGCTTGACTGATTTTTTATTCCATGCACATTGATTATGAATCCAAATAAAACTAAAGCCTTGACGAAGTCAATCTTTTCTCCATTTGTCATAGTGTTGTCTGTTGATCCAGTTGTGAGGATTTTTATTTTCTTTAATTGAGTTGCAATCCATACTGAAGGCTAGGTTCATAGATCTTCATCAGTAAGTACTTCAAGTTCTTTTCTCTTTCAGCAAGTAAGGTTATATCATCTACATATGGCAGGTTATTAATAAACCATCCTGAAATTCCGATGCTGACTTCTTTGTATAGTCCAGATCCTCTTATTTATTGCTTAGCATACATATTACATAATTATGGTGAAAAGATACAACCCTGATGTGAACCTTTCTTGATTTCAAGCAATACAATATTCCCTTGTTCTGTTCAAACAGCACCCTCTTGGTTCATGTATAGGTTCCTCATGAGCACAATTATGTGTTCTGGAATTCCCAGTCTATGTACATTTGTCCCTACTGTGCTATGAACTACACAGTCGCGTGTCTTTGTATAGTCGATAAAACACAACTAAACTAGTAAACTTTCTGATATTCTCTTTTTTCAACTAAAACCCATCTGACATCAGCAATGATATCCTTTATTCCACATGCTCTTCTGAATGTGGCTTGAATTTCTGGCACCTGCCAGTCAACATCCTCCTGCAACCTTTTTTTAACTGGCTCCAACAAAATTTTATTCAGGAGTGATATGGATGATATTGTAGGACAATTTGGTCATTGTGTTGAGCCACCTTTCTCTGGAATGGGTACATCTTCTATATATCTTCCGTTGGCTTGCCAGGTCTTCCATCAGTTTGTTAAGACATTTCAATTGGCATTTTGTCAATTCCTGAAGTCTTGCTTTTCCCAATATTTTCAGTGTGCTTCTTATGTCAGCACTATCAGTTCTTGATCATATGATCACTCTTGAAATAGTGGAAAATCATAAAAACAGTTATTAAACAAAAATATGAACCTATTGTGTTCTCAACACATCCACCATCTAGGCCTGTACCATTGAGAAGG
>NW_022111373.1:16639056-16641958 GCF_000313985.2 Echinops telfairi
GGGTTTCCAAGACTATAACTTTTTATCGGAGTAGAAGCCTGATCTTTCTCCCTCGGAATGACTGGCGGTTTCAAACTGCTAACCTTGCTGTTAGCCACCCCGTCCATAACCCACTGTGCCACCAGGGCGCCTAAGGAGACTATGACAGATGTATTACTGAGAGAACTTGTCTGGAACTATGTTTCCATGTATTTTGTTTAGACGGAATTGTGCATGTCTTCCCTGAGATCCGACTAACAATTCTTTTTCACTTATCCACCTCTCCTGTGTTTCTATAATAAAGAAAATGGTATTAAGAGGAGAAAACATATTTACAGTGCTGCATTATATTTGATATCATAAGTTAATAGCACCAGTTTATAAGATGAATCATCTTTACATTGAGTAAGCTATGGAGAAGGAAAAAGAACAAGGACTTTTTTCACATGCAGAGGTGGAAGAGGCAGAAGGAAGAGGTTAGGAAGGAGAAGAGGACACAAGAGAGGCAGGAACATTCAAGGTAACTTTATGGAAAGATATCCTAATCCCTATCTGGTATATAAACATGTTTTGCTTTTTAATTTTTCTAAAAATGTTTCTCTATGGTATCAACCTCCTTTTATATTATAGTTTCAGAGCCTGTCTCATAGGAGGGCCCAATATGTTTACTGAGAAATAGTCATGTAAGAGTGAACCCATGTCCTTCAAACCTATGTGGTTGAAGGGTCAACAGTAATTTTATGTTTTATCATTTAGGTAATGTTGTAAATTGGGTAACTGGAAACTGTATTAACTCCAGATCAAATCTGTATATCGGAGAATAAAAATTATTAGAAACAATGTTAAATCATCTCTGGTTTAAAAGTGCTCAATTATTTCATATATAGATACTCATTACCATCAAATTAGCACTGACCTAGAGCGACCCTTAGGGCAGGGTAGAACTGCCTCTGTGAGTTTCAGAGAATAGTTCTTTACAGGAGTAGAAAGCCCGTCTCTCTCCCAAGGAGGGGTGGGCTGGTGATTCCCACATACTGACCTTGCAGTTAGCAGCCCAACAAGTAACCAAGATGGGCTCCTTATTCAAGTATAAATGAGACAAATTGAAGAATCAGCAATGGTACAAACTTCCATGAAAGCAGAGAACGCATTTGCCACTCTTCTCCAAGTTCTCACTGCCATTGAGTCAATACCAACTTGTAGCAGCCCTCTAAGACAAGGTAGGACTGCCCCCTTTGGATTTCCAAGACTTGACCTGTTTATGGAAGTAGAAAACACGGACTTTCTCCAGACCAGCTGGTGGTTTCAAACTGACAACTTTGCAATTACAGGCCAACGGGTAACTGGTATGCCACCAGGGCTGCGTTGTCAGTCATACAATACTAAAACTGCAAGCACTCCAACACTCAGAATGTAAAACGACAAAGGTCAGTGATATTAGGCAAAGTGACCTTAGTGTTATTTACCTTTTCATGGTAATTCAAGGCATATGAGTCCATGAACGCACACAAAAAATATTTTCCAGTTCCGAAGCCTAAATTGAACTCCTAATTCAAATAATATCTATTATGTGAGATCTTTTAAAAATGTGTTTATCCTCAAAAGAATTCTGAAAATGAGTTGCAAAAAAAGTATAACCTGCCTGCTCGGACACATAAGGAGGTTGCGACCTAGCGACGGGTTGTGGCTCTCCCTGCAGCGGCAACGCGCATGTCTGCCTGCTCCTGTCGGGAATGTGAATGCGCATCTGATTCATTCTCAGACTTGAGTTATTTGATTTGTTTATCTAGAAGAATTGAATTAATCAAAACTCCCTTTCTTTTCCCTATCATTACGTGGAGAGCCACGAGGACAAAATTTGAGAGAGATGTTTTGCTGGAGAGTTTTATTCCCAGTGTAATCTGGTAAATGATAAAATATCAACAAAATTACTGACCGTGTCAAGGTTGCTGACGGCTAACATGACAGGCAGCATCATTCAGGATCATTTCGTGGTGGGGTTTTTTCTGAGTTCGAAATAGTAGTTGTAAGATGGATAAGGTCATTTAAAGATGGTGACATGTGGTATCCGTTAACAAATGCTGGGTCGCATTTAAATTATGCTGAGAACAGCACAGAGGCAGGGCCAAATGTTTTTAGCCGTTCAAGCTTAATATCTTTTCCACTGTATGGATTTCCATCAATTGGTTCTATTAGGTAAATTACATCTGACCTTTATATCCCAGTAAAGGTAAATGCAATTTAAGAGTTTATGAGTATTGAAGGGGAGAGAAAGAAACACCACTGTACAAAGGAGAATTTGTGATACACTGACATAAATGGCTTTAACTAGATGCTCCCTGCATGTTCTTACGTACTACGGGCAATTGCATAGAGACAGCCAAGGGAATAAGAGGTTTCATTGTTGGTGTTATTGCTGGTTTGTGTGTATTTCCTCTTTAAAATAAATCACAGGCCAGGAGCCTAATTCTTTCACTTCAATTTCTCTCCTGGGAATCATCCTCATCCATATGTTAATACATACAGAATACTAACATCCAGCACTGCAAATACTCCACAGGTCAGGCATTCCCAGGCACGGTGATGGCGTACTTTCAGCAGGACTTCGAAGGTATTCCTAAGCTTTGTCCCTATGTCCCTGTGGAAGAGATACACAAAGTGATGTGTGATCTCTATAAAACACTTCATGCAATAACTAGTAGTCAGAGAAGAAAATTTGATACCCCATCATAAGAGTTATGTTAAATTGTGGTATAATTCTATAATGGAATGAAAGGAAGCCATATCATCAGATCTTCCAGGATGCTCCCACCTTTCAAACATGATCTCTGTCTAGAGCAGCGGTTCTCTACCTGTGGGTTGTGACCCCCGATCCTTTCACAGGGCTCGCCCAATTGATAACAGTAGCAAAATGACAGTTCGG
>NW_022111373.1:16642783-16647457 GCF_000313985.2 Echinops telfairi
AAAGGGGGAACCTGTCACAATAACATATAGCCCCCTCCCAGGGGTATGGACAACAAAAAAGTGGGTGAAGGGAGATATCGGTCAGTTTAAGACATGAAAAATTAATAATAATACATAAATTAATAAGAGTTCATGAGGGAGGGAAGGTTGGGGAAGGAGGGAGAACATGAGGAGCTGATACCAAGGGCTCAAGTAGAAAGAAAATGTTTTGAAGATGATGACAACAACAAATGTACCAATCTGCTTGACACAATGGATGTATGTATGGATGATGATAAGAGGTGCAGTATCCCCCAATAAAATGATCAAAAATAAATAAATAGAATAAAATAAAATAATTAAAAATATATATACATAAGTTGTAATAGAAAAAGACAATTATAAAGAATATCTGAGTTAGAGAATTATTAGTAATATTTATTACCATATATTTTCTGTAATTTCAAGAATTGTTAGAATTATTTTTAACCCAAATTCTACATATAAAAAGGAATAAAATAGTACAGAACATTTTTTGGTATTGCCATTTTGTGAACTTCTGATGTTTTCCCAAGAGTCCTGGTGGTCTACGCACGAGGCTGCTAACCAAGATATCAGCAGCTAAACCCACCAAATCTCCAGGGAAGGATGAAGTTAGCTGTTCCCATAAAGATTTGCAGCATCAGAAAACTTAGGGAGTGCTTTTACTCTGCCATCTCAGG
The DNA here is from genome assembly GCF_000313985.2 of Echinops telfairi. NCBI lineage: Eukaryota > Metazoa > Chordata > Mammalia > Afrosoricida > Tenrecidae > Echinops > Echinops telfairi. Next base: position 16,643,485 of record NW_022111373.1, read on the forward strand.
TGCTGTGTGTGTGAATCATTTTGATGACCGTGAATTCTGTTTTGTAGTGATATTTGCTCCACAACTCTGAAACACAGGTTCAAAACTCTTCTGTAGAAAGCTATCAAAATGGCTATCAAGGATGCTGACCTCCCAATATTCATACCCTTGTTAGATACCATCTCAGACTGTTTAGAGTTGACCTGTGTGGTCAATTATATTTACAGAAGTGGTAATATTTGACTTCTGTGGATAGATAATAACTGGCTTCTTGAGAGGCTCACTTGCATGGAAGCACATGTACTGTCATCAGGACACTAGCACAGCCCTGTGGAAAGGAACTGAGAACTCCTGTACTTCCCCAGGAAGGTAAGCCACATTGGAAGTTAGTTTTAAGCTCCAGACAAGACTGTAGACAAATCAATCTCCTGAGATACTGAGACTGACACCCCAGCAAAGCCACTGCAAATTCAGGATCCACTGAACTCAATAACTACCTCTTCCTCTGTTGATCCAGAGGCATCATGAGCACAAAGTGATCAGGAAGTAACCAAACTTCCAGTCCATGAAATCAGTGTTGTGTTTCCAAGTGGAGTTATTTTTACATTTTTCACAAAGACCTTCAAACATGAAGAATGTATGCCATGGAGACAGGCAGCAAAAATACTTCCAGTGGGTCACTAGGCGTATGTGTTAGTCTGAGTACTTTAAACAAATCCACAGAAACTCATGTAGAAGAGAGAGTTTTTTTTATTTGATTTTTTAAAAATCATTTTATTAGGAGCTTATACAACTCTTATCACAATCCATCCATGTATCAATTGTGGAAAGCACATTTGTACATTCATTGCCCTCATCATTCTCAAAACATTTGGTCTCCACTTAAGCCCCTGGCATCAGCTCCTCATTTATATAAAGGGTAAGTGCACATCAAGAAAACATCCCAACCCAGTGCTTCCCAAGCCCACAAGTCCAACATTAGGCCATATGCCCGACACCAATCCACAAAGTCCTCCTCCATCTCACAAAACATGCGCAATTATGCCGACTACAGGAGGAAAGCAGAATCAGTGAATGTGTAAGCATCTCAGCGCTGGCAGGGGTCTCCACATGGCTGCTCCAGCACCCAGGGCTGCATCGGGGTAGGTCCATGTGGTTTCTCCTCAGGGATGTCTTACAGGAAGTGAGCCTTCCCAGCTGAAGCAGGGACCTGGCTAAGGCTCCTGCACCCTGGTCCGACCATCACAAAGCAAGAGACCAGAGAACTCAAAAGGTGAGGCTCACCGAGCCATTTATGCCTCTGCCCTTCAACTAACCCCACATCGGCCAGGTTGACACAATAAACATTAACTATCTCAGCGTAATAGTGAATGGTGCCACTTCCATTCCCACCCCTTAGTTCCTGGGACTATGAGCTCTGATTATTGAAGGAACAGAGCTAAACATTTGGTGAGTCAAGTTCATGTTGATGAGTCCATGCTTAACCTATCTCCCAGCACAATGGCCACTTTGTTCATGGGCAATGACAGGAGTGGCTGGGAAAGAGAACGACTGGTTTCCACAGAATGTATCATGCTCTCCACTTGATTGTTGATCTCTTCATCTTTGAGGGTTACCCTTGGGTGAGCATTCCCATGAGATATAAATATCTTCCCTATTTTGGGGTCATTCAAAGAGGACCCTGTCCACATACATCTTCTCCGAACCACTTTTTCATTTAATCGTGCCCCTTCCAAGTCCCTGATTATTGGGCCAAACCACTGGTCAAAGAGCATCTTCCCATTTCTCCTTACAAGCAAAATGAACTGCCAGGCACACTGGTTGAAGTTGTGCCATTGTGAGGATTTCTCTTCATTGCTGTCCTTCATGGTGGTCCCAGAAAGGGGCTGTAGTTCTGTTACTGTCCATTTTGACCAATTTCTGAATATCATGTAGAACTACCTATAATCCAAGAGCAACTTTTGTCTTCCTCAGACAACTGATTTTAAGAAACTCCATGAGGCCATAAGTACAGACAGGGAGAGGAAAAGTAATATGACAAGAGTGGAGATCTCAGGTATTTGGACCACTTCATGCAACTTACTTATGCTGTAAGTCTTGTTTTAGCCCAATATAGGATACACAATTTCCATTAAATGACGAGGTGCTGTTGGGATCATCCAACTTCATGATTGTGTGTGTCAGACAACACTTATTTCTTGTTGGGCAACTTGGGCTACAGGGTGACTTGGAGTCCCATCCTGCGGTGTCTCTATTAAGGCCCAGTAATAAGCCAAAACATGTTACTCAAAGGAAAATAGTTATTTACTGCAGGTAGCAGGACTTTGCAGCCAAATCCCCAGGGTCTGCACTGTACTGTACAAATAGGGATCTGCCAAAGCTTCAAACCCATCTCTACCTGCTTCTACGACTTACAGCACCACTAATTGGGTAGGTGACTTCATAGGGCCCGTGAGGCAGAGCAGCTTTCATAGCAGCCTGACCCTGATGCAGAGCATTCTCTTGTGTGGGGCCCTCACTAAAAACAGCATTTTTTCGAGTCATTGAATAAATAGACCTGAGAGGTTGTTTTTGTTAGGTGCCCAAATGTCAGTGCTGACTCAACAGAATGAAACACTGCTCAGTCCTGCATCCTCTTCACAACTGTTGTGTTTGGGCCAATTGTTGTTGCCACTGTCCATCAATCCTTTTGAGGCTCTTTCTCTCTACTTTATCAAGCAAGATGGGCTTTCCCGGGGACTGGTCCCTCCAAATAACAGGTCTATATTCCATAAGAAGTCTCACCATCTAAGAAGCACTCTGGCTATCCTCCCTCCAAGTTAGACTACTTTGTTTTTCTGGCAGTGCCTGGTACTTCCAATATTCTTTATCTACTCCATAATTCAAAATGCACCCATTCTTCTGTATTCTTCTTTATTCATTGTCCAGCTTTCATCTGCGTATGAGGAGATTGAAAATGCTTGCGTCAGGCACATCTTACTCCTCAAAGTAACATTTGTGCTCTTTAAAACTTTACATACCGCCCTGCTTTCTTATCATTTGGAGTTTTCTCAGATTTATTTTGAAACTGCTTTGGGGGATTTCTTTTTTGTTTGGGCTTATTTGTTTTGCTGGTTTTGGGGGAGTATGTTTTCCAGTATATGAAATCCAGAGTGGTGGATTTATAGAGATAGCAACTGGAGTAATGGCTTACTGGGGGAGTTGTGGGGAAGATTGGAAGGAAATGGGGAGCTGATAAAAGTGGGAAGAGAAAGGAATAGAATGTTCTGGAACTGATTGTGGTGATGATTGGGCAAATCTTTATGATATGGCTTAACTTCAGATGTGCATGATATGTGAATTAGACGAGAAGGTACTCGCCCACAAAACAGATTTTTTTTATTTATTTAATTATTTTTATTTTTTATTTTTTTTAATTATTTTTACAAAACAGCCTTTTCATGTTAAAAGTTCATTCCGTTACACTTAATACATCTGTCAAATCCGTGCTTCCATTCTTGGAAACATCTTTCAAACTCATCTGTTTGAATGGCTGACAGCACCTCCCTCAATTTTTTCTTCACTCTTCTACTTATTCAAATCTCTTTCCTTTCATGTCCCTTTTCATTCATGGAAACAAATAGAAGTTGCATGCAACAAGGACAGGTGAGTAAGGTGTGTGAGGCAAGAGAAACTTGCTGTTTCTTGCCAAAAACTGGTGTAATGAAATGACTATGTGAGCAGGTGCATTGTCATGGTGGCAAAATTAGTCCTCCATCTGCCACAAATCAGCCCTTTTTTCTCACATACTGTTATGCAATCTTTTCATAACCTCTAAATAAAAAACTTGATTAACAGTCTGACGTGCTGGAATGAACTACAAATGCGCTATCCCCCTCACATAAAAAATAAACAAAATAAAATAAATGAGCAGTGTCTTGATCTTTGATGACTGTATGTGAGAGGATGTCCAATTGTCTACAGATGGGCTTTGGGTCTCCACTCCACCCTCCCC
>NW_022111373.1:16647557-16653948 GCF_000313985.2 Echinops telfairi
GATCCCATCAACACATCATGATTACACAGACTGGTGTGCTTCTTCCATGTGGGCTTTGTTGCTTCTCAGCTAGATGGCTGCTTTTTATCTACCAGCCTTTAAGACCCCAGACACTATATCTTTGAATAGCTAGGCACCACCAGCTTTCTTCACCACATTTGCTTATGAACCCATTTTGTCTTCAGCAATCATTTCAGGAAGGTGAGCATCACAGAATTCCAGATTATTAGAACAAAGTGTCCTTGCATGTAGGGAGAACTTGAGTAGAGGCCCAATGTCTGTCTGCTACCTTAATACTTAACATATAAATATATATACATAGATATATTTCCCTATCAGTATATAAAAATATATTTACATGTGTACATGCCTATATTTAGACCTCCATAGGTGTCCTTTGCCTCCTAGTTCTTTCTTCTATTTCCTTTTACCTTTCTCTTGTCCCACTATGATGTTTGGCCTTCATTCGGGTTTCAGTAATTCCTCTCGCCTACATTGCACTTGATCAAGCCCCACCAGGCATCCTACACCCTCCTCGCCATCTATTTTAGATCACTTGTTGTTCCCTTGTCCCTGGGTTTGTTGGGACCCCCTTTCTTTCCCCCCTCCCCCTCTCCCATGTCCCCCCAGAAACATTGGTCCCTTTGTTTTCTCCTCCAGGTTGTTTATCCTGCCTATCTTATCTTGATAGATATACAAAAACAATAATAAGCACAAAAACAAAACAAAACAACAAGAAAAAAGCAACAACAAAAAAGAAAAGTCTATAAATAGTTCCAGGTCTGTTTTTTGACCTTTATGAGTGTTTTCCAGTCAAGTCTGATGGTTTGCCCTATCCTGAACCCAAAGTCTGTTTTGGGGAATCCTCAGGGACTTCGTTGCTTTGCTTCCTTTGCTGCTCTGTTGCATGCCTTTAATGTTTCGCCCCAGTATGGTGGGGTCAGATTGGGCACAATTTCCACACTGTGTCGCCAGTGTTGTTCCCGTAGTGCTGTTGGTCAGTGAGGGAAGTCATGTCTCATCTTGGGGTCAGCCCTATAGTCCTCACTGTGCATTTGAGCAGGAATTCATTTCCAGGGCTTGTTGGATCAAAGTGTGTTCCACTCTCTCTTTCTCTCGCCTTCCCTCTTAGTTTTCCTCATTATGCCCTCATCAGATGTGCCCCTCTCCCCAACCTGTAGCTTCAGGGCTATCCTCTGTAGTACATTCTCCTGGGGCAGTTGGGTGTAGGGAGGTCCACATAGCTGGGATCGGAAAACTTTAAATTCTGTGCAGGGCTGAAGTGGAGACCCAAAGCCCATCTGTAGACAATTGGGCATCCCACCACAGAAAGGTTATAAGTAAGGGATGATTCAACCAGGGTACAGTATAGCACCAACAAAACACAAAACATTCCTCTAGTTCCTAAATGCTCCCCCACCTCCCACTATGACCCAGTTCTACCTTACAAATCCAGCTAGACCAAAGTACACACATTGGCACAGATAAGAGCTCTCCACATATAGAATTCAGGACAGATAAATCCCTCAGGAACAGTAGTAGGAGTAGCAATATCATGATGGTAGGTGAATGGTGGGGGTGGGATGGAGAAAAGAGGTACCCATCACAAGATTGGATATATAACCCATCCCCCAAGGGAACAATTAGCAGAAATGTGGGTGAAGGGAGTCAACAGATAGTGTAAAACAGGAAATAACAATAATAATATATAATTGATCAAGGATTCACGAGGGTGGGAGAGTAGAGGAGGGAGGGGGAAATAGAGGAGCTAATACCAAGTATTCAAGTAGAAAGAAAATGTTTGGGAAATGTTGATGCAACATATGTACTAGTGTACATAATGCAATTGAATGATAGTTTGTTAAAAAATGTGTAAGACCCCCCCCCAATAAAATGATTATTAATAAATACATACATAGGTCTGTGCAGAATCTATTCCCTTTGTAATAGGTCCTTTAATTTCTTGACTGTTGTTTCTATAAGTGTTGATTGTGGATCTATGTAACACAAAATCCTTGGCAATTTCAACTTTTTAAATCAAGATGGAATCTGTTTGTTCAGTTGTGAAAATCTGTGTTTACTTTAAATTATGCTATAATCAATGCTGGAGGCTATATTCCTTATTGTTCATCAGGAAGCACTTAAAATTTTCTTCCATTTCAGCAAGTAAGGTTGTGTAATCTGCATACCATAGGTTGTTAACCAGCCTTACTCCCCTGACACTTCATCCTTCTTCATATAGACCAGCTTCTCAAAGTATTACGTATCAAATTATAAAATAGTGAAAGGATACGATCTTGATGCTCCCTTTTCCTGATTTTCAACTATGCAGTGTCCACTTTTTCTGTGTGAATTACTATCTCTTAACTATGTACAGATCTCACATACACAAAATTAAGGTTTTGGAATTCCCATTCTTCCCAAGGCTAGCCATGGACTGTTAAGATCCCCAGTTAAATATCTTTGCATAGTCAATAAAGCACAAGCTCACGTATTTCTGCTATTATTTGCTTTAGTCCAAGATCCATTATTTTTTAAGCTTCCTTATATGTCTACTACTACTGAGGATGTGACAAGACAACTCCTAGCACTATGAGAGGTTTCAAACAAAAATACAAACAAGGTTCTCCATTAGATTGCAGCACCCAAGTTCCTGGATTCCCAGCTGTGGGAGAGAGGTTTCGGATATGTGTAACCTTACTGTAAAACCCATTAATTTGAGAAACTAGAAAAAGTCTCTGTCCCTGATTGGTTCCAACTCATGGGGACCTTATGTATATCAGAACAGAGCAAAAGGTTGTCTTACCTCTGTATAACAGAGCAACCACCTTTATGATTGCTGGCATGTGAGAGGGCACTGCTGCTGCTATTGTGTCGATCCAGCTCATTTCTGTTTCTTTTTTGTTGTTGTTCTTTTGCTCTTTATTGTGATTTGATTGACTTACAGAGAAAAATCAGCTTTGCATTCAACAATTCCTACATATTCTTTGTCATGTCATTGATTGCACTCCTCATAATGTAACATTACGTTATCCCACATCTTCCTTATTTCCTGTTTGCATTTCCCCTTTTTTCCTTACCCTTCTGAACTTTGTCCTTGGATTGACATTAGCCTTTTGATCTCAAATGATTAATTATTCTGAGATGTGAATACTCTCCTAATGTTATTGTTTCCCTTATTGGCTAAAATTTAAGCTATAGCGAATTCATTTCCAAACCTGAAAGATGACTAAGGGCCCTAGTCGCGAGAGTGTCACTGGGTTCTATCCAACCAGGACAGCTGATCTCTTCCATGACTTTGTATTTTGTTGTACATTTTTCGTTCACTTTAACCAGAACCTTCGAATGTGACCCAGAGCAGTTGGTAGTAGTAGCTGGGAACCATCTAGCTCTCCCGATCTCAAGGTGAATGAAACTGTATAGTCCACTAGTTCATAGGACTAATTTTTTACATGCATTTCCAACTTCCTTCCATTTTCTTTACTCAGGACGGAAAAGACTAGTAACTGCACTTTATATGGCCAACCACAGTAACTGTACTTTAAATGGCCAGCCACAAGCTTTAAGACACCAGTTGATACTCACCAAAGTAGGGTGCATAAATTGTCTTTGTGGACTTTGTTGGCATTGATATCTCCTGAGACCACATTCTTGATTCCCTAAACCCAACAATTCATTCCCTCAAATTTTTATAACTTTTGCCCCTTGTATTTTTTGATCATTAATTCTTTTCCTTATTTCTTAACTCTCTACCAAGTACAATGACCTTTTCTAGTGGTTGGTCTTTTTCATTATCCAACTCTTACATGCCTATTAAAGGTAACGACTTGGGTCAGGAATACTTAGCCATCAAAGTCACATCTGAGTTTTCAAATTTAAAAAAGATTTTTACAGCAGCTTTTCACAGTGCAACACATTGGTTAATTTCTTGATTGCTGTTTCCATGGACATTGATTATTGACCAAAATAGAATGAAATCCATTGTCAAGTACAAATTCTTCTCCCGTTGTCATGATATTTATCAATTCCAGTTTCTGAAAGCTGCACCACAGATATTCCAGATGCCAGAGCATCAACCATGATTGAAAAGTTTCAACAGGGCTTACAGATTAAGAAAGACTGTAAGAAAAGTTTGACCGTCTATGGTCAATAAAAGTCCTGTGATTCAGATCAGAATATAATAGAAGATGAGCCCCTTTAAGTTGGAATAAACTCAAAATAAAATTGGACTTGGTGGTATGGATAGTATAAAGCCTATAAGACCTTCATTGGCTAAGGTGGCATGACTTCAAATAAAAAATAACAGTTCAAAGACAAAATAACCATTCTTGGAGCCTTCAAGTATTTCCTCAACCAGAAAAAAAAAAAACTCCTTCTGAACTTTCATCCTGTATAAAATTTTAAATCCATTTCATGATGCCTATTTCATTTTACTTTAAATTTTAGCTGATGTTATCTGTACTTTGTTCATTTCTTCTAAAGTGGATATCTCCTTTGAGGGTCAGAACAGTTACTCCTTTATATTCTTATGTCCCTATTATTGTGGCCCTCGGCATTCAAAGGAAGCAATGAATAAGTGCATGAATGAATGTATTGCAGAGTATGAAATTACAATTTACATAAGCTTTCCTGATTTTAGAAGCCAAGTATGTTGGCTCTGTACATTTCGCAAAATCATAATTCCCCATGAAATTCCAACAAGAAACAATATAATGAAAAGATAAACTAATTTCATAGTTTGTAGACCTAAGGTATGAACACATTCAAATTTTCCTAATTAAATCAGCCATAGTAACCTTTCTTTTCCTTTTCTTTTTTTTTTTTGAAAGAGATTGAAATATAGACATCTAAAACTATCGGGGTGAGAATTTTCCAATAGTCATATTATCATAGTCTTTAAACTACTCAAATATTACAAATACAACAATCCCCCAACTTTTTGCATCTTGGCTTGGGATGATTGCTTTAGGGATCTCTTGATGCACAACAGATCACCACACAATATAATCATTTATAGCCTCTCTCCTCTCTCTCTCTCTCTCTCTCTCTCGTTCTCAAACTTGGTCATTCAGGTTGAGATCATTCTTCCTGAGTGATTCTTCTGTCTGTTTGGCATTTTCTAAGACTGAGTTATCACTCACATATCAGGAGACTTAGCTGGGATAGCTGGAATGACTCAGAGATCGCTAAACATCTCCTTCTTTCCTTGTAGCTATATCGAGAGCGATCTGAGGATAATCAGTCTTCTTACATGGCTGCCGACTTCCAAGAGGGAAGAAGTAAAACTCCCAGCCCTCTTAAAAGTTAGGCCTGGAGCTGGTATAATATCATTTCTTCCATATATTAATTGGCCAAAATAATACACTTGCAGAAAGAATCAAAAATTGATCTAAACATGACAGGTATTTCACTCTGTGTTTAAGATATGCTTTCTATTCCTAGATAGCTGGATGGACGATGAACTTTCTCATACACAGTTTATATATTTGTAGGGTTCATTATTTGACTGGGAAAAACAATTATGAAGATGAGATCACAAGGGGTCAATAGGGGGCATGGAGGGGGCACAATTAATTTTCTGAATTTGTAGGATGGAATTGGTCAGGGAGGTAGTCCTCATGGCTCAGTGGTTAAACATCGGGTTGTTAACTGCCAGGTCAGCAGTTCAAAACCACCAGCCACTCTGCGGGAGAAAGATGAGGCTCTCAATTCTTTTAAAGATTACATCCTTGGAAACTCACAGAGCAGTTCTACCCCAAGAGTCAGCGTCTACTAAGTGGCAGTGCATTTGGTTTGTTTTTTAAGAATTGGGGAGGCAAGGCGGGCAGGGGAGGCCTTTTCAATACTATTGATTTGGAAAAGCCCTGAAAAGTTACTGCTTCGTTTTCAAAGGCGCCATAGGGAAATCCCACAGAGTGGGTGGATTTCAAGAGCAGACATGATTCTTCTCCTCATTCTGGAAGTGAAACGACCAAACACAAAAGTCTCTGCAGGTTACTTCTCTCTGCCCGATCCAGGGGAAGATCTGTGCTTGCTGTCTCTTTCAGCTTCTGGAACACCCAAGCACTTCTTGCCATGTCTTGGCTTTACAGTCAGATACTTACATGCTGTCTTCCCCCCAGAACGTGGCAGTTTCCGTCTGTGTCTTCTCTTTCATGAAACGCCTCTCAGAGTTCGGTAGAACCCACCCCATTCCAGCATGATTTCCTAACGTATCTGATAGCATCCGAGAGAAGAACGCCGCGTCCTCAGACAAGGGCCCGTTCACCAGGGCAGGGTTTAGGACTTCAGCATATCTTCTTGTGGAGACTCAGTTTGACCCTTACATCAGCCTTTCTCAAGATAAAAATCTGTTTTCTACTCCAAGAGTCTGGTGCAGAACAAGGACAGA
>NW_022111373.1:16654481-16656160 GCF_000313985.2 Echinops telfairi
TCCCGCAGTATGTGCGACCCAAGTCTCTGCCAACATTTAGCATTATATCTTTCTACATTTATTGAAAACAGATGAAAGGTGTCCCAAGTAATGAGGAGACGGAAAGGCATTTGTTTATACCTATTGTTTCATGAAAATACCTCCTTAACCCACATCAGTGTGAGATTTGTCTGTCAAACCACAAACTTCCCTGTGCAAATTTGAAAGCATCATAAGCCTAGTACCCCTGCCCTTTCTTCTCTATTCCAGCTACATTTAGAAAGAGGTGAAACTGAAGTAGAATGAGGTTAAATGGCTTCTTATAATTGGACCCACAATCTCTTACTATTACCACACTCCTTCTCATTCCCATTTAGAGGCATCAAGAAGACAAAACACACACACACACACACACACACACACACACAAAGGCAAACAAACCACATGCTGAGGTTAATAAGAAGAATGTACAAAGGAAATATTTTCCTGTTTCGCAGGCCTTCATGCTGCTCATATTTATATACGTGTTACCGAAAAAGTATGTCCTGCAGAATGTGTCCGAAGGAGGGATGTTGAATTTTCAGCAACTTTTGGCTGTTTCTAGCTGTGCTTTGGGTTTGACCCAGGCAAGTCTAACAGAGAGTGCTGACGTGTGGTTTCCCAGACTTTGTTCAGCTCTGCTGTGTTATCTCCTAGCCAGCAGAACGATCTTATGGTTTATTTGGCATGGGGTACATAAAGGGCCGCAGTCATGTAAGGCTATTAAATCAGAGCCTGCCTAGGCGTCTTTGGAAGGCTGTTAGGCTAGTTCACGCTGGGCAAATACAATTAAGGTGCTGGTTATTATTTACAGCAAATACCAGTGAAAATAACCTCGAGTTCCTGGGTTTATTAACATTAATGCTGAAGGAGGAGGGGGAGGATCAATGTGGACCGTGTTCAGTGTTGCAGCTTGTGCTGATTAAAGCCCTGCTTGTCATATTCTATATCATTGTACTGTAGTTATAGTAAATGTTCCTTGTAATGCATTTTCAAGTACAAAAATTGCTTCAGAAAAGAGCATTTAGAAAACTAATTCTATTGAAACCAATGAAGTGTTGACACATTGCCTGATGCGGATTTGTTTAAAGAGGCTTGTTTTAAGTTATAAAAGTACAGTCCTGGAGGCAAACAAGCAGGGACTCCTCCGTCTAGTGACGGCGAGAACACTGAAGCAGTCTGTTCAGGCAGCACCCTTTCATTAATCCTTTCCCGTAATTCTACCCTACTTACCTTCTCCCTCCCTAATGTCAAGCCTGCTGCCAGCCCAGCAACTTGCTCAGAAACCATTCATTACTCAGGCAAGGCATTTATAATGTTTGCTGATGTGTCGGTGAATCAGAACACAGTGTAAATCTGGGCTGAAGAGTGCTTTTTTTTGTCATCTAAATTGCTCCTGTGTGATGTGTCCCATAAGCGTCAAAACTCCGCGGGGCTTTTGACATCCTCATCTTTCTGAAAGGAGATTTCATTGGGCCCAATCCCGGGAAGCCAAAAAGGATGGAGAATGTTTGCTGCTGAAAAGAGAGAGACAGCAGTAAGGAAAAAGCCGATTATTCGCCTCAAACGAGGGCACTGGCTCCCCCAAAGCCTTCGGTGCTTGCAGCCTCTGCAGAAAGCAGACACACAAAGCTGCTGCCTCTGCATTCTAAACAGGCTTG
>NW_022111373.1:16657238-16659222 GCF_000313985.2 Echinops telfairi
TCTTTTCTTTGCATCCATGTGGACCATGGGAGGGGTAGATTGTTAACGTGTGAGTTAAAGGTTGAATCCACCCAGACGTACCTAAGAAAAACAACCTGGTGGCCGACTTCCCAAAGATCTACCATAGGATACCCTATGGAGCACAATTCTATGCAGAAACACTCAGGGTCACCACAAGTCAGAATCAACTGAATGGCAATGTTGTGTTTATTTTTAATTTGCATCCAAGGTCAGCTCTCTGTACACCTGATAGAAGAGTTATTTTTCCAAAATCTGTACCTGGTTATAGGAGACATTTAAAAGACCTTATGGCATCAGATTTGGGGTCGCAAAGGAGCCTAGATAGCCATATTCACCTGTCCTGAGGAATAAAAGAAAAAAAATCATCAGAACACTTGTTATTATATCACATTGTATATTATAGAAGACTGCTCTGATATAAATGTGGTGGTATTATGGGGAAAGTATCATCTTTGAAGACAAAAAGACACGTCCCACCATTTTCTACCTGTGTGACCTTAAATAGACTGCTGGTGGGTGCCGTGGTTACACATTGAGCTACAATCTGCAATGTTAGCAAGTCACCATCAGCAGCTGCTCCTGTACACAGGTCCCACCTCAGACACTCGCAGAGACAGTTCGACTCTGTCCTATAGGGTCGCTGTGAGTCAGCGTCGGCTTGAGTTTGGACCTTAAACAAGTGACAGAAACTCTCTCAATCGCAATTGTCTTTATATTTAAAATGGGAAGAGGTGTTTCTATCTCCTAGGGTTCTTATAAAGCTTAAATTTAACAAATTTAAATTACACATGAAACTGGTGGCCCCTAAAAGCCAGTTTGGAGATGCACATTTTGTTCTTCCCAGTACAATGAATAAGGAGCCCTGGGGGTTAAGAGCTAAGTGTCCAGCTGCTCACAGTAAAGTTGGTACACACCCACCCTGCTGTTCTGCAGGAGAAAGATGTGGCTGGTTGCTCCTGAAAAGATGAGAGCCAAGAAAAGCCTGGCGGCTGGGTCTCCTCCATCATATGAGGTTGCCGGCACTGGAAATCAACCAAGGAGCACTTTGTAAGGAAAAGCATACAGCAAATCTGGCCACATGAAAACGCCCCTAAAAAACAAAAGTCGCATTTTAAATCTGTAAGAAAATGTGTTTCTTCAGAGAATTGGGGGGCAGATCAAATATCTAATGCTGCACATGTAAAGAATCCCTCTTGTAATGGACATCCTGGATTTTCCCACTTTGGAATCATTATTTACAATCCAAGTCAAACTATTTTTCCCCAAAATCTTAAGTTGTAAGTCAGTTATGAACATAGAACATATTTTCCATTTCAATTATTCAAATGCAAGACTGAAAAGTTCCAGGCCGACCCATTAATGCTCGATAGCATGAGCTAGAATTATAGATACAGCCTCGTCCTTGTTCCTGGGAACACGGGACATCTAGGGTCTGAAGAAAAAGATACAGGGCTTCCCTAGGCAGAGTTCTCAAGTAGACAATGCGCGGTTTGAGGCATTTCCCATCCTTTCCTGTAGTCCTTCCCTACGGACTCGGCCCTTCTCATGCCGGCTTGGTTTCCGGGTCCTGGACCTGCCTTAAATGACTACCCTACCCTCTAAGCCAACCCTCCAGGCCTCTCAAGAGTTCAATGCTCTGAAAAAAAAAATCAGTTCCTCTGTACTTGCTGATAAGAGAATTCTAAAGAAGCCCTTATACTTCAAAGAGGCAACTTCATTTCAGAAATAGATCTGTTAACCCAAATAAATGACTAATTTATGGAATATCAGCAAAACACGAAGGATGCTTTCATGAGTAGATTAACTTCTTCCGGGTGTTTTATTTTTTAAATCAATGTCTGCAAATCACAACTTTTGTGCCCATCTTCCTCCCTTTCTTCTTTCTCCTCTGAGCCCACAGATTTTCTAAGAAATCTGCTGTGTGTGTGTGTGTGTGTGTGTGTGTGTGTGTGTGTGTGTGTGT
>NW_022111373.1:16659848-16662255 GCF_000313985.2 Echinops telfairi
CACAAATGAGAGAGCGTTGTGGGTTCTCGTTATGTGTGTACCTGTGCAGGTGGCTCCTGTTGTCACCGTTTTCATTCTGCTCTAACGAAGGACACCCCAGGCACAATTAATTCCTTGTAGACCACCATTTCCATGTTCAGAGCAAGGTCGTCTTATTTCCTTGAAGCCCCGCTTCTCTCGTGCGTCCGTGCAGGGGTGCGGCCAGTGCGGCCCTCGCCAAGCTCCGCGGAGGCAAGGAGGCAACTGCTTTGGTTAATCGGTGCGGTCACGTCTCCGTTTGGGAGAGACAGGTTTTCTCGGCCCACAGTGGAGGGTTTCATGCTGCTCTGGTTGACACAGCTGAAATCAGCCGGACCCACTGCTGCGGTCATTAGTCTTTGAGCTGGCGTCCAGTGGTCATTTGACCCTTTCCAATGGCTTTTCTAGAAGAGTCAAGCAAGACAAAACCAAATCAGCCCATTTATCTTAATGGGCTTTTTGCTTTCACTCTGTCGCTCTCTCTGTCTCTGTCTCTCTGTCTCTCTCTCTAGACGTGAGGCCTTGTCAATCTTTTGTAGAGAAGAAACCAGGAATCTGTGTATCTGATGGGCTTTGAAAGACCATCTGGTGTTTAATGCTATTGTGCTCTGTTCGCACAGGGGTGTGCTGAATCATATCTTAAAAGCTCAACAAGCATTCAGTCACAGCCGCCATTCCGTGTGTGGTGTCATTATCAAAGATTTGAGTTTACAAAATGGTACCTGGAAACAAAGCACGTTTATCTGGCTGTCTATCGGGATAGGGATCTACCTGGGTGAAGTCTGGGACCGTTGTCGTTGCCCTTTGGGGACTCAGAACTTATGTCATTTTATGTGACAAAGGAAACATAACAGTATTTTTATGCTAAAAAAATTAAGTTTGGGCATGCATTATTCTTCTTTTATGAACACTTCTTTTCTAGCAATGAACATGTGAACAGATAAACTTCATTTGAGTCAATCAAATTTGTGCCAAGAAAGCTGTCTCTTCACCGATACTCTCTCAGCATTAAATGCAGTAAGAGCCCCATCAGTGAACTAAATGCTGGGATATCTTGTTTTCTACCAGAGGAAAAATAGATCTACTTTGTAGTTGCTCCAGAAGGCAGCTATTTAGCAGGTGAGGATATAGATTTTTAAGAAGCACGCACGCACCTATATTTAGCAGCTTCACAACGTTAGCACTCTTCTGAAGTGCCTAGATGCAACTGTGCTGACTGTTTTCAGCATAGCAGTGCGGCTTTCTCCTTTTTCTGAATAATGATCAGACTTGTTTGCGTGAAACACAGCTGTGTAATACTTTGCGCAACAGTCATAAACAACCACTCCTGCGATGCCTTTTCTACCTCCGTTAACAGCTCTGTTTGTGTCAACAATCCATCCTTGTAGCATGTCTACAGAGAGAAGATCAGCCCTGGATTGTTGTTTTAATAAACTGGAAGTCTGCCAGCATTCTCCGAGAAGAGGACAAGGGCATTAATGCGAGCAAGCAATCTAGCCCGTGTTTGGATTAAAGATGGAATTTAATCTTTTCCCTCCTTTTCCCCTCCCTCCCCCCATCTGTGGTTCTTTCTTTCCTTCAGACACAGTCTCTTTTCATGAAGTTAACTCAAGCTATCTTAAACAGCATGAACTAATAAAGGGTGACATGTTTTAAAGGGAGGCATTCACAAATGTTGGAATGTGGAACATTTAAGATTCTTTCTACAGCCCTTCATTTAAGAGAGTGGTGATTAATGAGTTTCTGTTATCTATCAAAATGCTTCCATCGTGCCGCTGATGTGACACAGGATTTATGGTCATGAAAAGCCTGCAATCCATCCCTGGTATCTAAATCTATCAGGCCCGCATTCATACAAAAAAACTCTCAATGATATATTTGTAGCTATCTGAAAGCAAGATCATTTTTAAGAGATTATGTACTGCCAAAAGGGAACATTTTTAAAATATAGGAAAGGAAACAATTTCCTTTTCAACCTATTTTGCTTTAGCAAGCATCACACTAGGAATGTCAATCGCTCCCTGGAAAAATAAATAAATAAAAACAGCACCACCACTACCAAAAAAGAAAAAGAAAAAAAAACCATGAGCAGATAATAGCCACATGATTAGGCTAGTAAGGCTCAGTGAATTCCTATAATTTTCTTGAAACGCCTTTGTAATACATTTGCTAAGGGTCACGCCAATTCTCATTGGGAGAATTTATCATTGTTCTACGTAATGAATGTCTCAGAAGGAGAAAAAAATCCCTAGCATCTTTCATAAAACTCACTTGGTTCCATCTGTCAGACAAGAGAATTCCAAACAGTGCCCCTGCCACCTCGTGACCCCCTTCCTCCCCTTCTCAGCATGGGAAGGAACATAGCACTAGCCATTATTACTCCTGCATG
>NW_022111373.1:16664024-16689443 GCF_000313985.2 Echinops telfairi
TATGGACAAAATCTCGAGGTTTTTGCTCTTTAATACAGTGGCGGATGAGTTCCAACTGCTAACCATTTGGTTAATAGCCAAGCAGTAACTACCAAGGCTGTGCCACCAGGGCTGTTTAGACCGCACCTGAAGGGTATGAACTGAAGCCCTAGGAGCAATACTTTTTGATGTGTCCTCGCATTTCCATAAAATCCCAGTCTTCCTTCTTTAGGCTCAGCCATGTTTTAATGACTGGAAGAAAAAGACGAGGCGCTTCTTTAAATAATTGAAGCAGAACACTTTATCTCATCCTGATTGCCTCCTTGGATATGTGCTTCATCTGTGAACATAACCTTGTGTCATATATGTCCTACTAAGGGGGGTGGGAAAACCACTGTACATTAGGAAGACCCCATTCATATTAAATTCGTAGTTTACGGGTAATCATTTTAGCCATGGCCATTTACATGCCGGGCATTTTGGTGCCTACATTTTATGGTCATCCTTTTTGTGTGTTTTGGAAAGCAGACAAAGAGCCCTGTAGTAGAATGATTTTTTTTAAGGCACTATTTCTACCTCCAGAGGGTGGACACAAGCCTAGTGTGTTCCAGTAACAGCACAGGTTTGTGTTCCTTTGCCAGTTCCCCGCTGCCTTTGCTACTTCTTCCTTGGAGAAATGGGAAGGATTCAGAAAACATGGCTAAGAGAGAAAGGAATCCCGGAGCCATGGCGGGCGAGCGGCAACAAGCAAGCGTGTGTGTGCGGTTGCACAGCGGTGGGGTTGAAGGAGGTGGAGGAGGCTTGTTAGAATCACAAAAACTGCCTGTGCAGCAAAGAGATCCTCCACCCCCTCCTCCCACTGCTAACACTGTCGAAAATGCCATCTATCAAAATGTTCTTAAAAGCAGTCCCTGATGAAGTTGGAATAAAAAGTCTGTTATGACAACTGTGAGGTGGGAGGAACCGCTTTTCCCCAGCTGCCTGTCAGACTGGGTGTCAGAGGCCCTGTAGACCAGCAGTTCACACCAAGAACCTGACTCGCTTTGTTCCTCACTGTCCCCCCACTTCACCCCCAGAAGCTCTCTGACATGGTCCTGGCGGTCACAGTTACAGAAGGGGAAATGTCATTTCCTATTGATTAGGTTGGTCTTGTTTTCTATTTCTGGTCTCCATTTTTCTGGCCTGGTACTCTGGCCATTGTCTGGCCCGAGCAGCCCGCGACATCAAGTTCAATCATCTTAGATGACAAATTCAAGTTTTTAAAGCCACTTTTCCTCTAAGTTTACACTCAGGTTGGTTTAGGCTTTAAGAAACAGTGTCAGGTCAGTATTATTGTCCCCAGTACATTGTCTGCTTCACTGGCTCTCAATCTCAAAGAGCAATTCATAGTTTGTTTAATTTAGTTTAGTTTAGTTTCCAGCTTGACCTGAAAACATTCCCAGGTCCTTTTTCCTATTGTCAGGAAGAAAGAGGGAAAAAGTTACGTCTGTTCCACAATAAGGAGAAGGTACAAATGCTGCTAGAAAACAAAGAGAATGATGGAAACAGTCTCATTACCAGCAAAAGATCAACAAGAGCTTGCTCTTCAAGTGCAATCACAAAGAATAATCTAGTAACAGAAAAAAAAATCACTAAAATGAAAAAGATGTTATCTGTTGAAAGATCAGTGTTAGACTTTCTCATTCTTATCCATGCGACCACACACACTCAGAACAGTCTCCAGGACCTGATAACGGAGAAAGACGGCATCATGCCCACAGGAAGCCTGCGAAGAAGAAAACCATGATTCCTATCCTGTGTTTAACATTCTAACGTCTTATGCATCAAGTAGACTTTATATTACTCCTTATCTTTTTAATATTGCATTAAGATATTATATAATATCTTAATTATTGACATTTTGCCACCCTCTTAATTTTGCACCCAAGGCAAGTGCCTCATTATTCAGTCGTATCTGTCCCTGCTTGCAGGAGAAAGAAAATAAAACAAAACAGAAAATTGAGTCAATGACATCACATGGTTTTCTTAGTGAGCCCAAACGGACACAGTAACCAATGGCCAGTTTTTAATTATTAGAATCATCAGTGCTCAGTGCTTTCTAAAACGCATGCTAAAGCTCTTAAGAATCTGAGATGTTTTAAGTATTTAAAATATTTTAAGAGGATATCTGAGAGTTTTTCTTTCCTGTCTCTTCCTTGCTACCAGTATTGCTATACCAACTGGGTCTGTCACAGGCATAGACAGCCTAAAAAGGGAGCTATATAAAACTAGAATAAAGAAACAAATGGAGAAACTATATCTATATTGTAAATATAGAGTAGAGAAAATCCAAAAAGCTATGTCATCCAATGGAAAAACTAAGTAATACAGAGGAAATCTTTATTTCACTTGCATAAGTTTGACTTTTAATGTCTACGAACAAAACCTTATGCCTTAAACCACACAGTGGGTAGAATGTGTGCTAGCCTAAGAAGCTACTATTTTTCCAACAGAAATTAACTACGACTTCAATCAGTCGATCCAACCCCAAAACCAAACTCACTGCCATCAAGTCAATTTGGATTTACAGCAACCATAGAGACCAGAGCAGAGTTTCTCCCTATGGTTTCCAAAGCTGTAAACCTTTCCAAAGGGAAAAGCCTCAACTTTCTTCTAAGGCATGAGTGGCTAGCAGTCTGATAAGAATTACCCGTCCCACTAGAGCTTGATGGTGAAAGACAGCCCTTGCAAAGTAATGCAAGTGTAGAGTAGATGTTGGTAGGTGTCTGACGATGTCCTGTAAAAGGATCAAAACCTTCAGGAAGTATGTCATACCAATAATGGACCAAAATATGAGAGGAAGAATTAGAAAGCAGCACTGTTTTCTAAAATCCCACTTTCCAAATTGAGAAGCTCCGACCCACAAGGAGAACTTCACAATTATAACAATCCATCGGAATAGGTATACAGAACTACAATGTCTTTACTTCTCTATAACTAAATTGAACTGAACTGTGCAGACTCAATTTTTATGGTGGAAAACTTAAACATGTCAATATAGACTCTGCCACATTCCACTTAGAATATATTTCATGTCTTATAAATTTCTGTTAATATAAAGGGCTACCCCACACACAAAAAAGAAAAAGAAAAGGCTCCACTGGGTGGAGCTTTCATAGTATGCATTTTTCCCACTGGGTGAGCATCAAGCAACTCGATCTGAGGCAGTGTACCCAGTGTCGTCCTCTGGGAAGTGTCCCTCTGCTCACAGTGAGTTTTGTGTAAAAAGCAATTTTGCTTGAACCTCATTTTTTGCGATCGTTGATTTAAAAGAACAGCATGCAGCTGTGAAATTTTGTTTCCTGCTCAGGAAAAATGCCGCAGAAACTGTTGTGATGTTGAGCACAGCTTATAAGGACAGCACTATGGGAAAAATTCAAGTTTGTGAGTGACTTTCTCATTTCAAAAAAGGTGAAATGTCGATTGACGACAAACCTCATTCTGGACATCTGTCAACTTCCTAACGGACAAAAAGGTTGACTTTTGGAGTTTATTCCACCAGGTCAGACTGTTAATCAAGCTTTCTATTTAGAGGTTCTGTAAAGATTGCATAACAGTGTGCAACAAGAAAGGCCTGAGTTGTGGCAAATGAGGGAGTGGTTTTGCCACCACAATAATGCACCTGCTCACACAGCCACCTCAGTACACCAGTTCATAGCAAAACAAAAAACATAAAAGCACCATGTCTCTCTTGCCCCACACACCTTACTCACCAGTCTTGGGTCTGTGTGACTTCTTTTTGTTTCCGTGAATGCAGAGAGACATGAAAGGTCAGTGATTTGGAGACAGAGAAGAGGTGCAGATAAAAACAAGGGAGACGCTGTCAGCAATCCAAACAGATGAGTTTTAAGGCTGTCTCCAGGAATGGGACAAATGTATTAAGTGTAATGGAGAATACTTTGATGGTGATAAGGTTGTTTTGTAATAAATAAATATATATATAGCTTTGGAGAAAATTCCATTTTTAGGGGTACCCTCTCATACTATAATACCCTTAAACTATTTTCTTCCATGTTCCTCAAAGGCAACAATATATTAACAAACATTTTATGCAACACGTTTACCTGCCAGGTATAAATTAGCTTACTTAACCTTTACACCAACCCATTGAGGAATAGAATCTGTACTTCAGAGTTTCAGAAATTGAGATACAGAGAGGCCACGTTGCCGAAAATCAGACAGTTAGTAAGTAGGTGGGCTAAGATTCAGGTCATGTTTTTATTTGGATCCTGAGTAATAGAAAAGCAATTGATGAGGGCAATTTTGGTGGAGAGGTTCAGAGTAGAACTCATCCAGATAGATGCCCATCCAAAAGCCCGGTTTAGGAATGACAGCTGAGATTTCTGACTCCCCAGAGAAATGCTGTAATGGTTGGGAGTGGGCAGATGGTCCCACAAACGCTTGGCAGATGAGCTGAGAAAGACAGAGATTGTGCTGTAGGACAAGGGCTGGATAAATTTTGGGTAAGTTGGATGACTGATACATAAAGCACAGGAACCCAGAAAGCTCCATGAACTTAGAAACTAGAGAGGTAGGAAAGCGTAGGGGTTAGGTAGCCCTATTCTGGAAATGACTGCTCAGAATTCCATTCTGTCACTTACTAGCCATGTGATTTGGGTCAACTTGGTGTCCTTGACTCAATTCTATACCTATAGAAATATAATATCATATACCGAAAGGACTAGATACATGAATTTACTTGATGTGTTTATAAAATTAATTGGTGAGCAAAAGTATTATAAGAAGTGTTTGCTACCATATGTTTACACCTGAGTGGAATGGTTATAAACAGTACTGAAAACAGAATTTTTAACAAATGAAGGTTTATAAACCAGAAGTAACTTAGTTTTTCTTAACAAGGCTACATTTTCAAAAGTGATGCACCAAACTAAATTCAGGTTAGCTTAGTCTTTAAAAAAGAAAGGAAAAGAAAACCCTTATATATCTACACACTGCACTTGTTGGATGCAGTTCTCTGGTTCCCTCATGTTTCTATGCATCTTCCAAACAGATGCACGGATTGTCTTTTCTTAGGCTGTATTTTCAAGGATGTCTGTATAACAAAGAGTCTGGGAAGATAGAGTCTCACAAAAAACATTTTTTAAGTAAGTTTATTTACTGTCCTGCAAAATAAAGTTTGTTTGTTTGTTTGTTTGTTTGTTTGTTTTCCCATCTGCAGCAAAGTTCAAGCAGACTTTCTACCCACTAGAAAAGATTCAGGCTCCCTAACCTCAGTCTTCCTCCCCTCGAACAAAAGTCACTACATGTGCACTTTTTCACGGCCATTGTGGGAACTGAGGCAAATGCTACTCTTCTGGATCTGCCATCATTGTGAAGAATAAATGGTCCTCTATTTCTGCCCCGGGAGTTTAGTCTTTTCTGCCAACGTCCATGACATTGTGGCAGGTTACCTTGTCAGCTGGCAAGTAGAATGCTCACATGTGGGTCCGTGGTGGTGGCAGCAACCAGGGTCCGCCATCAAGAAGGCGAAGGTAGGGTGTGGGGAGAGGGGGGCTTCCCAAGACCCTCCTTATGAGAAGACCACGCCCACAGGGAGGCACCATCCGGCTGTGACCTGATTGACAGGCTGACAGGTTAGACTCCACACCTATATTTGAAATTATGTAACTGCCACAAATACTCTTTTAGATATGTATCATTTTAAGCTTTTTAGATTTTTCAGTAATTTGTTCTCAGGCCATTTAAATCTATGTTTATTTTATTCTTTATCCACAGCATGGCCCATAATAGAGACAAATCCTTGTCTACGCTTAGGCCGTAGCTAAGGGTTTATACTAGTACCAAAGGCATCCAAATGTGGTGCAATTCTGAATGCATGCAAAGTTGTGCAGTAAATCATTACCAAAGCAAGAACAGTGCAGAATGCAGGCTTTCAGCATATAAACTCCATTTCTCCATCTGGTGCATTCCGACGAGGTCATGAAATCAGTATGCATCTAAATTTCCAATCCCTCTTCAAGATAGCACCAGGAAGAAAATAACAGCAAGTGGCCAATTCAAGAGCATTCTAACGTCCATGATTCTATTATCTCTGGTGTAAAATGTTAAGCTGGGTCAGGTTTTTAAAATTATTTAACGACTGAGAAAACAAATGAGCTGATGGTTTTTCTGAAGCCACACGGTGAGATCACCAAAGCAAACATACAGATATGTATTCACAACACCACAAACACTGGAGAGGGAGTCAACAATTTTTCCCTTGCTCTATCCAAGCCTGGCCATTTCTAGAATCACATGTTTCTGCCATCTGCCCATTCGTGAATGACTTGTAGAAACTGACATCTGAAATAACTTGATGGGGGTAATTAAAGCTAACCAGTCTTGGCTACTTTCTCAAATGTCATAATATAATAAAAGGGTGAAATTATATACTAGACATAGTTGTTTTCCAAAATGGGAAACATAAAAATTTAGGAAGATGAAGTATAATGTTACGGCAGCAGTGTTTTTACTGAGTAGACCAATGAATGCCTTGTTGTTGAGACATTTCTCCTCCTGCCCTGCTACTGGGAGTTACTGTTCCTCCCCATTTTATTCCTCCTCCACTTTCCTTACTCAGTCATTATCAAATACCCTCATCTTGTTTAAATAACATGGTACTTAACCTCCATTTGATGTTGGGAATACAGGGTTGCTGAAATTACAACCAGGAGGATATGAGAGCATGTGAGAGAGAAAAATGAGGGAGAAATATAATGCTTAAGCTTCATCATGATCAAAAAATATTTTAAGTTCAAGGTATCACATTTATTATTCAGGTTAAAATACATGTTTTAACCAAAATACATGTTTTAACCTGGTAACACTAAAGATATAGATAACTGTTTGTAGACTGAGCATTTATTTCAGGACATTAACATAGTTATTAATATATTCTCACTGACCACCCACCAGTATTTGATGTTCCTTTAAACAACTCTCCTAGAATCATGAATTTGAAAGAAAATTCAGTAAAGTAAATCTTAATCTGGATGCAATTCATTTCATTTATAATGAATTCACCAAAACAAACATATGTACCAACAGCACCACGGCTTGTGAAGTTTTCAGGTCCACTGATACTGAAGTCTATCTTTGGAAAAGCTTAATGGCGATTTCCATGGTATTCGTTGAGGTAGACTAATCTTGGTTGCATTAGTTGAGTTACTAATACAACCAAAGTTAGTCTAGTTCTTCTGGGGATTCCCTCAAGCTAGATTACCCTCATATAGAAGATTATTAAAAGTATAGTAAGAAATTGCATATATGCGTGTTCTTTCTGAGGAAACAAAGGTTTTAGACGTGGGATGCAGAGTGTGTGGGCTTCATGGAGAAAGAGAACAATAGCTCAAAATATTTACAGACACAATGGGAACTCCAGTAGCCCAACTACTTCTTTGTCTAATATTTTCGTCTCCCAAGTGAAGGTAATTCCAGTATTCTGCCACCAATAAGAAGCAAGTCAGGAATTCACCAATAAGGAGGAGGCCAGGAATTCGTGCTAAGCCTCTTCACATGTTTCTCCAATTTTTAACCCATGAATATTTGCTTTGCTTTGAGTCCCATTACCTCCATTGGGGATCTTTAGTTTACAAATAAAATTAAGTGCAATTAATTTACATATAAAAACAAACTAGCAGGCAAAAGATATTTATAGAGATATAAGCATAGGCTTATATCAAGTCCTCCCTCAATGCAAGAATACTTTTTTCTAAACTCCTGACATTCTCTATATAAGGAGAATGCTCACCTTTCCGACACAATCGCTGAAGACAAAATGGGTACATAAGCTAATGTGCTGAATAAAGCTGATGGTGCCCGGCTATCAAAAGATCTGGCATCTTAAAGGCTTCAAGTTAAACAAGCAGACATCTAGCAGGGAAACAACAAAGCCCACATGGAAGAAACATATCAACCTGTGTGGTCATGAGGTGTGGATGGGATCAGGTATCAGGCATTAGAAGACGCAAAACAAACAGCCATATTGATGCAAATGAAGGGGTCATTGGAATGGGGACCCAAAGGCCATCTGTAAACAATTGGGCATCTCCTCACAGAAGGGTCACAAGGAAGGGATGAACCAGCCAGTATAGCATTGACAAAACACACATTTCTCTAGTTCTTCTCCCTGCCCCCTGCCCCACTATCATGACCCCAGTTCTATCTTACAAATCTGGCTAGACCAGAGCATGTACACTGGTACAGATAAGAGCTCTCAACACACAAAATCTAGCACAGATAAACCCCTTAGGACCAATTATGTGAGTAATGATACCATGAGGGTAGGAAGAAGGTGGTGGGAGAAGGGGGAGAAAGGGGAAACCAATTGCAATGATCGATGTACAGCCTCCCCCACCCTACCCCCTAGGGAGACAAACAACAAAAACATGTGTGAAGGGAGACAGCAGACTGAGTATATCATGAAAAGTAAAATAATTTATAAAGTATCTAGGGTTCATGAGGATGGGAGAGGGAGGGGAAAAAAGTGGAGCTGATATTAAGAGCTCAAATAGAAAAAAAAATGTTCTGGAAATGATGATGGCAACATATATACAAATGTGCTTTATACAATTGATGTATGGATTATTATAAGAGCTGTAAGAGCCCCCAATGAAATGATTTATTAAAATTAGAAAGAAAAAGAAAGAAAGAAAGAAAGAAAGAAAGAAAGAAAGAAAGAAAGAAAGAAAGAAAGAAAGAAAGAAAGTCATTGTTGACAGACATCCCAATTTAGGCACTAACCAGGAAGGATTCTGAAGACTGGTGTAAGGCCCAAGTTAACAGGAGCCAGCACTCAGCAGAACCTCATGTCTCCTCCCAATGGTATCTAGAGGCCATCTCTCTCCTCAAGGCTGACACTATGGTTTTCAGTAGTGTACATCTTCCCAGCTCTGCCACCAAAAAGGTATGACTTCATCTGATTGTAAATTTTTAAAACACAAAATAAGCAAAGTATTAGTGGTTGGTTTGGATCAAATAACCATTCTTGTGAACAGAAAGTGAAGAGACGAAGAACAGACGGGCCTAAGACCTCTGTGGTTGGTGAGAAGATAAAAGTAATTCCTTAAATAAAAATTGAATGCTATGCAGGCTAAGTAATAAATACCTACTGCTCTGGGGGAACGGGTTTGGTTTTACTAAATATGATGTGCCATGATCCTTAGCAATCAGTGGACAAAAGAATACCCCAGGCTATATTGTTTACTATGGCAACAGGTGAGCCAGGGCCCTGAGACAAACTCAGTCCAAATTCCCTGTATTCAACAGATGGGTAGACATTGGTTAGAGAAATAAAAGTGAGTCATACGCATGGATCTTGCTTAAAAAAAAAAAAGCAGTTCAGAATAAATCCAGGTTGCTTCTACACCCATATGGTAAAGGAAACTAATATCCCTCTTAAAACACACACACACACACACACACACACACACACACACACACGCACACACACGATCTGGGGAGGGGTGATTTGGAAACTCAATTGGCCAGGTAAGAGCTTTGTTAACCATACCCAGGGCAGAGAGAAGACCAAGTTAAGACTGCTACAACTTCACAAAGTTAAATTTTTATGAGCTCCTAGTATCAGCCACAGCCCTAAATTAATTGGGGTGACGTTCCTCGTATTCTGTCCTCCACTTCTACTCCACTCTGCAATCACCTGCTCAGCCCATTTTCGTCCCATGTCCTTGGCAGAGATCACGTGCTCAGTTAGCCATTTTGTTCCCTTGTCTCAAAGTTGAAAACAAGACAACTGCCATTGAATCAATTCCTAATCACAGTGATCCTACGTACAGTCTCTGAGGCTGTTAATCTTTGTGGGAGCAGATAACCTCATCTCTAACCCATGAAATTAATGGTGCGATTGAACCTCAAACCTTGTGGTTGCTCCAATACTTTCTTGACAGAGCCATGAAGCCTATCTATATTTTGATATAGGTTTTCAATTTAGATTACTAGGTGGTCAATAGTTTTTCTTTTTATCTCCTTAACTGATATCAGTTTATTAGAATATAACCTTAAATTAAGGAAATGGCATTGCTTCTACAATGTATTAAATGATGAACTCCTGAGGTCAAATATGTTCCAAATTTCCACATTGTCTGAGCTGCTTTATCACTCTATCTGTGACATGACAATCTCCCCATGCTCAGCACTCCCCCCTCCCCTGTTTTGGTTTTACAATTCACTGTAACATCTCACATATTTCACAAACTATACTGACATTGCTATTGGTAGGTGCCATCAAATTGGTTCTGATTCACAGGGACCCTGTGTACAGTAGAACAAAACACTGCACCATCCTCACAATTGTTCATCTCAATTGATTGGCGCAGCCACTCTGTCAATACATCTTCTCAAGGGTCTTTCTCTTTTTCCCTGCCCCTCTGCTTTAACAAGCATAATGTCCTTTTTCAGAGACTGCTCTCTCTTGAAAGGATGTCCAAAGTGCATGAGATGAAGTCTGGCCACTCTTGCTTCTATGAATTATTCTGGGTGTCCTTCTTCAAGGACGGATCTGTTTGTCCTTATGGCAGTACATGGTACTTTCCGTATTCTCCACCAGCACCATAATTAAAGGCATCAATCCCCTCAGTCTTCCTTATTCAACTTTCACACGCCTATGAGGTGACTGAGCATTCCATGGCTTGGGTCAGGCATACCTTAGTCCTTAACATTCTTGTGGTTCGGTATTTACAGTTAGGTCATGTATTAGGGAAATAACAAGGTGAAACTCTGGATCTTACATGGGTAGGCAGTCTGGAGGAAAACATTCCTCCATTCAGTGCAGGAGATCTCTCAACTCTTGTCAAGCAAGCCAGCAAGCAACCTGGTTCTTCTCTTGGACCTTCTCCATGCTCCAGCGCCCTGAAGACAAGCTTCCCATAGCCTCTTGAAGACAGGCTTCCCTCGGCTCCCCGAAAACAGACTTCTCCTGCAGTCTCCCTACCATCACAATTCACTTTGCTTCAGGGTCCCATCTAGGCCTCTCACTGTCTTCAGTGTTACAGTCTTTGACCTACTCACACTTTTTTAAAGCTGTCTCTCTCTCCATCTCCTTTCCCTTTCCCCTTTTCTCCCTCTCCCCTGCTCCCTCTCCCCCTTTCGGTTTCCTCCTTATGCTTGTCTTTTCTCCTTTGCTTCCTTTTTCTTTCCATCTCCTAAACTCTCGGGTGGTAGCTGTATATGTGAGCAACTTTCTGGACAAATTCAAGTCATGGTCCTCCTACCAGAGCCACAAACTGACCAATCCTCTCTCTTGGTACTTCATTTGCATATTCTATACACACTTTATTTGCATAGCATGTTGATAAACCCCTACAAGATACATACCAATCACAGGGCAGCCCAGAAGCAAAAAGCTGGAGAGGCTTGTCCAGGAAATGTCAATCAATTTGGACAAAAGTTACAGACCCCTGGGGTAGAAAGCAAGGACCAAAGTAACACCTCAGGGACTAGGAGGGGAATCTGTCAAGTTGTTTCTCCAAAGAACCACAGCAAATGGTCACTTTAAGAAACTAGTTGCATCATGTAGGGCCAAGAGTAAGAGAGTAAAACTACAATCAAGATTAAAATACAACCCAACTACATGGCTTGCTTATTCTCTTTTTGTTTCATCATCACACCACCTCCAATTATTTCTTCTTCCTTTATCTCTTAAAAATATTTTAAAGCTCCATTTTTGCCATTATTTCAATCCTTTCTATCACCATATATCCATCCATGTATCTTTAAGCATATAGTCCCAATGTAATACAATCAAAGACCTCAAGCCATAGTGATTTATAGAAGCTTATTTCTTTCATATAAAACAGCCCTAGAGATCAGAGTTGTTAGCGCCACCCTACCATGTGTTTGATGACTCAAGAGTCATCCTGTCCTATAGTCCTAAAGTCCTGGGATGTCACCTTTGGCATCATGCTTACAAAATAACGTCTAGACCTACATCATCATAACGACCTTCCAGGTCACAAGGAAATAAAACATTTTTTTTCCTTAAAAGACCCTCCAAGAATTTCCATGCAATACTTCTGTGGTCTTTTATTGACCAAAACATGCCCATGCTGCCTGTTCAAGGTAAAAACAACAACAACAAAAACAGAGTATAGAAAATGGTCTTTTGATTGTCTTCACTGTTCTCTATAAAATCAGGGTCCTATGCCTTAGAAAAGAGAGGAGAATGAATGTTGGGTAAATAATTAGCAGCCTTTGCCACAATCCGTCGTAGGGAAAATTTAAACATGTTATGGAAGAATAGATGAACTAAAACTCATGTCCAGATTGATGACCCAGCTAGTGGAATCAGCAAAGATCTAGAAGTACCTCTCACCTACATGCATTCCTGACTGGTTTATGTCCGCTTGTCTGACTGAGAGTTAAAACTAGAAAACTGCCTATAGATTCACCCTTCCCAGCAAGATACCATCTCTCTCGTACAGAAGCTGAGATGTGTGCATTTGTGTCAGTATCATACATAGTACTAGGGACTCCTGCTGTGATTATAATGCCCTTTAAACCTAAAATGGAATCATTATAGATTCCTCCTGGCAGCCCTCTTGACCCTCTGGGAGAACTTTTGGCCTCCTGGCCAGTCTCCAGGGAGATTCCTGTCTGTCTGCCTGAGAGGAGACACATTCTGGGCTCCCTGCCCACATGGGTATATAGCTATGTCTATTTGGGTCAGTCCTTTTGATGGATGATTCTGTTGCTTGTAGGTTCACTTGAATTCTGCACTCATACCAACTGTACAGGTTGCACATTTGAAAGCCAAGAGGTAATGTGGAAAAGGCACTGGAAACCGGAGCCTGAGGATTAATCAGCCCTTCCAAATCCTCGTGGTCAGATCTTGGGAAATTCTCTTAGGGTCAATAACCTGGATTTCTCATTTGCCATAAGGAGAGTGCTACCTCCTCTACTTCCTTTCTAAGTGTGTTATGAAAGTCAGCTACAATAAGATAGTACTGATCAAAGTGCTTTGCTTTATGAAAATTGCAATATAAATGGATCAAACAAAAGGATTGGTCAATTATATCTGTCCCCAAAATGATATTATTAAATGAATATTTCTGTGAACTTAACATTCCAGCCACCACTTTCATTTCTTATTGGCCATTCCACCCATGGAAACTTGGCCAGCAAATAGATCGATGGTTAGATTGTCTATTCTACCCCCGCTGGAAGCATGAAATAAGTTTTATTCCTTGCAATTAAGTCACCTTTAAAATACAATTGGATCCCACCTTCAGACATAAATACCCAAATAGCATTCTCTGCCGGTACAATCAACTAGGACTCATGTTCATTCAGAATTATAAGCCTTTGGGACCACCCTGAAAGCAGCTGCATACACCTAGCTCTAGTTTGAGGATATGTGAATTTCATAGGTATGTACTTGAGTGTAAAGAAAACTCCATATACTGGAAGCTACAGAAAGTTTTGTTGAGTTATTGATAGGGAGAAGCTAAAGGTGTTCCATTTTTAGCCAAAGAAGGAGTTTGATTATAGGTGGCATGAAATCAGAATTGCTTTTGCTTGCTCCCATTTCAATATTAACAATTCTCTCAAAAGTTTGATCCCTAAGTTCCTGTGTTTTGACATAGCATGTTGCTCTGGGTATGTGAAATGAGAATCACCTGGACTCTCGGCAAGTTCAGGCTTTTGCTGTGATCCAGCTTTCGAGGACGGAAGAAGAACACGGTCCATACTTGACTGTAAAGGAAGAGAAAGACTTCTAAGGCAGTAGACCCACTGACCATTTATGAAGTTTACTTCTGGCCCATCACGGGAGCACTGTTAGGGATTTCCTTCCTGAGGAGATTCTCACTCCCATTTTCATAAATCCAAAGCTCCCCTTGCATATAAAACACACAGCACATGCACACAATACAACACACACATAACATAAGACACACCACACAAACCCAAGCACGCACACATACAAACACATCATTCCATGAGAGGAATCCATTTCAAGTATGCAAGAAAGTTTTACAGAACAGTGTCTGGTTTGGGTGGTCACAAAAGAAATTCTGGCCCCAGCGCTATTTTGTGCCTTTCAAACGTGATGTTATCAAGCTACCCTTAGCAATGCACATGGTTTGTAACTGTATAATTTTTCTCTAGGAATGTCAGGAAAGCAAGATGTGAGAAATAATTTCATTTTTATCAGATTCCCATGGCTAGAATCTGTGGTTTCTGAAGCAGGCATAGGTAAGAATTGTGTTAGCATTGACCGTGTTCCAAACACCGTGCTCCAAAAAGAAAAGTGGCAGATGTGATCACGGAGCCTTTAGAACTTATTCTGCATTCTGAATGACAAGGTCAATGTGAATGAAATGTCATCATCCTCCCATAAGATCACGCATGCCTAACGCATCACAGTAGAGACGGCAAAGCACTATTGCACTATTTTGACTTGTTATGTGTGGCCAGTGTCATCTACCACAATGGATCCCAGCAGAAGAGGGCCCATAGCATATCCATTTTCATACACGCAGAGTCTAAGAACACAGCCCAGAGTGTATTCAGTACATGTAAGCTTGAGGAAGAAAGGATCTCCCATTAGAACATGTGAAAGGCATGTAAGAACCATCGGATACAAAGCTTAGCCAAACCCTGGGATGAATTGCCGCTGTCTCAAGAAATTTATCAAAAGGTCATAACTTTCCTTGTTAATAAGACATTCCTTCACATTTCTAAGGGCTGATTATAATTTCTTCACTCTCAATAATGTTGTTGTTATGGTTGTTGTTGGGTACCATCAAGTCAGTTCTACATCATAGCAACCCTCTGCATAACAGACTGAAACCCTGCCAGGTGCTGCACCCTCCTCACAATTGTTCCTCTGCCTCAGCTCCCTGTTGCAGCCACGGTGTCAAGCCATCTCCCCGAGGGTCTTCTGCCCGGGTGCTGCCCCTCCACTTCACCAAGCATGATGTCCTCCTCCAAGGACTGAGCTCTCCATGTCCAAAGTAGGTAAGACAAAGTGTCCCCATCCTTGTCTCCAAGAAGCACTCTGGCTATACTTCTTCCAAGACATAGTGGTTTGTCCTAGTAGCAGTTCATAATACTTTCAATCTTCTTCTCCAAGACAATTCAAATGCATGAATTCTTTTTCAGTCTTCCTTATTCAATGTCCAATTTTCATATGTAATCTTTATGTTGGGAGTCTATGGCTAATGAAGAACACAGGTGTTCTATTAGTGCAGAGAAAGGGGAGAAAATAAATTGAGAGACAACTAGCAGAAATATGACATTGAAATGGGCTCACTCTTGTGAAGGCTGAAAATTCATGATCATCTTTTTAAAATCAAGTCAGGACCTATTCTGTACAGACCAATCAAATAAGGTAAAGGCTAAAACCAAACTCAATGCCATCTAGTCACTTCAGACTCAGAGCTACTTCTCAGACCATAAATGGACCATAAATATGTTTCATGGAACATGGGGGTAGGGGGTGGGGGTGGGGGGATTAATAGGTATCATTAAAAGCAGAGTAGTTTCATGGTCAGATAAAGTCGGGAAGCATTATTACCACATCTCTCTTTTTAGTTTTAAACAGTATATAGAAAATTGTTTGCCTTCATTATTTAAAGTTTTTCCAAAATTATTTGCAGATCTTTCACACGGTGTCTTCCAGAATTGGGTTAGAAAATTGTGCACCCTCCACACCCTACATGTACTACTTTCTCCAATGTCTCTTCATTGCCCGGATTCTCTATCACTTTAGGGACCATTCTTTTCCAAAGTGATCTTTAAAGGTTGCAAGGAAATTCCTACTCCAAAGGAGATAAGCAGTTGTGGGGGACCTTCGGCCACAGGACACAGCTAATGTCTGCCCAGATCCATGGCTATGAGATATTGAAAGATTTTTTGGTGTTGTTTTTAAGAAATTAAAAAGAAAGAGGACATGACAGAAGGGCTGAGGTCTGAAGATAGTTGTTCAGCGAGCAACTGCTCTCAAGGCCAAGACCGAGAAGCAGCAGTTGGCGTCACAGCCCTGACTTGAAATTGTCCCTAAAGGGGGGCGGAAAAAGCATTGAACTTGAATTTGATCAAGCCTCTCTAAGTCCTTCCTCTAATTTACGAGGATGACAACATGAAATACAATTAACGGGATCCAAACTTGAGAAACTCCAAAGAATAAATAACCTTCTACTTTCAAGAAATACATTTCAAAGAAAGATAAATAAAGTGAGGGCGGTGATGCTGGTAGATTAAAAGTCTCTTTAGATGGACATCAAAATTTTGCAAATATCTGCTTTATTGAGTCCAAAATGACTCGATGGTGGTGAGATTGGTTTATTGCTGTATTTTTTATGAGAAAATAATTCTGAGAATCAAGAAACTGGATATTTGATATTAATTACTGTTCATTTTTAATGTATAATAGTATTTTTGTTGTAAATATATACATTTATATCTATAAAATGTATTCTGTAATGGCTATATACAAAAGAATATGTTGTCCAAGACTTAATTCAAATAATCTTGATATGGGGAGAATAAAAAAAGACAGGCCAGAATATGATCAGATGTATACTTCTGATACATCTGTATACATCTGACACAGGAGGTCTTGCTCTACAATTGTCTTAACATTCTTTTCCGGTTTTTTTTAAAGCAGTTTCAAGGTAAAAGACACCAAAGATTTGTTAAAACCCTGGTGAACACACCGTTTTTAAAATCATGAGAAAAGAGGTTTTGAGAAGGGGGGGCATTGAGCTAGTGTGGATGCAACAAAGATGTGAAGGAGTATGAAAACTGGACAAAGACCAATTGAAATGTCAGTGGAGCTGTGAGAGAAAAAATAGATTGCACTCGAAGTGGATTAGTTGAGGCGGAGTGGGTGGGGAACTGGGAGGTGGAGAGGGGCAGGCATGGTGTGGAAATATGAAGCAACAAAAAAGAAGAAATGCTGCATGCCGTCACTACCTCTCAATTCAGGAACATAGTTCAGAGAAAAGATGATGGTTGCAGATGAAGTGAAGGTTGGTCACGATGGGTAAAGCACACACATTTCCTCATTAGCCTTTCTTGCTTCTTAATTCAGGATTTCTTATGTGCTTCTTTTATTATGTTGGAATTAGACATGAAAAAAAATAAATGTCATTGAGTGGTAGAAAGCCTCAGTAATTGCTTCTTTCAGGTTTTATTTTTGTGACTTGCTCTCTTCACGTGTTCACCTTTTACCTGTGTAAAGGAAGTAGACAGCACAGCTCACAGCTTCAAAAATGAGAAAGCTGGACAGATGATCCCAATTCATATCCTTCTCCCTTAGGATTTTTTTTTAAGGATATACAGACTGACTCCCTTCAAATATTAGATCATCTGTTTTTTCTGACTAGAACTATGGTCTTCATTTTCTTCCTTCTAATGTCGAGTGCCTACAACCACCACCACCCCTTTCCCAGTGTAAGGAGTCACTAGGAAGACTCAATGGACTTGACATATAGTAGTACTCACCATTGTGATCGATTACAGAAAAAGAATACACAGCACAGCATCAAAGGGCAAGTCTCACAGGGTAATGTCAAGAAGAATCTAAACCCCAGAAGAGTCCAAGACTCTTCTTCCACTGTCATCAACAGGAACAGCCATAATTCCTCATGAGACTCATTAGAGTCTATGAAAGACCTAAATATTCTATTCTAAGGTTAATCATGTAAATATATGATGGTTAAAATATGTGCAATGTTATCTACCAGGGAAACTCATTAGAGACTTGTCATCCAAGGTTTTTTCCAGGGGCTAGTAACACAGACATTTTCTACCTGACACATAACAAAATTCCGGACATTGAGGAGCAAAACAGGTATTCTAAATGAAGCATGTTTGTGCAAACAGTTTAGGCATGGCATTTGGAGCTTACTAGAGAATGGTGTGAACACTCCTTAAACCTAGGTCTCCAGAGGCCACACAGGATCTGAGATAACAATCACAAGCCTGCCATATTAAATTGTCCTGAAAATTGTACAGAAACCCAGAATAACTCAGGATCTTTCAGGTTTCTTGCCATCTGTTAGTTTCTTTGTGTTACGGAAGCCGCAATACCAGAAGTGGGTGACTTTTTGAGCAGAAGTCTATGTTGTTACGGTTGAGGGGCTCAGAGTCTGAACTCAGAGCGCTGGCTCTAGGGGAATGGGGCTCTCTCTTTGTCCAGCTCTCTATCTCAGTTCTTAAGAAAGATCTTTGCTCCTTTCAGCTCTATTCCTCCAATACTTGACCATCAACACTTGACCTTCTTCAGGTAGCTGCATCCATCTTTCCTTGTTTGTTTTTGTTGGTTTGCTTTTGTATCTTCGTGCTTTTTATATCACTCAATAGTGATAAGGACCTCATTAACATAACAAACAAGACTAATTCCAAATAGGATCACATCCACATGAATAAGGGTTAGCATGACAACATATATTTCAGGAGCACACTATTCAATCCATAATAGCATCTGTGGGGTTATTTGAGGGGGGCGGAGTTATGTTTTTCACAGCCTTGAATACACTGACTACACATACTCTTTGGAAGCATCTTTCGTGGATTTTATATTCTGAATCAGTGATTTTTTTTTTTTTTACCCATTAATTGCAAGAAAGGAGAATTAAAGGGCAGTGTCATGGTTATAAACCAAGGGATGCAGATGACCTCAGGGTGTAATGTTTCCACAGGAAAGGATCTGAAATCAAACAAACCCCAATATCTCAAAGTCCCTCTCCATGAGAAACTCATATCCCCTTATTACCAACCTAATGTCCCTATTCTTTTGAAACAAAATTATCCCCAAACTTATGCTAAGAGGACATTTGGCCCAGTTCCTTTCTCCCTTCTTTAGGAGATATATGCCACTTCACTCTGAACCACTGGCTTCTCGCCTGGAGAGAAGAAGGAAATGGAAGAGGTTTTACCTCCCACGCTCCGTTCTACCAAAGTAGCATTGATGCATTTGAATTGTGGTGCTGGCGAAGAGTATTGAAAGTACCATGGGCTGCTGAAAGGGCAAACTGAGATGTCTTCGAAAAAGTATACCCAGAGTTATCCTTAGAGGCAAGGATGGCAAGCATTGTCTCACATACTTTGGACATGTTTCAGGAGAGACCAGTCCCTGGAGAAGGATCTCATGCTTGGTAAAGTTGAGCATCAGTGAAAAAGAGGAAGTCCCTCAAGAAGATGGAGTGACACTATGGTTTCAACAATGGGCTCCAGCACAGGAACAATTGTGAGAATGGCAGAGGACCAGGCAGTGTTTTGTTCTGTTGTGCATAAATCAGTATGGATTGGAACCCACTCGAGGGCATCTAACCAGTCACACATTCTATCGAAATTTCACTGTATTTCACATTCACTCAGGTGATATTAAGGTTTTGTGTCAACCTGGATGAACCAGGATTTTCGGTAGATTGGCGGTTAAAATGAAAATAATACTCTTTGGTGAGATCTTCCATCCAAAGTGGATGCTGTGGAAAATCATGCTTGCTTTTTGCTGGGTGTGAGTACTGCATCTGACTTGTGATCTGACCTTCGGCTCTTTAGACTTGAGCCAGCAGCCTGCTGTATTGCCTCTTGATCCTGCGAGTCATCAGCAACCTGCTATCTTATCTGCCAACTTGGGATTCATTTATCATTTTAGCCAGAAGCCTACTATCTGACCTGCTAATCTTAGGTTCATCAGACACTTCAGCTATGCAAATCAGGAGAAGCCTCTCTCTTGACATTTGACCCACAACTTTGAACTTCTCCGCTTTTACAACCGAATGAGCTATTTCCTTGGAATAAATCTCTCGCTCTTACTTTCATATGTACAGATCAATGGTTGTGTTTTCTAGAAAACCATACCTTTCCATTTCCACTCCTCCCACTGGAAGTATTGTTATGATTTCCTAACTGGCCTCTCTGCAGAAAGTCAGTTCTACTACTAGCTAGCATAATAATGTCCCTAGACCACAGCTATAACTTTTGAATGACTTAATGGTCTTCAAATTTCAATGTTGTCTGAACCAAATCCATTGCCTTTGAGTTGATTTTGAATCATAGAAACCCTATAGAACAGAGAACTTCCCCCCAGAGGATTTTAAAGGTTATTATCTTTCCAGAAAGAAGGTTTGGTGCCACTGTGGGCTGCACATTAATTTGCTAACCACAAAGTCAGGGATTTGAAATCATCAGCTAATCTGTGGAAGAAAGATGAAGCATTCTCTCCTGATACATGTCCAAAGTACATGAAACAAAGTCTCATCATCCTTTCTTCTAAGGAACATTCTAGCTGTACTTCATTCAAGATAGATGTGTTTGTTCTTCTGAAAGTTCGTAATATTCTTCACCAGCACCAAAATTCAAGTGCATCAATTCTTCTTCAGTCTCCTTTATCCAGTGTCCAACTTCTACATGCATATCACAATCCACCCCTTGCCAACTTGACACCTGTACACAATTCTCTAGCCATACATTATAATTTTTAAACAAACTATAATAAAATCATATCTGTGCCTAATAGGATAAAACTAAAATGCATACAATTCAAAAATATGCCACCCTCATTTAAACATAACATTTTATAAGTAAACAAAACAAAAATATTCTATGCCTAACAATTGCAGTTAAGTAACACCGACACCTTAATCCTATAATTCTATGAATATATTCCCCCACCTATGAAAGTTTGTAAGCCAACCACTTCATGCCTTTATCCTCACCAATGTTGGGTATCCAATTTCTATACTGCCCACTTACATCAACCCAGTGATCTGAGGAGACAATCATATTCTTTGTGTGTGTGTGTGTGGCCATTAGTGTTTATTTCAGGGGAGAGGCTCCACGGCCTGCATCTGTCCTGGGGCGGGAGGCACCTTGGGTCTCCAGCTTCTCACTTGGCCTTCAGGTTACGGAACTTGCATCCAGCAAAGACAGCCTTGTCCCCAAGAGCCTCCTCGATCCTCATGAGCTGGTTGTACTTGGCCAGGTGCTCTGAGCGGCAGGGGGCACCAGTCTTGATCTGTCCAGTGCAAAGTCCCACCACCAGGTCAGCGATGAATGTGTCCTCAGTCTTGCCGGAGCGGTGGCTCACCATCACCCCACCCCCCCACCCCCCAGCCATTAGACTGAGCTAGTTTGCAAGCCTGAATGGACTCCGTCACAGAGCCAATTTGGTTGACCTTCAGCAGCAGGCAGTTACAGGCCTTCTTCTCAACGGCCTGGGCAATCCTCTTGAGGTTGGTGACTGTGAAGTCATCTCCCACAATCTGGATGTTGACCCCCTTGAGGAAGGAGGTCCAGGTGGCCCAGTCATCCTGATCAAAGGGGTCTTTGATGAAGACAACAGGATAGTTCCTGATGAAGATCTTGTACAGCTCCCCCAGTTTCTCCCCGGTAATGTGCCGTGCGGGGTCATAGGGTGACTTGAAGTCCAAGTCGTATTTCCCGTTGCGATAGAACTCGGAGGCTGCCACATCCATGCCAATCACAATCTTGTCTGGTTAGCGAGCTGTCTGGGTGGCCATCTTCAGCAGCTCCAGGGCCTCATTTTTCTCCAGGATGTTGGGTGCAATGCCGCCTTCGTCGCCCACATTGATGGCATCCTTCCCATACTTGGACTTGATGACCCCCTTGAGGTGATGGTAGACCTCCGCACCAATGCGCATGGCTTCCTTGAAGGAGCTGGCTCCCAAGGGCAGGATCATGAACTCCTGCATGGCCAGCTTGTTTCCCGCGTGGAAACCCCCATTGATGACATTGAAAGCAAGGCACTGGGAGAACAGAGATCTGGGTTCCCAGCCAGGTCGGCGATGTGGCGGTAGAGTGGAACCCCCTTCTCGCCTGCTCCCGCTTTGCACACAGCCAGTGACACGCCCAGGATGGCATTGGCCCAAACTTGGACTTATTCTCGGTCCCATCCAGCTCAATCATAAATTTGTCCACTTTTTCTTGATCGACAACACTTAATTTCTTTTCCAGCAGAGCAGGGCCTAATGTCTTGTTGATGTGTTCTACAGCTTTCAGGACTCCTTTCCCCAGGTAGCGCGATTTGTCTCCATCTCTCAGTTCTAGCGCTTCGTGGATCCCAGTGGAAGCTTCACTGGGCACAGTTGCTCAGGAGCGGCCCTTGGCTGTGTACAGGTCCACCTCAACAGTGGGGTTGCCCCTGGAGTCCAAGATTTCCCGGGCAAAGATCTTCTGCATGACCATGACTGCGATGTCTTCGCTAGGGGGTTGGGCTGAGCTCGGAGTCTGGGTGGCAGCTGGGACAGTGGCCGACAATCATATTCTTGATGTGAATAATCTTCATTTCAGTTGGACCTTGTGAAGTCCACATCCATAAGCAAAGTCAAATAAGGGCAGGCCATCCATAAAATCTGCAGTAGTATGCATCAGTTCACAAGCTCAAAAATCTCTTTATCTGGTTGGGTTCTGGTGAACTCAATGTGGGCTGCCTCACTTAGCCTCAGCAGGGTTTCCATTGGTTGCCTTGCCTTAGACCAAGGCCCCATCACAAATTCTCAACAAGCCTAGCCCCCTCTTGCTAGGTCATGAACTTCAGACCAGTCAACCCACACTTGTCTTCTCCTGTAAACCAGGTCCACGGGTATCAGTGGCCAGACTCAACCCATATTTCTATTGCTATTTATCTCCCAATCCACTCAACAAGTGGATGCAGGTGGTCACCTAGCAAGCATTTCGGCCTGCTGAGAGGCTCCCTTTAACGTTCAGTCCTAGAGAAGAGTTTTTTCTTCATGGTTCCAGATTTCTCCAGCTTCTGACAAAGACTGCTAGAGTTCAAATTTCAAATCCAGAGTTCCTATTTTCTTCAAACTGTCAACAGCCCTTAGGCATGTCTCTTTACCTTCTAATGTCCTGAGTATTCCAAAGCACTGGGTGGGGCTAATCTCTTTGGAGCCTTCTTTCCAAGTGTGTCCTAAACCCATCTAACGATCAAATTAATGACTTGAGACAAGTGTCTTACCAGTTCTCTATTTTCATACACCCCAATAGACATTTTTATCAATCATTATATCACTAATAAGCAGTAGAAATCAGTATAAGCAAAGTAGAATCAGATACAAGACTCAGTTCTTAAACAGTCAAGTTCAATCCTTATTAAGCTTGTTTAAATCCTTATCTAAACTATTCTATTGATACAACAATATGGGATTAGGTCTCTGAGAACATTAAGCCAGATCCAGGCTTTCTGTCAGCCATTTTGACCTTCTGTCAGCCATTTTCCTTAAGCAGCATGGTTTCTGGGAAATTCAGATGGCCATTTCTACCCCTGAGCTGAAAATATACATTAATCACATTCATTTTCACCATTTTAAATAGGAATAACCAAAGACTACAACCGAACAAAATAATCAAAACTTTAACTTCCCATGTTCTTTCCAGAAACCAACCCAGTAAACTGCATGGACATATCTGACTTCTGGCTAGCCAAAGAAGAGACACTACCATGAGGGAGAGGTCAAACTAATATCCACTCTCCATCTTTATGATTTGTTTCTCCAGTATCCCACTCCCGGTACCATAATGTGTTAATCTGGGTAGACTAGAGAAACAAATCCACAGAAACTCATATGGGTATAAAATAGTTTTATATAAAGAGTAAGTGAAGTATATTAAGTATATGAAGTATATTAAGAAAGCTTCCCAACCAAGTCCAGTCCAAGCCTAGCCATTTATCTCTATGCCCTTCAATTAAACTGCCCTTCAATTAAACCCACATACGTTCATTGGCCAGGTTGACACAATAAACCTAACTATCACATACATGAAGATCAAAACCACAACCCCATGTAAAGAAAAACAAAGTCCTTACAATTGGACCAATAAGTAACAGTACGATAAAATGGAGAAAAATTCAAGTCCTTGAAGTTTTCAAGGATTTTGTCATGCTTGAGTCCACAATCAATTGTCATGGAAGTAGCAGTCAACAGATAAAACAACACATTATATTGGGTAAATCTGCTGCACAGGCCTCTTCAAAGTATTGAAGAGCAAAGACGTTACTTTGAGGACTAAGATGCTTCTAACCCAAGCTATAATATTTTCAGTCACTTCATATGCATGTGAAAGTTGGACATTGAATAAAAAAGACCAAAGTAGAATCAATACTTTGAATAATAGTGTTGGCAAAGAATATTGAAAGTGCTATGGGCTGTCAAAAGAACAACCAAATATATCTTGGAAGAAGTACGGCTAGGGTGCTCCTTAGAAGTAACACTGGTGAGACTTGGTCTCACGTGCTTTACACATATTATCAGAAGAGACCATTCCCTGGAGAAAGATATCATGCTGGGTAAAGCAGTGAGGCAGTGAAAAAGAGGTAGGCTCTCCATAAGATAGACTGACACAATGACTATAACACTGGACTCCGGCATTGGAACAATTGTGAGGATGGTTCAGGACCAAGCAGTGTTTCATTCTGTTGTGCGTGGGATAGCTATGGTACCAAACAACAACATATGCTTGTCAAAGTTGGGCATTGGCTAAAGAAGACTAAGGAAGAATCACAGCATTTGAATTGTGGAGCTGAAGAAGAATATTGAAAGTACCATGATCTGCCAAAAGAACATGTCTGCCTTAAAATAAGTACAATCAGAATGCTCCTTGGACGGGAGGATGGCTAGATTGTGTCTTACATCCTTTGGCATCAGGAGAGACCAGTCCTTGGAAAAGGAAACCATGCTTAGTC
This sequence comes from Echinops telfairi, assembly GCF_000313985.2. NCBI lineage: Eukaryota > Metazoa > Chordata > Mammalia > Afrosoricida > Tenrecidae > Echinops > Echinops telfairi. The sequence continues at coordinate 16,688,716 of NW_022111373.1, forward strand.
AAGAAGTTCAGCAAAAGAAAAGAAGACCCTTGACAAGATTCATTGACACCATGGCTACAATAAAGGGCTCAAATGTAACAATCGTGAGAGTGGCATAGGACCAGGCAATGTTTTCTTCTGTTGTGCACAGGGTCACAGTGCATAGTGTCACTGTGCGTCTGAACCAACTCAGTGGCATGTAACAACAACCCTCTCGTTAAAACCTTCCCTTATTTGGCCAGTCTTTTTTTTTTTTAATCTTATCTTTAAATAATCACTGTTAAGGTGAATGGGTCAACCATTTCATATTGATTCTTAAGATGATTTAGTCAAAAACAGTACCAACTAGCTAGTTGGAAAAGTTGTACATCCCTTCCTGCAGACTGCCCCTATTCCCACCTCTCTGCTGAAAGCCCTATCTCCAGTTGTGAATGAGGGACTTTCCTTGTAACAATCAGTCAGAGCCACGGTTCCTCACCTGGGAATCACCTGAGGAGTATTAACATATACGGATGCCTGTTTCCACCTCTGGTGTTTCTGCATCAGTTGGCTTGGGTTTTGGGAATATTAAAAACTCCCCAAGGGATAAGGGAGGTGGGAGAAAGGAAGGCTGGGAAGGGGGTGCAGGGGTGCGGGAATATAATCCAGGCACAAGGGAACAACAAGTGAAATAAAATAAATGGAAAGAAGGGCATAGGATACCTAGTGGGGCTTAATCAAGGGCAATGTAGCAGCAAGGAATTACTAAA